>NC_057794.1:596759973-597078127 GCF_018294505.1 Triticum aestivum
GGGACCAATGGTTGTGGGCCAGGAGCGAGGCCCATTGGTCCCGGTTCATCCCACCAACCGGGACCAAAAGGTCCAGATGAACTGGGACCAATGGCCCACGTGGCCTGGCCGACCCCCTGGGCTCACGAACCAGGACCAATGCCCCCATTGGTCCCGGTTCTGGACTGAACCGGGACTAATGGGCTGACCTGGCCTGGACCAAAGCCCCCTTTTCTACTAGTGGACGTTGGCTATATTGCCCGCCATGGCACCTCCGCACTCCGCCTGGTTGCCGCGCACCACCTTTGGCTTGACGTTGAAGGTCTTGAGCCAGAGGCCGAAATGAGGGCGGATGCAGAGGAAAGCCTCGCACACGACGATAAACGCTGAGATATTGAGGATGAAGTTCGGGGCCAGATCATGGAAATCTAGGCCATAGTAGAACATGAGCCCGCGGACAAATGGGTGGAGAGGAAAACCCAGTCCGCGGAGGAAGTGGGGAAGAAATACTACCCTCTCATGGGGCCTTGGGGTGGGGAGAACCTGCCCCTCCTCAGGAAGCCGGTGCGCGATGTCTTTGGACAGGTATCCGGCCTTCCTTAGCCTTTTGACACGGCCCTCCATGACGGAGGAGACCATCCACTTGCCTCCCACTCCGGACATTGTTGGAGAAGGTTGAGGTAGGAAGTGCGGGCTTGGGCGCTGGAGCTCGGGTGCGCAGAAGATATATAGGCAAAGGAGGAAGAAGGTGTAGGTAAAAAGGTGGATCCTTATCCCCTTATATGAGCGGATGCGACTATGCGTCCCCACCAGCCTAGTAAATCTCGCTTGCCTCCCAAGCGCCGTGATAAATGGCGCGGTTGAGTTACCCACATCCATATTGATGAGAATCCCGTAAATGGGGGACATGATCTCTGCTTTGACAAGACGTGCCAAGGAAACCGCCTCGCAAAACACGCTGAGGTGGAAAAGTGAACACGATTCGAATAAAGGCTTGGCCGTAGTGTGATGTCATTCTGCAGAATACGTCAGCAGATTAGATTTGTGTTAATATTATTCTCTCTGTGGCAATACGTGGAAACTTATTTTGCACAGCCGGACACTACTCTTGGTGTCTACAAACTTTTATGAAGAATTTGGAGGAGGAACCGGCCTTGCAATGCCGAAGACAATCTACGCGCCGGACTCGTCGTCATTGAAGCCTGGTTCAGGGGCTACTGAGGGTGTCCTGGATTAGGGGTGTTCGGGTAGCCGGCCTATACCTTCAGCCGGACTCCAGGACTATGAAGATACAAGATTGAAGACTTCGTCCCGTGTCCGGATGGGACTTTCCTTGACGTGGAAGGCAAGCTTGGCGATGCGGATATTCAAGATCTCCTACCATTGTAACTGACTTTGTGTAACCCTAACCCTCTCCGGTGTCTATATAAACCGGAGGGTTTTAGTCCGTAGGACAACTTCATCATACAACAACCATACCATAGGCTAGCTTTTAGGGTTTAGCCTCCTTGATCTCGTGGTAGATCTACTCTTGTATTACCCATATCATCAATATTAATCAAGCAGGACGTAGGGTTTTACCTCCATCAAGAGGGCCCGAACCTGGGTAAAACATCGTGTTCCTTGCCTCCTCTTACCATCCGGCCTAGACGCACAGTTCGGGACCCCCTACCCGAGATCCGCCGGTTTTGACACCGACAGTTTGGCACATACAAATTTACTTGGAACGGCAGGTAGATACCATATATAGGCAGGTATGGTGGACTCATATGGAATAACTTTGGGGTTTATGGAATTGGATGCACAAGCAGTATTCCCGCTTAGTACGGGTGAAGGCTAGAAAAAGACTGGGAAGCGACCAGCTAGAGAGCGACAACAGTCATGAACATGCATTTTAATTAATCAACACCGAATGCAAGCATGAGTAGGATATAATGCACCATGAACATAAATATCGTAGAGGCTATGTTGATTTTGTTTCAACTACATGCGTGAACATGTGCCAAGTCAAGCCACTCGAATCGTTTAAAAGAGGATACCACCCTATTATACCACATCACAACCATTTTAATAGCCTGTTGGCACGCAAGGTAAACCATTATAAGCTCCTAGCTAATTAAGCATGGCATAAGCAACTACAATCTCTAATCGTCATTGCAAACATGTTTATTCCTAATAGGTTGAATCAGGAACGATGAACTAATCATATTTACAAAAACAAGAGAGGTCGAGTTCATACCAGCTTTTCTCATCTCAATAAGTTCATCATATAATCATCATTATTGCCTTTCACTCGCACAACCGAATAGTGTGGATAATAATAATAGTGCATGTGCATTGGACTAAGCTGGAATCTGCAAGCATTCAATTCAAGAGAGAAGACAAGCTAATATGGGCTCTTTGTTAGATCAACAATAATGCATATGAGAGCCACTCAACATTTTTATCATGGTCTTCTCCTCTCGACCCCCAAAGAATAAGAAAAGAAATAAAACTGTTTACACGGGAAAGCTCCCAACAAGCAAAAAAAGAACGAGAAATCTTTTTAGGTTTTCTTTTTAATTACTACCATTACAGCAGGAAAAGTAAACTAAGTAAAAGCTACAACTAATTTTTTTTGTTTTTCTTAAGGTTCATTAAACAGACAGAAAGAAAGCATAAAAAGGAAAATAAACTAGCATGTATGATACAATGAAAAATTATGGGCACCGACAACTAGCATGAGTGTGTGAATATGAATGTAATGTCGATGAGAAATACGTACTCCTCCAAGCTTAGGATTTTGGCCTAAGTTGGTCTATGGCCACGCCTGGCCTGGCGGATATCCAAAGTAATAGTTGGGGTTGTACTGAGAAGAATCCCCCTGGTGCCACTGGTTGGCGATCTTGTTGACACCAGATTTTGGCATGGTCACGAATCCGGGTTCGTATGCAAAAGTTAGAGGCAACACTTCGCGGGCCGGCCCTAAGTCAGAAAGTATTCAGCCTTTGTCGGCTGAATGAAACCTTGCCGGGGTAAAACCTTGCGGATGTGAGGGCTTACCGACGTGGAAAGCTTGCCGGCGGAGAAGCTTGCCGAGGAGGAACTTTTGCCGAGGGAGAAACCTTGCCGAGGAGGAACTCTTGCCAGGGTAGAAACCTTGTCGAGGAGGAACACTTGCCGGGGTAGAAACCTTGCCGAGCTAGGGAGGAACCCTTGCCGGTGTAAAAACCTTGCCGGGGTGAAACCTTGTCGGTGCGGAAAGCTTACCCGGGTGGAAGGCCTGCCGGGGTGGAGGTTGTGATAGTCAAGCCGACGAGAAGTTGAAGATGGGCTAGAAGCTAATTCATATGATCTTGGATGGAGAAATGTCCTACACGGGTTGTCTTCGCCTCGTCGAAACGATCGATTTTGATATAAAAATCGTTCAAATCCGAGTTTGTATGCAAAAGTTAGAGCGATCGGGGTGCAGCCCTGTCACGAGGCGAGATGTGGCGCCCCCCACCAGACACATGTCTGACGGGTAGCGCGAGGAAATAGCCTGTGTTGCGAGACCGATCTGACCCTCAAGATGATCTCTGATCAAAAAACCTTCAACATGAAAGTTGTTCATCTCGTCGAAACGGTCAATGTTGCTTTTGGGCTTGTTTTCATCCGAGATTGTTTACCACCGCAAAAAAAACCCGCAAGGTGCAGCCAGTTTAAACCGAACAGTTTTGGAAAGTTAGGATAAAACCAGTCCGAATTTGACTAGGGTTTTGGATGTGAATTGATGTAATTTTCTTGTAAGGAAAGCCTAAATAAATCCTTTGCTTGTACGGGAAGTCCAGCCGCCTCTTATATATGTTGGGGGTGACGGCCGATTGAAACAACACACAATCGAACAAATCAATATACTACTTTTTCATCTAGGTTTTATCTCTCCACCGTTTTTCTCTCTCCTTCTTCGCTGTTCTTCGTGTTTGAGAGCTGCGAATCCCGAGGCTCTAGGGGCGAGCGAATCGACCTAGGGCAGCCCATAGCCGCCGCACTCCCTAACGGGGTCCCTCCCGGGGGTGTGGGGTTTTCGGGTCTGCAAAAGCGCCCGTCGACTGTCTTGCGTATCGCGCTATCGGTCAGGTCTCCTTCGACGTGAGCTGCGGTGCATCACCCTCGGCGTCGAGGGTACACGTGACGTGTTCGTGTGTCAACAAACTTTTTGGCGACTCCGCTGGGGAACGAAGATCAATCGTCATCATCCACCATGTCTGATATTCCCAAGCCATCTGAGGTAGACGCCGATAACATCATTAAGCCCAGTCTTGATGAGATATCGGCTGATCATCGCCAAGTTTATGAGGAGTACAAGAAGGCGCGCGAGGAGAAGGACTTGCAGGAGTTCCTTGCAAAGTTCAAGAAGGATCGCCAAGGCAACATCACTCCGATTAAAGAAATCAAGTTCCCTCCTCTTCAAGCCGAGAAGGTTAAACCTTCTGTAGGTTCTGCCTTTTCTCCTGAGCAGTGGGCTGAGATTGAAAGTCGTATTGCTGATGGTAACAATCTAGTCTACCAAACTTTCATATAAAATACTAATGCTCAGAAGAATACATCTCAATCGTCTAGTGGTAATGATGGTGTAGCTGCTAGTGTGCAAAACCCTAATCTGGCTTTACCTATTGCATCGGCGCCTCCCATGCCGATGGCTTATTATCCTACCCAAACAAATCAGATTGTGACTGCACCCATCAACCCTATTATGAGCATGCCAGGTTCGGTGGCAACGCCGAACCAAACCCTACCTACAGCTACAACCACTCGACCACTACCAAATTATGGGTCGACATACATGCCATAATTCTTACCTACAGCTAGTAACCCTACTCCTCCTATGCCACTGCCACAAGCTTCATCGTCCACTATGGATGATGGTCTAGCTAATCTTAGAGAGGAGATGGCTAAGATGCTTCGAGAGAATTTTGGAGTTGAGTTACCTCGGAATCGGATTTACCAAAAGCCGTACCCCGAGTACTTTGATGCCATCCAGTGCCCTCTAGGATATAAAATTCCAGATTTTGTTAAGTTTAATGGAGAAGGCACAAAAACCACATGGGAGCATGTTAGTCAGTATTTAGCACAATTGGGTGAGACAGGCTCATTGAATGAATTGAAAGTGCATTTATTTCCTTTATCATTAACCGCTACCGCATTTTCATGGTTTTCTTCTTTACCCCATGGTTCCATTCTGGTTTGGTCGCAGCTAGAGCAGAAGTTTCATGATCACTTTTGTAGCGGCGACAATGAACTCAAGTTGTCACATCTAACATCGGTTAAATAGAAGCATGATGAATCAGTCTCCGATTACGTCAAGAGATTCAGAGAAACAAAAAACCGGTGTTTTAGTTTGGTGATAACCGAGAGGGACTTGGCAGACCTAGTGCTGAGTGGTTTGAGAACTCCCATTAGAGAAAAGCTAGAAGACTATGAGTTCTTAAATATCAACCAAGTCTTACAAAGGGCTTTGGCTCGGGAAAGTCGAAGCAAAGACCTCAGAGAAGTGCATAGATACAAAGCCGATCATCCAAAGATGAATATGGTGGAATATGATATTGATCACTCGGACGATGAGTGTGATGTTTTTTCTACTGAATTTGTTTGGCCATCTAAGGCCAAACCCTTTACTTGCAATGATCTAAAACCGATTCATAAGAATCGTGATGAAGAGATGAAGTTTACTTTTAACATTGCTAAGTGTGATAAAATATTTGATGCTTTGCTACAGGCTAAGATTATTAGAATATCTCATACTTTACCGCCGTTTGAAGAGCTGAAACGGCGCGCTTATTGCAAATATCATAATTCTTTTTCTCATGCTACTAACGATTGCAATGTTTTTCGACGGCAGATACAATCGGCCATTAATGACGGACGATTGAACTTTTCTGAGATGCAAGTTGATAAACAACCTTTTCCAATGAATACCATGGATTTGGAGGGAAAGAAGCTACTCATTCAGCCGGAGGTTGCCGAATCTGCTAATAAAGCTAATGTCATTGTTGGTGAGCCCAGGAAAGACAAGGAGGGCATCAAGGTCTTGGGGAGACAGGTTGTGCTTGACAAGCAACCCTGTGGCAAGGAGACAATCAAAATCACCATCAAGAATCCTACACTCGGGGGGCAACCGCAAGCGCAAGAAAATACTCGTGTTAAATTTGTCAAGCCCAAAAGTCCAGAAGTTGGCAAGTGGAAGACGAATGAAGCTAAAGTGCAGCGCAAGAAAATCAAGCCAACTTTTGATATGTTGCTGTCCAAGTATGCCAATCACGCAGCCGGTTCTAGCTCTAACCGGTCACCAAATTTGAAGCTCTCAAGGTCACCTCCTCGGGAAGAATTTCAGCATCATGCAAGGCCATATGGGTCGTGGGCGCCGGGACCATGGGTATCGTCTCTCCCCTATGTACCATATTACATGGGAGACTTCAATGGAGGATGGTGGCAGCCCCCAATCGCCCCTTATGCTTTTCATCCGGGTTGGGCAGAACAAAGGAGGCCCGTTTGTGAGAGACTTTTTTATCCCACACGAGGCCGTTTGAACAATGGTGTCAATCAGCCAGTGCAAGATAATCAAAAAAGGGTCGGCAAGCAAGAATGGCGTGTTAAATCGCCAAGTGCTGCAATGGTCGAGCAAAGGCAAGGAAAAAACCGATACCGACTCACTCATCTTGGGCTCCGAAACATTCGCCATACAACAGCCGATTATGCATAACGATCCGACTAAGACGATACTTGCTATCGCGCCAAAGTACTCGGCTAATGACCTTGAAGGAAACACCAGCCAAGTAAAGATGAGAGATCCTAAATACACTCAGCCAAAGTGGTGTCCTCCAGGGCTGACAAAAATACAAAAGAGGAAATTACAGAGGTTAAGAAGTCAAGAGATGACAGAACAAGAAGCCGAGAAGCAAAGGGATAAGTTGTTCAATGACACTCGGCCCATGGTGCCTACAAAACAAGTGTGGAGGCCTAAGCAAATACAAGATGCAGTTGCTTCTACACCTATCACAGCAGCACCTGCGCCACCAAAGGAGGACGATGCGACAACTATTACATCGTCTGCGACACTTCTTACTTCTCCTTCACTTGGACAAATTTCAGAATCGGTGGATGCACTTGAAGAAGAGGATGATATGTTGGACTATGAGTCTACGCGGGTTCATGAAGGTATGGATATCAATATGGTGTACTTACCTGCTGAGTTTCGAGCTGTAGATGAGGAAGGGGAGGTGGCTCAGCTGGATTTTGGCCCTAAAAATGCAATATTCGAGAAGCCAAAAGACCCAGTAACGCATCTAAAACCGTTGTATCTCAGAGTTCATATCAATGGATCACTGGTCACTCGGATGCTTGTTGATGGTGGTGCTGTGGTGAATCTTATGCTGTATTCGGTATTCAAAAAATTGGGGCTGCATGATGAAGAGTTGATAAAGACCAACATGGTGCTCAATGGATTCGAAGGCAAAGAGAAAACTGAAGCCAAAGGTGTGATGTATGTGGAGCTCACAGTGGGAAGTAAAACTTTGGCTACCGCATTCTTTGTCGCTGAGGTGCAAGGTAACTACAATGTCATACTAGGCCGTGATTGGGTTCATGCAAACCAGTGTGTGCCATCCACTATGCACCAGTTTTTGATCCAGTGGGTTGATGATGAAGTGGAAGTCGTTCAGGCGGATAACTCGGCCTGTGTTGCTTTGGCCGAGGCATCGGTGGATTGGCAACACCCAAATGCTACTTTGTTGACGGGACGTGACTTGTCAGAATTCGATTTTCTCAGCACAACCAAGAATGGTTTCGTGCCCGTTTCTTTAAAGCCGACTGAATGCAATCGGCTCCAAGGTATGATATGTTTAAATGGATCCTAACTCAGAGTGGTTACAAAAGCGACTTGTAGAATATCGGTCCAATGAGAACGATATGTATGAGTCCATAGAAGAGTTAGATGATATGGATAAATTAGGACAAGGTTTTGCATCAGCCGATCCATTAGAAGAGATAGATATAGGAGATGGTTCAACTCCTAGGCCGACATTTGTAAATGCAAATTTAAGAGCCGATCATAAAGCTAAGTTGATGGAGCTGTTGAAAGAATATGTCTGTTGCTTTGCGTGGGAATATCATGAGATGCCAGGTTTAAGCCGAGAGCTAGTGGAGCATCGGTTACCTATAAAGGCTGGTTTTAGACCATATAAACAATCGGCCAGAAAGTTTAATCCAAAAACATATGACCGGATCAAGGAAGACATCGGTCGTTTGCTTAAAGCTAATTTTATTAGACCTTGCAGGTATGCCGAGTGGATTTCTAACATAGTCCCAGTGGAAAAGAAAGGATCCGACAAGTTGAGAGTATGCATTGACTTCAGAGATTTGAATAGGGCTACACCCAAAGATGAGTATCCCATGCCAATAGCCGATATGCTTATTAATGATGCTTCTGGACATAAAGTTATTAGCTTTCTTGATGGTAATGCTGGGTATAATCAAATTTTTATGGCCGAAGAGGACATGTCCAAAACAGCTTTCCAATGCCCTGGTTTCCTAGGTTTATTCGAATGGACAGTGATGACATTCAGATTAAAAAATGCTGGCGCCACATATCAAAGGGCTATGAATTTGTTTTTTCATGATTTACTCGGTGTCATACTTGAAGTTTATATTGATGATATTGTTGTCAAATCGGATGTTTTTGAATCGCACTTGGCCGATTTGCGTTTCGCTTTTGAAAGAATGAAATAGTATGGACTGAAGATGAATCCTTTGAAGTGTGCGTTCGGTGTGTCAGCTGGTAAGTTTTTGGGCTTCATTATCCATGAAGATGGCATAGAGATTGATCCCAAAAAGATAGAAGCCATACAGAAAGTGGAAGCTCCAACATGCAAGAGAGATATGCAAAAGTTCCTTGGCAAGGTTAATTACTTGAGGAGGTTCATAGCTAATCTGTCAGGGAAGGTTGATGCATTTACTCCTATCCTTCGGTTAAAGAGTGATGTTGATTTCACTTAGGGGGCAAAACAGCAAGAAGCATTTGATATGATCAAGAATTATTTGTGCACTCCTCCGGTGATGAAAGCACCCAAGCATAGGGAACCCTTCAGGCTTTACATTGCAGCAGAAGAAGGAGTTATTGGTGCTGTTTTGACTCAAGAAACCAAAAGAAAAGAGCATGCTATTACATATTTGAGCAGGCGCTTATTGGACGCCGAGACAAGGTATACATTTATTGAAAAATTATGTCTATGCTTATATTATGCTTGCACAAAATTGAGACATTATTTAGTGCCGAGTGCTTGCGTAGTAGCTTGTCAGACCGATGTCATTAAATACATGTTGCATAGGCCAATTCTTAGTGGTAGAATTGGCAAGTGGGCTTATGCTTTGATTGAATATGATTTGGCGTATGAATCTCTAAAATCCATGAAAGGAAAAATCGTTGCTAATTTCATTGTTGAACATCGGATTAAAGATAATGATGATATTGATATGAACCTTGTTTCAGTAGTACCATGGAGATTATACTTTGATGGTTCAGTTTGTAGCAATGGCAAAGGTGTTGGTATTGTTTATATATCTCCTCATGGTGCTATTTTTGAAGCCTCGTGCCGCCTAGAATATTTTTGCACAAACAATCAAGCCGAATATGAAGCATTGTTATTCGGCCTAGAGATGTTACTTGCTATAGGTGTTACACATATTGAGGCTTACGGTGATTCGTTACTAGTAGTGCAGCAAGTATCCAAAGTCTTTCAGTGTTTGGACGAATCACTTAATGTTTATCTTGATAAATGTCTGGATATAATTTATGCATTGGATTGTTTTAGCATTGCTCACATATCTAGACATGACAATTGGAAAGCAAATGAGTTGGCACAACAGGCATCCGGCTACCATGTTGATCATGGCGTGTTTCATATTTCTGAAAAGCCGATGTCTAGTCTTGCCGACATAGGGGAGGCCGAACCGAAGCCCACCGTTTCGGCCATTAATGAAATATTCAATATAGGAGAAAGTCAAGACTGGAGGAAACCCATTGTTGATTATTTGTGTGATCCTAGTAGAAGGGTGGACAGGGCTGTTCGGCGGATGGCTTTCAAGTATACAATGAAAGATGATGATCTCTATCGCCGAACGGTTGATGATGTTCTTCTAAAGTGTTTGGACGAGGACCAAGCAAGAGTTGCTATGGGGGAGGTCCATGAAGGTATTTGTGGCACTCATCAATCGGCTCCCAAGATGAAATGGTTGCTACGATGTGCTGGATTTTATTTGCCGACTATGATTAATGGTTGCTTCAGATATTACAAAGGGTGTGAAGCTTGTCAAAAATTTGGTGATATTCAGTTGGCTCCTGCTGCTATGTTACCTCCCATTATCAAGCCGTGGCCTTTCAGAGGATGGGGTTTAGACTTCATTGGACAAATCCATCCATCTTCCTCAAAAGGGCATCGGTTCGTATTAGTGGCAACTGATTATTTCACTAAATGGTCTGAAGCAGTACCTCTCAAGAACATGACACATACGGAGGTAATTCAATTCATAACCGAGCACATTATTCATAGATTCGGTATTCCTAAAACGTTAACTACAGATCAAGGTTCATCTTTTATGTCACACCAAGTCAGAGAGTTTGCCGAATCTTATAATATAAAGTTGCTCAATTCCTCTCCGTATTATTCCCAAGCTAATGGACAAGCCGAGTCTAGCAATAAAATTTTAATCAAGCTCATCAAGAAGAAGATTGAGGATAATCCGAGGAGATGGCATGAGTTGTTGTCTAAAGCTTTGTGGGCACATAGAATTTCAAGGCTTGGTGCTACAAAGGTGACTCCATATGAGCTAGTATATGGTCAAGAGGCTGTTTTACCGGTGGAAGTGAATTTGAATGCTTTGAGAATAGCCAAACAAAATGATTTATCGGCAGTAGACTTTTATAACTTGATGATGGACAACAATGATGAGGTTGCCGATAAACGTTTGGCTGCTTTGAAGGCCATAGAGAGGGACAAGTTGAGGGTAGCAAGGGCTTACAATAAGAAGGTTAAGTTGAAGAATTTTCAAGTTGGCGATCTCGTCTGGAAAGTAATTCTCCCGATTGGTTCAAGGGACAGAAAATTCGGGAAGTGGTCTCCAAGTTGGGAAGGTCCTTTTAGAATTGCAAGAATAGTTCCCGAAAACTCTTATTTGGTGGAGTCCGTACAAGGGGCACTGTTACCTCGAGCTCTCAATGGTAAGTACTTGAAGAAATACCACCCAAGTGTGTGGCAAGAAGCCTAAGTGGGCAATGGCCGATATATGACTATCGCCCTTAGCACAAACATGGCCGATACCTGATTATCGTCCTGAGGAAAATAAATGGCCGATGGAGTGTTGACATCGTCCTTACAACAAACACAATACAAGTTATTTTTCGGCACACAAGCTTTGCCGAAAAACAGTGGGCATGTGTTGACACCAGATTTTGGCATGGTCACGAATCCGGGTTCGTATGCAAAAGTTAGAGGCAACACTTCGCGGGCCGGCCCTGAGTGAGAAAGTATTCGGACTTTGCCGGCTGAATGAAACCTTGCTGGGGTAAATCCTTGCCAATGTGAGGGCTTGCCGACGTGGAAAGCTTGCCGGCAGAGAAGCTTGCCGAGGAGGAACTCTTGCCGAGGAAGAAACCTTGCCGAGGAGGAACTCTTGCCGGGGTACAAACCTTGTCGAGGAGGAACTCTTGCCGGGGTAGAAACCTTGCCGAGCTAGGGAGGAACCCTTGCCGGTGTAAAAACCTTGCCGTGGTGAAACCTTGTCGGTGCGGAAAGCTTACCCGGGTGGAAGGCCTGCCGGGGTGGAGGTTGTGATAGTCAAGCCGACGAGAAGTTGAAGATGGGCTCAGAAGCTAATTCAGATGATCTTGGATGGATAAATGTCCTACACGGGTTGTCTTCGCCTCATCGAAACGATCGATTTTGATATAAAAATCGTTCAAATCCGAGTTCGTATGCAAAAGTTAGAGCGACCGGAGTGCAGCCATGTCACGAGGCGAGATGTGGCGCGCCCCACCAGACACATGTCTGGCGGGTAGCGCGAGGAAATAGCCTGTGTTGCGAGACCGATCTGACCCTCAAGATGATCTCTGATAAAAAAACCTTCAACCTGAAAGTTGTTCGTCTCGTCGAAACGGTCAAGATTGCTTTTGGGCTTGTTTTCATCCGAGATCATTTACCACCGCAAAAAAGACCCGCAAGGTGCAGCCAGTTTAAACCGAACAGTTTTGGAAAGTTCGCATAAAACCAGTCCGAATTTGACTATGGTTTTGGATGTGAATTGATGTAATTTTCTTGTAAGGAAAGCCTAGATAAATCCTTTGCTTGTACGGGAAGTCCAGCCACCTCTTATATATGTTGGGGGTGACGGACGATTGAAACAACACACAATCGAACAAATCAATATACTACTTTTTCATCTAGGTTTTATCTCTCCACCGTTTTTCTCTCTCGTTCTTCGCTATTCTTCGTGTTTGAGAGGTGCGAATCCCGGGGCTCTAGGGGCGAGCGAATCGACCTAGGGCAGCCCATAGCCGCCGCACTCCCTGACGGGGTCCCTCCCGGGGGTGTGGGGTTTTCGGGTCTGCAAAAGCGCTCGTCGACTGTCTTGCGAATCGCGCTGTCGGTCGGGTCTCCTTCGACGTGAGCTGCAGTGCATCACCCCCGGCGTCGAGGGTACACGTGACGTGTTCGTGTGTCAACAGATCTCTTCCGGATTCCACTGATAAATAGACTGCCGGCATAAAATTGTGCATGGAGAAATGTCCTACACGGGTGAGAAATTGTGGATCTCTTCGTGTGAAACAAGGTACTGACTCTGTAGCTGGTGTGGGGTTTCGGTAGGCATGAATGGCCTCCGGTGAAACAAGGTACTTGCCTGCAGATAAGTCAAACAAGGAAGGAGCAGGCAAAGTAATAGTCGCAGGGTGATTTTTATCAAATATCAGCTTGTACTTAAGCATCGTTTCCTCATTCTTAACGATAAAATCATGTGCTACCATACTCTTATAGTCTAGAAAAATAGGAGGCTGGAACTTCTCTTCCTTCTCATGATGCCTAATAGGTATGTTAAAGTGTGCAGCGAGGTGCGAGGCGAAGATGCCTCCAAGGACGGGGCCCTTAGCACGGTTAAGATTTAACCGCTTTGCAACAATAGCGCCCATTCTAAATGTGTCATCACGGAACAAGGCACGGCAAAAAATAACAATATCAGGGGCACTATGGTTGCCACAGTTTCCGCGACCAATTAAGCATCTACTAGGAAATATTGCAAAGTAACATAAAACATGAAAATGTATGCTAGTAATTATTGCATTGGAAACTTTCCTCGTTTCCCCTACAGCAATTGTATCAATAAACCCTTCCACATCGTCACGATGTGGTTCCTCTATGATGCCCTCCAAAGGGATCAAAAAACCCGACAAAAATCACGAAGTGACATCTCCTTATGCTCATCATATAAATAAAATTCCACCATAGGTGGTGAGCTCCTAGCATGGAAATGAAAGTTTTGCACAAAGATATTGGTGAGTAAGAGATACTGTTCGTGTTGGTCGTGGACGAAGGCGGTGAGGCCTTCATTCTCAGCCAATTCATAGAAATCATCATAAATCCCGGCTGCTCTCAACAAATCATCACAAGGCCATTCACATGGCCGAACCTCCGCGGTGCGAGGAAGATTATATTTGGGCCTATTATTGTCCTCACTTTGCTTATCCTTCGAGCTTCGGCTCGATGAGCCCCTCAAAAATCTCTTCATCTTTTTATGAAAATTTCTGAAAATTTTAGTAACTTCAAAATAAAAGTTAACCAAACTCAACAAAATTGATAGCAACTACTCCTACAAGTGCCTAGAGACAATATCATGCATCAAAAATACTTTTGACCACATAAATTTGACATGCAATCTCAAGAACAGGGTCACCTAAGCCGCAAAAATATGCAATGAATAAAGCACTAGAACAAAAACTAATTGGACCATTGGAGGGGTCACATACCAAAGAACAATCCCCCAAAGCAGTTTTGTGAATGGAGCTGTGAGCAAGGACATCGAAAATGGCAGCAAGATGAGCTTGGACTCGGGTTTGAGCTGGCTAGTGATGTTTTTGGGAGGAAGGAGTGTGTGGTAGCTGGAATAAGTGGAGGGGAGCCACTATGGGCCCATGAGGCAGGGGGCGCGCCCAGGGGGTAGGGCGCACCCTGGACCCTTGTGGCCAGGTGCTTGCTCCCCCTGATGTGTTCTCAGTGCCAGATATTCTCAAATATTCCAGAAAAAATCATATTTAATTTTCAGGGCATTTGGAGAACCTTTATTTTCGGGGTATTTTTTATTGCATGGATAATTCAGGAAATAGACAGAAAAATACTATTTTTCTTTATTTAATATCAATAACAGATAGTAGAAAGAGGGTACAGAGAGTTGTGTTTTCTAACTTCATCCATCTCATGCTCATCAAAAGGAATCCACTAACAAGGTTGATCAGGTCTTGTTAACAAACTCATTTCGAGTAACATGAAACCGGAGAAATTTCGAATAACACTATGTCACCTCAACGGGGATATGCACGTCCCCAATAATAAGAATATCATATTTCTTCTTGACTGTAGGTAGGGGAAATTCAAAACCTCCAAAAATAATTGATGGAATTTTTCCAATAGAATTTATACTATGAACTTGAGGTTGTTTCCTTGGAAAGTGTACCATATGCTCATTTCCATTAACATGAAAAGTGACATTGCCTTTGGTGCAATCAATAACAGCCCCTGCTATATTCAAAAAGGGTCTTCCAAGAATAATATACATACTATCGTCCTTGGGAATATCAAGAATAACAAAGTCCGTTAAAATAGTAACGTTTGCAACCACAATAGGCACATCCTCACAAATACGGACAGGTATAGCAATTGATTTATCAGCTATTTGCAAAGATATTTCAGTAGGTGTCAACTTATTCAATTCAAGTCTACGATATAGAGAGAGAGGTATAACACTAACATGGGATCCAAGATCACGTAAAGTAGATTTAACATAGTTTCTTTTAATGGAGCATGGTATAGTGGGTACCCCTGGATCTCCAAGTTTCTTTGGTATTCCACCCTTAAAAGTATAATTAGCAAGCATGGTGGAAATTTCAGCTTCCGGTATCTTTCTTTTATTAATAACAATATCTTTCATGTAGTTAGCATAAGGATTCATTTTAAGCATATCAGTCAAATGCATACTCAAGAAGATAGGTCTAATCATTTCAGCAAAGCGCTCAAAATCCTCATCATCCTTTTTCTTGGATGGTTTAGGAGGAAAAGGCATGGGTTTCTGAACCCATGGTTCTCTTTCTTTACCATGCTTCCAAGCAACAAAGTCTCTCTTATCATAACATTGATTCTTTCATTGTGGGTTATCAAGGTCAACAGCAGGTTCAGTCTCTACTTCATTGTCATTACTAGGTTGACCATCAACATGAACATCATTATTAACCTTATCACTAGGTTCATGTTCATTACTAGATTGTGTTTCAGCATCAGAAATAGAAATATAATTGGGATTCTTAGGTGTGTCATCAACAGGTTCACTAGAAGCATGCAAAGTCCTATCATTTTTTTCTTCCTCTTAGAAGGACTAGGTGCATCGATATTAATTCTCTGAGAATCTTGCTCAATTCTCTTAGGATGGCCTTCAGGATACGAAGTTTCCTGAGTCATTTTACCACCTCTAGTCATAACTCTAACAACATTGTCATTTTTCTTACTATTTAATTCATTGAGAAAATCATTCTGAGCTTTAAGTATTTGTTCTACTTGAGTGGTAACCATAGAAGCATGTTTACTAATAAGTTTTAGTTCACCTTTAACATTTGCCATATAATCACTCAAGTGTTCAATCATATAAGCATTATGTTTCAATTGTCTACCAACATAAGCATTAAAATCTTCTTGCTTAACCATAAAGTTATCAAACTCATCTAAGAATTGGCTAGCAAAGTTAGGCTGTGTTTGGTTGAGCTGCAGATTCTGAAAAAGCTGCTATGGAAAAGCTGTTGTGAAAAAGCTGCTGTGGAAAAGCTGGAAGCAGAAAAGTTGGGGTACCCCCAGCTTTGAAATTTACACTAGGGAGAAGCTACAGATTCTCAAAAGCTGCTTTGAACATTTACGCCTCTGGTTAGCTTTTGGCTTTTCAAAGTAGAAGTTGGTAAAAAAAGCTGAACCAAACATAGCCTTAGTAGGAGGGATTTCAGCTTTATCATATCTATAGAGAGAATTTACCTTTACTACCTGTGTCGGGTTATCAAGGCCATGTATTTCTTCAACAGGCGGTAAATTAAGACCATTTATTTCTTCAATAGGAGGTAAATTCTTAACATATTCAGCTTTAATACCTTTTTCTTTCATAGATTTCTTTACATCTTGCATATCTTCAGGACTGAGAAATAGAATACCCCTTTTCTTCGGAGTTGGCTCAGGAGTTGGTTCAGGAATTGGATCCGGGATTGGACCAGGAAGTGTCCAATTATTTTCATTAGTCAACATATTATTCAATAGAATTTCAGCTTCATCAACAGTTCTTTCCCTGAAAACACAACCAGCACAACTATCCAGGTAATCTTTGGAAGCATCGACTACTAGGAAAAGGCCTACTAATGGCGCACCTAATTTGGCCATTAATGGCGCATTAGTGGTGCGCCATTAGTGCCACGCCATTAGTATATTTTACTAATGGCGCACCACTGGTGCGCCATTAGTATCTGGTGTACTAATGGCGCACCTCTGATGCGCCATTAGTATATACAATAGTGCGCCATTAGTATGCCTCCCAGGGGGCCATGTATACCCAGGTGCTTTGGCATACTAATGGCGCACAACAACAGGATACGCCATTAGTAACTTCGGCATACTAATGGCGCACTGTTTAATGATGCGCCATTAGTATCCTTTGGCATACTAATGGCGCACTATGATGTGATGCGCCATTAGTATGAATATTAGGTTTTTTTATTTTTTAATTTTCTATTTTTTGCACAGGTTACAAAATGTATAATTGGACAAAGTATGGACAGCACACATCAACAACAGATTCATTGAATACAATAGAAGATTAGTCTCTTAATACAATTCATCATTTTAGTCTCCGAATACAATTCATCATATTAGTCTCCGAATTGAAAAGACCGAACAAAGATAGAACATTATATTACAAGTCTCGAGACCGCGAGTTTGTCTTCACATTACAATTCGATATCGATCATCTAAACTACCATCACATAGGCAAAAGCAATACTATCATCAAAATTCTTTTCTCATGAGCAAATGGGCCTCTTTTGCTGCTAAGCTTCAGCAGTGCTAGCTGCTCAACGCCAAGTACTGCAAATTATATTATACTGGTCCATAACCAAATGATGGGTTCGATTTGTAGAAGTAACAAGTCAGACTTCCATAGATGAAAGTAGCATGATATACTACTTTCATACTCCAATGAGAAGATAAGTTCCTAAGATCCTTATATGACGAAACTAGCATACATATACCAATAAATGCAATTTGTAACAAATTGTTGTACAACAATATATCTTCTAGCCATGAAACCCTACCCTGATTCTCCTTTCTTCCACTTGCCGAAGACAAGTTGGCTGTAGAGGATGGTCCAACTCAGATCAGCCTACAGAAGTGCATTGTATAATTCTGTTTAGTTCCAAGCAGTAGTTCTGGAAGTGCAAATTGCAGAAGTTTGAGAAAGCACTAACTGGAAAGTCTGGTGTTTCCTTGAAAACATGAAAGTGCCTGACTATGCATACAATTTTACAACAAGACATCCACCATACAATTTTTATTAAAGGAAAAGACTTACGTGAAGTTTAATTAAAGTTTCAGTTAAAGGTTAAATTAAAGTTTCAGTTAAAGTTTTAGTTGATTTTAAAGTTAAATTAAATTTTCACTTAAAGTTTCAGTTAAAGGAGAGCACTTGCTACTGGATTTTAGGGCTATTGTAAGCAGTGCACTACTGCACTATTGTTCATACTCCTGCACTATTGCACTACTGGAATCCTCCTACAAACTACTGCAAGTGGGAATAGTGATGCAAACCCTGGAACTTGTAAGCAGTAGCAGGAGTACAACAAGACAAGAAGATGAGACAATATGGAGGGCACAAGGCAAACTACTGAAAAGGTTTCTTTGTGCTGTACTCCAAAATTCAACCAAACAAATTGACTGAAACTTAACAGCAGCAGCAAGTGCTACACTATTGTTGTCCTACACTAAACTAATACAACCAAACAAATTAATTGAAGAAAAACTACTGAAACTATACAAGCACTACAGTCAGATTACACAAAAGTACTAATGCAAGCAGTACAGTACACAAAACTTGCAAACTTACAAGCACTACTGCAACTTAATTAAGCTACTGGAGTAAGTGAAACAACTGCACTTAATTAAGCTACTGGAGTAAGTAACTCCATGGTGTACTCACTGGAGTACAACTAAATGTTCAGGAGTACTTCTCAGGCATAAGCAGTGGGAGGAGGGTGGAGGATCATGAGGCTTCATGGTGAAAAGGACCAAAACTAAATGTACTAAGAGCAAAATGCCCAAATCAGAATGGTCAGTGGTCTGGCCATTGTGAACACAAGTACCAACTGTCTACACCTTCAGTTAGATTGGGACCATCAAAATGGAAAAAAGAATCCAACATGTGCGAGAGTTTAGGGGAACATAAACCCAACACACGGATAATGCAAATGTGTTACATTACATCACATGGCACACAAATAAGAGTTAAACAATCTGTCAAAACAAACGGCACTACTTGGGGAAGGCAGCAGATTACCAGATTGGGCAGGCAAATAAAATTAACGGGGGACGGACTAGATAACTGAGTGCAAATTGTGGATAACATGTAAACGAACTATGCAGGCATCAAAGTTTAATTGTTCTTAAGAAGTATCTGGCAGATCAGGGCACACACGCTAAGCTAGAAAGTCAGGGCGTCCAGAGTAGATTTGCCGAATCAGGGAACAAAATTAAATTGACATCAACGACAGCTTTACAAGCTCCAACCTTAATTTACAGCAACAACGATTGGTTGAAGGGTGAAGTGGGATTCAAAGCGACATCTAAGTGAACTACGTGACCGATTCAAATTCCACTTTCCCAAAGAATGTTTGGTACTAGAATCAAGCAATCAGGGTAGCTTCAATGCCAGTCTATTCCACCGTAGAAAAGATCCAAACCAGTCAAGAGGGGGAGAGGGGGAGAGGAGGAGGGGGAGCTCACGGGGGCCGTAGGGATAGGGCAGTGGGGCGCGGGGAGGATGTTGGGGACGTGGTCCGGGTGGTGGTGGTGCTCCGGCAACGGTGGTGTGGACGGGGCGGCGTCCGGGCCGCCGGCGACGAGGGCGGCGGGGCGATGGCGTCCAACGAGGTGGGGCGACGGGGAGAGCGGCACCGACGTCGAGGCCTTAGGCGGCGATGGCTGGAGACGTCGCGGCGGGGTCGAGGCGGCGTCGGGGCAGCGTCGAGGCGGCAGGGCAGCAGCGTCGGGAGAGGAGAGGGGAAGGGGATCGAGGGCGAGGGCGAGGGAGAGAGAGGGGATAGGTTTGGGCCGGGGTGGAAATATGGATGGGGCGGCACAATACTAATGGCGCACCACCCCTCGGTGTGCCATAAGTACATCCATACTAATGGCGCACCTCACCGTGGTGCGCCATTAGTAGTTTTATTTCTTATAGCAATGGCACAATACTAATGGCGCACCACCCCTCGGTGCGCCATAAGTACATCCATACTAATGGCGCACCTCACCGTGGTGCGCCATTAGTATTTTTTTTTTGATTTCTGCTCGAGCCAACAGGTTATCTTCCACCTGACCTGATCCACACCAAGTCCCCTCTGCTAGCTCGACTGGTCAGTAGCCAGTTCTCACACCAGGAGGTCCTGGATTCGATTCCCAGGCTCCACAAATTTTTTTATGCATTTAAAATGATGTTTGATACTTATTTGTGTTTAAATATGTTCAAACTTGTTTAAATCATAACAGTAATATTTTTTTATAAGACAGTAATAATTTTTTTAAAAATATTATCAAACAGTAATGCCGGTGGAGCGGGGGAGGGCGCGCGGGGTGCGGGGGGTCGGCGGCGGCGGTTGAGTAGGGGAGGGGTGCGGGGGGTCGGCGGCGGCGGTTGAGTAGGGGAATCGAGGGTGCGGGGGGTCGGCGGCGGCGGCCGGTGGACCAGGGGGGTGCTCGGCGGCGAGGGGGACCGGATCTAGCGAGGTGGGATAGCGATCGAGATGGAGGGAGATCGAGATCGAGTGTCCATAAAATTTAAAAATATTCATCATAGTTCAAAAAGTGCCCATGAAATACAATCGAGTAATGAAGGCTACGATTTAAATACAATCGATCTTAGCTAGCTATCTGTTCACAATCTTCTTGCCCTTCTTTTTCGCAAATGGAGTTCTTCTGTGGAACGGACGTCCTTTAGGTAGGGTGGTCCTGCTTCTTCTTGTGGTGTATGCTGCTACTTCATCATCGTCGTCATGTTCGATCCTCGGGTCGCCATACTTGTCGAAGTCTTGCTCATTGGCTACTCCATCCATTCCGATGATCTTCCTTTTGCATCTCCTCACGACAACACGATTGGGCTTTGACGGGTCGGTAATGAAGAAGCATTGGTCCACTTGGGAAGCCAGTACCCATGGCTCATTTTTCGCGGTGACGTTTGCGCCCGCGGTCTTGGATTTGGCTTCGGGTATAACCATGGTGGTGAAATACCGGTCTTCTTTTAGGACGCTCTTCGCCCATCTGACACGGAACATCAGGACCTTCTCTCCAGCGTAGCTCAGCTCCCAGATCTCCTCGATCCTTCTGTAGTATCTGTCCTTGTCGTTACCGGTGTAGGATTCCATCGTTACCCCGGAGTTCTGATAACCATCGCTCTTCATGTCCTTGGCCTCGGTGTAGAATGTGTAGCCGTTGATATCGTACGCCTCATAGGTCATCAGGTTGTGCTCGGCGCCCTGTGACAAGGCGAATATGAGTTGTTCTTCCGCAGAAGAATCCTCATGTAAAGCTTACGAAGAAGCTTCTGCTTGAACCAACGCGTGAAACATGAGTTATGCTCTTTGAGTATATCTCCGTCCGTCCTTTGTTGGCCTCGGTCATTGTACGTCTTCTTAATAAAGGTTTTGTGCTCTACCACCCAAGGATCGACCACGTCTATGTGTTGTAGCGCGACTAGGTTTGCTCTTTCAAAGTCGGCGAGTCAACCCTCAAAGTCGACATGCATTTCACGGTGACCCCATCCAGCGAGCCTGCCGAGGTGCCTGTTGACGGGCAGACCAACGGGGTTCTCGATGCCTAGATAATTTGTGCAGTAGGAGATGCACTCTTCGGTCAGAAAGCCCCTGGCTATGCTTCCCTCTGG
This sequence comes from Triticum aestivum, assembly GCF_018294505.1. Lineage (NCBI taxonomy): Eukaryota > Viridiplantae > Streptophyta > Magnoliopsida > Poales > Poaceae > Triticum > Triticum aestivum. The sequence goes on from NC_057794.1 coordinate 596,781,403, forward strand.
ACGTGACATGTTGCGAACGTATCCTTTGATGACACCATTCATCCTTTCGAACGGCATCATGTTGTGCAGGAACGTCGGCCCGAGTTGGATGATATCGTCCACGATATGGACCAGCAGATGCACCATAACGTCGAAGAATGCGGGCGGGAAGTACATCTCAAGCTCGCATAGTATCACCACGATCTCTTCCTGTAGCCTTCTGAGTTGCCTCACGCCAATAGACTTCCGAGAGATGACGTTGAAAAAGTTGCATAGGCCAAATAGGGTTTCACGGACGTGCGCGTCCATGATCCCACGGATTGCAACTGGAAGTATCTGCGTCATCAGCACGTGACAGTCGTGAGACTTCATCCCCCTGAACTTCTGCTTCGCTGGGTCTAGGTATCTGCTTATCTTCCCCGCGTAACCGTAAGGAAGTTTTACTCCTACGAGGCAGGTGAAAAACTGCTCGATCTCCTCCTGACTTAGAGTGAAGCACGCGGGAGGGTAGTCATTTCCGGTCTTCTTGGCCTTTTTGCCTTTGCGACGACTTTCCGTCTCCTGCTTCGCCTCATCATCATCATCATCATCATCATCATATATAGCGTGAAGCTCCTGCCTGATGCCCATTGATTTCAAGTCTGCCCTTGCTTTCGGCCCATCTTTGGTCCTCTCTGGCATGTTGAGCAGGGTACCAAGCAGACTCTCGCACACGTTCTTCGTGATATGCATGACATCAAGGCTATGAGGCACATGGTGGATCTTCCAGTACGGCAAGTCCCAGAAAACAGACCTCGTTTTCCATACCTTCAGCAGTGGCTCTGGCGCCTTTCGCTTCTTTCCTGGCTCTGGCGCCTTTTGCTTCTTTCTTGGCAGTGGGCAGTCTTTCCAATTTTTCAACAGCTCGTCTATTTCCTTGCCGCTCCTCGTACGCGGGCGTCCTCGGGGTTCGGTTTCACCATCGAATAGATCCTTGCGTTTTCTCCACGGGTCATCGTCGCGAAGCCACCTTCGATGTCCCATGAACACGGTTTTCGAAGACCCGGGATCTCTATCTAGCTGGCGATACGTTGTGTCATCCATGCACCTGACGCATCCAGAAAATCCGTGGACCACCTGCCCCGCGACATATCCGTAACCGAGATAGTCGTGCACCGTCGTGAGCAGCGCGGCTCTCATAGGGAAATATTCTTTCTCTGCGGCGTCCCACGTATTGGCTGGCGTTTTCCACAGCATGTCAAGCTCCTCTTTCAGCAGCCCCAGATACAGATTGATGTCATTCCCTGGTTGTTTTGGTCCTTCAATTAGCATACTGATGTGCTTGAAGAGGAAGTACATTCACAAGATGCTAGCCAAACGGATTGACTCCATCAGTGCTCGCACCCAGCACGATGTTCCTTGGATCGTTCCCAAATTCTAGGTCTTCGAAGTTCAATGCTTGCCACTGGCTCGCATCCTTAGGGTGACTCAGCATCTTGTCTTTTTTATCTATCTTCGGATCATTTGCGTCATCTTCTCGCTTCTTCTCCTCCCTATCCGCGTGCCAACGCAGGAGCTTTGCTACCTTAGGGTCCGCGAAATACCGCTGCAGACGAGGAGTGATCGGAAGGTACCACACCACTTTTCGAGGAGCTTTCTTCCTCTTCTTGTATCGAGTGACGCCGCACACCGGACATATGGTAGACTCCGCGTGCTCGTCCCGATAAATGATGCAATTGTTCATGCACACATGGTATTTCACGTGCGGTAAATCCAGAGGACACACGATTTTCTTCGCCTCCTCCAAACTGGCCGGGCACTTGTTCCCCTTGGGAAGACGTTCGTGCCAGAATGACATGTTCTCGTCGAAGCATGCGTCGGTCATTTTGTGTTTTACCTTCATCTCCAGAGCCACGAGCGTTACTTTCAGGCGGGTATCCTCGGGCCTGCATCCTTCATACAATGGAGTAACCACGTCTAACTCAAGTTGATCCATCTTGGCTTTCTCTCGGGCGGCAGCTCTTGCGTTATCCGTCTGTTTGAGAAGCAGCTCTTGAATATGAGGGTCCTGCACCCAGCCCATCGATGGTCCAGCGTCGTCTGCTCCGCCGGCATCATCATCTTCATGATCATGCCCGTCATCTGCTCCAGCATCTTCCTCATCATCATGTCCTGCATCTTCTACATGATGACTGTGTACAGCATCACCGTCGTGATCATCTCCTGGGGATTCTTCGTCTTCTCGCCCGTCGAGCCGCGGTGGTTGTCTTGCTGCCCTTCCTCATTTCTTGCCCGGCCCCCATGGACGACTTCGTAGTCATCTTCATCACCTTGCCACCGATAGCCATCCATGAAACCACGCAAGAGCAGGTGGTCCCGCACCTGCCCGGATTCCGGGTCCACAATAAGGCTCTTCAGCTTGCATCTTCGACACAGACATCTTATCTCCGTCTCGTTCTTTTGAAGCATCTCGGCCTTCGCGGACCTCAAAAACCTATTCACGATGCCTTCGGTCATCATACGGACCATGGTCGCCTGCGGGGTAGATCAAAACGATATTTTAGAACCAAGAAAAAATTTGGCATGACTTTCCCTAAAAAGAGGACCAAAAAGAATGCTTAATGCCCAAATTCTCGCCGAAACGGAAATGAATCAACATTCCGACAAAATATTGGCAACTATCGCATTTTAAATACCGGTACACCTCCAAACACAAACACATATGCAACACCACAAACATATGCAACACCACGAACATACATAGATCTAGCTAGGCCATAAAAAGTGCATGTGCACATTGTTGTAGGGAGAACAACATAAATATAGCTTCCCCCCTTACTTACCTATCAAAACAAGGTAATTTAACCACTTAAATTGAATGAATCTATGGTGGAAACGAGGTGAAGAAGAGGAGGCACCCGAGACAAGGAGGAGGTGGAGAGAATGAAGTGGGGAGAAAGTGAGTGTGGGTAGGAGAGGCTGTCCAAAATATCTTGTTGTTGCCCACTTACTAATGGCGCACCAACTCTAACTGCGCCATTAGTAATCCAGGTTACTAATGGCGCACCTTCTGGTGGTGCGCCATTAGTAGTTTTCCAAAAAAAACATACTAATGGCGCACTGTCCCACAGTGCGCCATTACTAGTTTAAACTAGTAATGGCGCACGGTGGAACAGTGCGCCATTAGTAGTTTTGCAAAAAAGGGAATAAAAAATATAATAAAAAAACAACATTAGTGGCGCACTTTCCGGCAGGTGCGCCATTACTAGTTACAACTAGTAATGGCGCACTGTGTCTGGATGCGCCAATAGTATGTTTGGACAGGCGCACTACTTAAATTTTTTTTGATACTAATGGCGCACCCTGGGCCAGGTGCGCCATTAGTAGTTTCAACTCTAATGGCGTACCGGAAGGTGGTGCGCCATTAGTATAAACTAATGGCGCACCGCTTGTCTGGTGCACCATTAGTATCAATCCCATCTATAGCCCTTTTTCTAGTAGATCGGTTAGTCCATTATAAAAGATATCAAGTATTTCATTTTTCTTGAGAGGATGATCAGGCAAAGCATTAAGTAATTGGAGAAGCCTCCCCCAAGCTTGTGGGAGACTCTCTTCTTTAATTTGCACAAAATTATATATTTCCCTTAAGGCATCTTGTTTCTTATGAGCGGGGAAATATTTAGTAGAGAAGTAATAAATCATATCCTGGGGACTACGCACACAACCAGGATCAAGAGAATTAAACCATATCTTAGCATCAACCTTTAATGAGGACAGAAATAATTTAAGGATATAATAATAGCGAGTTTTCTCATCATTAGTGAACATGGTAGCTATATCATTTAATTTAGTAAGATGTGCCACAACAGTTTCAGATTCATAGCCATAAAAAGGATCAGATTCAACCAAAGTAATTATCTCAGGATCAACAGAAAATTCATAATCCTTATCAGTAACAAAGATAGGTGAAGTAGCATAAGCAGGATCATATTTCAATCTAGCATTCAGAGATTTTTCTTTCAGCTTAGCTAATAGTTTCTTAAGATCACTCCTATCATTGCAAGCAAGAAAGTCTCTAGCAGTTTCTTCATCCATAACATAACCCTCAGGAACAACAGGTAATTCATATCTAGGGGAGAATCTTCATCATCACTTTCATCAATATTATCAGTTTCAATAATTTATTCTCTCTAGCCCTAGCAAGTTGTTCATCAAGAAATTCACCAAATGGCACAGTAGTATCAAGCATAGAAGTAGTTTCATCATAAGTATCATGCATAGCAGAAGTGGCATCATCAATAACATGCGACATATCAGAATTAATAGCAGAAGCAGGTCTAGGCGTCGCAAGCTTACTCAAAACAGAAGTTGAATCAAGTGCAGAGCTAGATGGCAGTTCCTTACCTCCCCTCGTAGTTGAGGGATAAATCTTGGTTCTTGGATCTTTCAAGTTCTTCATAATGATAAGCAAATACAAATCCCAAGTGACTCAAAGAATAGAGCTATGCTCCCGCGCAACGGCGACAGAAAATAGTCTTGATAACCTACAAGTATAGGGGATCGCAATAGTTTTCGAGGGTAGAGTATTCAACACAAATTTATTTGTGTCGACACAAGGGGAGCTAAAGAATATTCTCAAGTATTAGCAGCTGAGTTGTCAATTCAACCACACTAGAAAACTTAATATCTGCATCAAGGTATTTAGTAGCAAAGTAATATTATAGTAGTGGTAACGGTGGTGAAAGCTAACGGCAGCAAAAGTAATATTTTCGGGTTTTATAGTGATGGTAACAGTAGCAGCGGGAAAGTAAATAAGTGAAGAATAATATATGAAAAGCTCATAGGCAATGGATCGGTGATGGAGAATTATTCCGGATGGGATCGATCATGTAACAGTCAAAACCTAGGGTGACACGGAACTAGCTCTAGTTCATCAATGTAATGTAGGCATGTATTCCGAATATAGTCATACGTGCTTATGGAAAAGAACTTGCATGACATCTTTTGTCCAACCCTCCCATGGCAGCGGGGTCCTATTGGAAACTAAGGGATATTAAGGCCTCCTTTTAATAGAGTACCAGACAAAAGCATTAACACATAGTGAATACATGAACTCCTCAAACTATGGTCATCACCGGGAGTGGTCCCGACTATTGTCACTTCGGGGTTGCCGGATCATAACACATAGTAGGTGACTATAGACTTGCAAGATAGGATCAAGAACTCTCATATATTGATGAAAACATAATAGGTGCAGATCTGAAATCATGGCACTCGGGCCCTAGTGACAATCATTAAGCATAGCAAAGTCATAGCAACATCAATCTCAGAACATAGTGGATACTAGGGATCAAACCCTAACAAAACTAACTCGATTACATGATAAATCTCATCCAACCCATCACCGTCCATCAAGCCTACGATGGAATTACTCACACACGGCGGTGAGCATCATGAAATTGGTGATGGAGGAAGGTTGATGATGACGATGGCGACGGATTCCCCTCTCCGGAGCCCCGAACGGACTCCAGATCAGCCCTCCCGAGAGAGTTTAGGGCTTGGGGGCGGCTCCGTATCGTAAAACGCGATGAACCCTTCTCCTTGATTTTTTTCTGCCTGAAAGTAAATATATGGAGTCAAGGGTGAGGTCGGTGGAGCGTCAGGGGGCCCACGAGGCAGGGGGCGCGCCCAGGGGGGTAGGGCGCACCCCCCACCCTCGTGGACAGGTGGAGGCCCCCCTGACGTGGATCTTCCTTCCAGTATTTTTTATATATTCCAAAATAATTCTCTGTTGATTTTCAGGTCACTCCGAGAAATTTTATTTCTGCACAAAAATAACACCATGGCAACTCTGCTGAAAACAGCGTCAGTCCGGGTTAGTTCTATTCAAATCATGCAAGTTAGAGTCCAAAACAAGGGCAAAAGTGTTTGGAAAAGTAGATACGATGGAGACGTATCGACGATGGAGACGGATTCCTCTCTTCGGAGCCCCGAACAGACTCCGGATCAGCCCTCCCGAGAGAGTTTAGGGCTTGGCGGCAGCTCCGTATCGTAAAACGCGATGAATCCTTCTCTCTGTTTTTTTCTCCTCGAAAGTGAATATATGGAGTCAAGGTTGAGGTCGGTGGAGCATCAAGGGGCCCACAAGGCAGGAGGGCGCGCCCCCCACCCTCGTGGACACGGTGTGGGCCCCATGACGTGGATCTTTCTTCTAGTATTTTTATATATTCCAAAATAATTCTCCGTTGATTTTCAGGTCATTCCGATGTAGCGACCAGACCTCAAACAGTCTGACCTCTGTGCTCCGGTGTCATCCCTGGATCAGTAATGCTGACACCACATAGTACTCGGAGGATTTATAGCAGAGTAGCAATCACACACTTATTACATCGAGTGTCTCCATAGAGAACTTATTACAATAAATATGGCTTAAGGCCATCTAATAAAGATAACAGCGGAAGGCTTGGAAGAAAGTGAGTCCATCAACTCCAACGGCATCACTGAGTATAGAACCACGACCTAAAACTCCTTAATCGTCGTCTGAAAAGTCTACAACATTAACGTTGCAGCCCGAAAACGGGTCAGCACATGGAATATGCTGGCAATGTAACACATAGAGAGTAATGGAATGAAACAGCTATACTATATGCATATTTGACTGGTGGAAAGCTCTATGGTTACAGTTTTGCGTAAAGCCAATTTTTCCCTACTTCAAAGGAATAAATTTATTTATCTATCATGCTAGTTGTTAAACAATGAGAATGGTTGACAGCATTCTCAATCCCAATTAAGCATCATCACTAAACAAAACCCAACAAAATTAATTTAGAGTAACATGTTGAGATTCACATGATAATCCAGGTACTAGATACTCAAGATGTCCATAACCGGGGACACGGCTAATCATGATTAGTTTATTACACTCTGCAGAGGTTTGCGCACTTTTCTCCACAAGACTCGATCGCCTCCGTTGGGTTTCTCGCACTACAGGGTGTTTGAGAAGACAGATGACCGAGACATAGTCTTTCAGAAGCGCTAGCACCTTACGATCGGGTAGACCGTACCACCTACATCCCCTACATCTGCTAGTCTACCACTGTAAGAGTTCACACAAACTTAGTCAACTATGCTAGAGCCCATAATAGCTTGTGGCTGCACACGGAAGTTTCTAGTATGAATAGTCTCATGATCCCTTTGAGCCTGGGTGGCGGTCCAAAAGAAAACAGGCAAGTCCTGGAATACCCAGGTGCCTCAATCCACCCAGATGTGTGTTTAAGTTGCCACCTTAGATAAACCATTAATTAACAAACTCACATCTGTCATGGATATCACTCACCCAATCCACGTCTACTAGCATAGCATGGCATAATAAGCAAACGTAGAAGTAACTCCCAAAGGTTTGATAATAAACAGGTAATAGGTTCTACCTCAACTACTTCCCATCCCACAATTTAATTAGATCCTAATCATGCAATGTGTGAGGATTGATCTAATGCAATAAAACTGGGTAGTAGGAAAGGTATGATCAAAGTGTTACTTGCCTTGTTGATGATCCGCGAAACCTAGAGATTCGAAGTAACAAGCGGCGCACTCCGGATATTCTATCACAGACAAACAAACAAGCATACAATAAATACTCATCTAATGCACAGGTAAAACTCAAATAGGAGATCTAACCAGAAGGTTCAACTTAAGAACTCCGGTTTGCAAAAAGAATCAAATCGAACGAAGCAATGAAAGTCAAATGGCGAAAGAAAACAACTTCGTTCTACTAATATGGATCTAGGGCAAATTTTACAGTAGGAAAAACTTGTTTAAGTTGGTTAAACTGATAAAGGGTTTCGAGACGAAACTCCAGGCGCTTGAATCGCCTGATTCCGATAAACGAGCCAAAAATTAAACTAAAACGAAAATCGGATCAGGAATCACGATCAAAAAAATCGCGGGTTTAATCCGAGAAAAAGAAAAACAACAAAAGCTCGCTAAAATAAATAATCCGGAAAAACCGATCTATTTAAAAAAACGAAACTAGAAAAAAAAACCATCGGAAAAACCGACGGAAAAACCAAATGATTTTTTAAAAAAACGACGTCGCGGATTATGAGGTGAGGCGAACCTCGGGCGGCGTGCGGGCGAGGCGGTGGCGGCGGCTCCGGCGACGGCGTGCGGCGGCGCGGCGGCGGGCGGCGTCGGTGGCGGCGACGGACGGCGGCGGCGCGCGCGGGTGTGGGCCTGAGGCGGCGGCGGGCTAGGGTTTGCCCCGGGTGGGCTGCCCCGGCTTATAAAGCCCTGGCGGGCCGGAGTCCTAGTCGGACACGGCCCGTAGGTCAGTTCGTTTTTTTTAAATATTACGCGCAGAAGAAAAATAAAAAGAAATACTGAGCGGACTCCAAAAATTCCGAAATAAATTTTCACGGGCTTCTAAAATCAAGCTGCACAAGGTGAACATTTATTTAGGACCTAAATGCAATTTTGAAAAACGCACATTTTTCCTAAATTCAAATAAAATAACGAAAAACTCTGAAATAAAATCTTATTTGATTTTATTATTAAATCCTCAATATTTCTTTATTTTGGGAAAGTAATTTTATTCCCTCTCTCATATTTTTGTAATAGAAATAATTGATGATAAAATAAATAAAATCAAATGTTCCTATTCTCAAAATTTGAGAAAACTCAAATATGAAAATAACGAAATCCCCAACTCTCTCCCTGGGTCCTTGAGTTGCGTAGAATTTCTAGGATCAACCAAAAAGCAAAATAAAATATGATATGCATAGATGATCTAATGTATAACATTGCAAATTGAAAATTTGGGATGTTACAAACCTACCCCCCTTCAGATGAATCTCGCCCTCGAGATTCGGGTTGGATAGAAAATAGGTGAGGGTGGTCCTTGAGCAAATCTTCTTCTCGTTCCCAGGTGGCTTCATCCTCTGTGTGGTGGCTCCACTGAACTTTACAAAACTTGATAACCTTGCTGCGGGTAACTCGGCTGGCCAACTCGAGGATCTTAATTGGTTTCTCCTCGTAGGTCAAATCGTTATCCAACTGAATAGTTTCCAAAGGCACTGTGTCTCTCAAAGGTATGTCAGGCATCTCCGCGTGGCACTTCTTTAACTGAGAAACATGGAACACATCATGAACTCCTGAAAATCCTTCGGGCAATTCCAACTTGTAGGCCACTTCTCCCATACGCTCCAAAACTCGATATGGTCCTACAAATCGTGGCGCTAACTTCCCTTTAACTCCAAAACGCTTTGTCCCCCGAAGTGGAGATACTCGAAGATAAGCTCTATCTCCGACTTCGTAAACTGTCTCCTTGAGTTTAGAATCTGCATAACTTTTCTGCCTGGACTGGGCTATCTTGAGCCTATCGCGAATCAACTTCATCTTCTGTTCAGACTCTTTAATCAAGTCAGGTCCAAACAACTGGCGGTCTCCAACTTCGTCCCACGACAACGGTGTCCTACACCTCCTTCCGTACAAGGCTTCGAAAGGGGCCATCTTTAAACTGGTTTGGTAACTGTTGTTGTAAGAGAACTCTCCATACGGCAAATTATCGTCCCAACTAGATCCGTAATCTAGCGCACAAGCTCTCAGCATATCCTCCAAAATCTGATTAACTCTCTCAGTCTGTCCATCTGTCTGTGGATGAAAAGTTGTACTGAATTCTAGCCTGGTACCCAAAGTTTCGTGCAACTACTTCCAGAACTTTGAGGTAAACTGGGTTCCTCTATCTGATACGATACTCCTTGGAACTCCATGCAAACGTATGATCCTGGTCATGTATATCTTTGCCAACTTAGCACTGGTGTAAGTGGTCTTTACTAGGATGAAATGAGCTACTTTCGTCAATCGATCAACTACAACCCAAATCGAGTCATAGCCTGAACGAGTCCTGGGCAATCCCGTGATAAAATCCATGCCTAACTTATCCCACTTCCATTCGGGTATCGGCAATGGTTGTAACAATCCTGCTGGCTTCTGATGCTCTGCCTTTACTCTCTGACATACATCACAAACTGCTACATACTCCGCAATATTCTTCCTCATTCCGGTCCACCAGAAAAGATCCTTCAGATCCAAATACATCTTAGTATTTCCTGGGTGAATTGAATACGGTGAGTCGTGTGCCTCTTGCAAAATCAACTTCCTGATCTCCGGGTCATTGGGCACGTAAACACGGTCTTCAAACCATAGGGTGTCGTGCTCATCCTCACGAAATCCCTTTGCTTTTCCTTTTCTAAGTTTCTCCTTTATAGCGGCAATCTGTTTGTCGGTCCTCTGAGCTTCCCTGATTCTATCCATCAAGGTTGACTGAATCTCCAATGCTGCTACATAGCCTCTCGGAACTATTTCCAAACATAGTTCGTGAAGGTTCACTGCTAACTCACTTGGTATTTCTCCCGTCATTAACATATTGACATGACTCTTACGGCTTAATGCGTCAGCTACTACATTAGCCTTTCTAGGGTGATAATGCAATCTCATATCATAATCTTGATGAGCTCCAACCATCTCCTTTGTCTGAGATTCAACTCCTTCTGTGTGAAAATGTACTTCAAACTCTTATGATCCGTGTACACCTCACAATGATTTCCAATGAGGAAATGCCTCCATGTTTTCAAAGCATGCACTACGGCTGCTAACTCCAAATCATGCGTGGCATAATTCAACTCATGAGGCTTTAGTTGTCTTGAGGCATATGAAACAACTCTCCCTTCCTGCATAAGCACTGCTCCAAGTCCTCGACGTGAAGCGTCACAGTACACCTCATAATCTTTGGTCTGGTCTGGCAAAATCAACACGGGTGAAGTAACCAAACGTTTCTTCAACTCCTGGAAACTAGCCTCGCATTTCTCCGTCCATATGAACTTGGTATCTTTCTTTAACAACTCAGTCATAGGCTTCGCAATCTTTGAGAAATTCTCAATAAATCTCCAGTAGTATCCTGCGAGTCCAAGAAAACTCCGGATCTCTCCAACGGTAGTTGGTCCTTCCCACTTGGTCACGGTATCAACTTTAGTGGGATCAACTGCTATACCTTCTCCAGATATAACGTGTCCGAGGAATCCTACTTCCTTCAACCAAAACTCACATTTGCTGAACTTGGCATACAATTGATGTTCTCTGAGCTTCTCAAGTACTAGTCGCAAATGTTCCTTATGCTCCTCTTCATTCTTCGAGTAAACCAGGATATCATCAATGAACACCATGACGAACTTATCCAAAAACTCCATAAATACTTTGTTCATCATGTTCATAAAATAGGCAGGTGTGTTAGTCAGACCAAATGACATAACGGTATACTCGTACAGCCCATACCTGGTGGTAAAAGCTGTCTTAGGAATATCCTGTTCTCGAATCTTCAACTAGTGGTATCCTGATTGCAGATCGATCTTGGAAAATACCTTAGCTCCTTGCAATCGATCAAATAGATCATTAATCATTGGTAGTGGGTACTTGTTCTTGATCGTTACTTCATTCAATCCTCGATAATCAAGATTCATCCTTAACGACCCATCCTTCTTCTCCACTAGAAGTACTGGCGATCCCCAAGGCGAAGAACTTGGGCAAATATATCCCTTATCTAGTAACTCCTTAATCTGCTTCTTAATTTCCACCAAATCTTTTGCTGGCATCTTGTATGGTCTCTTTGATATTGGCCCTGTGCCTGGCAATAGCTCAATCAAAAACTCAATATCTCTATCCGGTGGCATGCCTGGCAACTCCTCTGGAAATACTTCAGGGAAATCCTTCACTACTGGTACTTCCTCCTGCACAACTCCTGTTAAGCAATTTACTTGAGTCCTCTTTGGCACATGTCGGGATACATACTTGATCCTTCTCCCTTATGGGGTGGTAAGAAAAATTGACTTACTAGCACATTCAATATTCCCTTCATACTTTGATAACCAATCCATGCCTAATATCACATCCAATCCTTGGGATTTCAATACTATTAGGTCTGAGGGAAAAACATAGTTACCAATCCTTAATGGTAACCGATCACACCATCGACTAGCCAAATATTCTGTTCCAGGCGAGGTTACTAACATGGGTGACCTAAGGGCTTGGGTTGATAGGTTATGCTTATCCACAAATCCCCTTGAGATGTATGAATGCGATGCACCAGTATCAAAAAGAACGAGTGCAGTAAATGACTTAACCAAAAACTTACCTATTACTGCATCAGGCTGAGCTTCAACCTCCTCCACGCTAACGTAGTTCACATGTCCCCTGTTGAAAGGGTTCGGCTTCTTCCCAGAGCTTCCATTGCTATTTCCATTTTGTATTTCAGGATATTCATTTGCATAATGTCCGGTCTTTGAACACTTAAAGCAAGTGACTTGGCTCAGGTCTTTCTTGGCTGGGGTTGATGGGTTGGTGCGGTTCTGGCCGTTGCTTCCTCCATTCCCATTACCATTCTTGGGGCCATTGTGATTGTGCGAGCTACCTCCTCCATGGGTATGCTGAAAATGTCCTCCCGGTCTAGGGGTAAAACGTGGCTTCTGCTGAGCTCCTGAAGTGTACTTTCCTTGTCCATACTTCCTCTTGCGATTCTCAATTTGCTGTTGCTTCCCTTCAATCATAAGAGCACGATCTACCAACTCCTGGTAGTTGTTGAAGGTTGCTACCATCAACTGCATGCTCAACTCATCATTCAGTCCTTCCAGAAACTTCTCCTGCTTAGCTGCATCCATAGCGACGTCATCTGGGGCATAACGTGCTAACTTAGTAAAGTCCTCCACATACTGGCCAACTGTCCGTCCTCCTTGGCGCAAGTTGTGAAAATCACGCTTCTTCATGGCCATAGCTCCTGCTGAAACATGTGCAGTACGAAAAGCCTGCTGAAACTGGTCCCATGTGACAGTGTCAACTGGGAAAGTGGCTGTGAAATTCTCCCACCATGATGTTGTGGGTCCTTCTAGCTGATGTGCGGCAAACTTCACCTTCTCCGCATCTGTGCATCCTGCTGTGGTCAATTCCCTAGCTGTCTTGCGGAGCCAATCATCTGCTACTATCGGCTCGGTGCTACTAGAAAACACCAGCGGATTCAGCCTAAGAAAATGGGCTAAGTGGTCAACAGGTGGTGGTGGTGGTGGTGGTGGGTTGTTGTTGTTGTTCCCCTGATTCTGATTCTGGACTAGCAACTGCATCAATGTGTTCTACTGCTGGATCAACTGGCTGAGCTCCGGTGGAAAGGCAAATCCGGGGTCACGTCTCGGAGGCATCTGAGGGTTTTATAAAAGATGAGATGTAAGAATAGAGGGGGTCTAAAGAGAAAACACTACCCATATGCACATGAGGTAAAAGCAAACAATTCACTTCATTCAATCAAACAAGGGCATACAATCGATCTAACTATCGCAAAAGTGCTCGGACTACTATATTTACATGGTGGACTACTACTACTAATGAGGTGGTCTACTAGAAATATTCTTTGGTTGCATACTCCATGATATCTGCTCCAACTTCATCAACATAGTCATCATCGCTACTATCTGGATCCGAGTCGGTGCCGTCGATGATGATGTAGTCTTCCGGGCTAATCTCCTTGGGTTCTTCGTCTTCATCTACTGGCGTAGGGCCTCCCATAAATATTCCAATCTTCTTGATCAGGTCGTCATTCTTCTCCACCAATACTTCAATTTCCTCTTCATAATCTTCACGTATAGCCTTGAGTTCTTCCTCCAGTTCCTTGATTCTAGTCTTAGTCTTCTTCAGATCTATCATGTCAGTGCACATCTGGTTCTCCTATCGTCGAATGTGCTGGTTTAACTCCTGGATAAAAGCTGCGATTGATCTATCCTTCCTGGTGCTGATCATCTCCCAGTGCTCATCTCGGCGCCCACAAATCTGGTAGATAGTATCCTTGAGATCATTGTGGTAGACTTCTCCAATGTGTCACATGGCGATGTGAGCTTCCCTGCTCTTTCCTAGACTCCAAGTTGGTGCATCAAAAGAAAACTCTATGGGCTCAGTGACTGGCATGAACGTCCTTCCTGGAATTTGAACTTGAATCATCCAGCGCTCTTCTTCAGGTAAGGTGGCGTTGTAGGTTTCGGTGAAGCTTGGTACTCCTATGTTCAGGTATCTAGTGACTTCCTTCAAGTGACGTCCAAAGGGTGTATCTTCATCCGGTTGCGTGAACTTGTTCCTTGCATCCGCCATCCTAAAGAGTAGAAAAGATGAGAGGTCAGAAGAAAAAAGAGAGGATAGTGATCTAGGTCTTTAGCTTAGTGGTCGTGTCCTACAGTCAGCGTGTGCTCTGTACCATCTCTGTAGCGACCAGACCTCAAACAGTCTGATCTCTGTGCTCCGGTGTCATCCCTGGATCAGTAATGCTGACACCACACAGTACTCGGAGGATTTATAGCAGAGTAGCAATCACACACTTATTACATCGAGTGTCTCCATAGAGAACTTATTACAATAAATATGGCTTAAGGCCATCTAATAACGATAACAGCGGAAGGCTTGGAAGAAAGTGAGTCCATCAACTCCAACGGCATCACTGAGTATAGAACCACGACCTAAAAACTTCTTAATCATCGTCTGAAAAGTCTGCAACATTAACGTTGCAGCCCGAAAACGGGTCAGCACATGGAATATGCTGGCAATGTAACACATAGAGAGTAATGGAATGAAACAGCTATACTATATGCATATTTGGCTGGTGGAAAGCTCTATGGTTATAGTTTTGTGTAAAGCCAAATTTTCCCTACTTCAAAGGAATAAATTTATTTATCTATCATGGTAGTTGTTAAACATTGAGAATGGTTGACAGCATTCTCAATCCCAATTAAGCAACATCATTAAACAAAACCCAACAAAATTAATTTAGAGGAACATGTTGAGATTCACATGATAATCCAGGTACTAGATACTCAAGATGTCCATAACCGGGGACACGGCTAATCACGATTAGTTTATTACACTCTGCAGAGGTTTGCGCACTTTTCCCCACAAGACTCGATCGCCTCCGTTGGGTTTCTCGCACTACAGGGTGTTTGAGAAGACGGATGACCGAGACATAGTCTTGCAGAAGCGCTAGCACCTTACGATCGGGTAGACTGTACCACCTACATCCCCTACATCTGCTAGTCTACCACTGTAAGAGTTCGCACAAACTTAGTCAACTATGCTAGAGCCCATAATAGCTTGTGGCTGCACACGGAAGTTTCTAGTATGGATAGTCTCATGATCCCTTTGAGCCTGGGTGGCGGTCCAAAAGAAAACAGGCAAGTCCTGGAATACCCAGGTGCCTCAATCCACCCAGATGTGTGTTTAAGTTGCCACCTTAGATAAACCATTAATTAACAAACTCACATCGGTCATGGATATCACTCACCCAATCCACGTCTACTAGCATAGCATGGCATAATAAGCAAACGTAGAAGTAACTCCCAAAGGTTTGATAATAAATAGGTAATAGGTTCTACCTCAACTACTTCCCATCCCACAATTTAATTAGATCCTAATCATGTAATGTGTGAGGATTGATCTAATGCAATAAAACTGGGTAGTAAGAAAGGTATGATTAAAGTGTTACTTGCCTTGCTGATGATCCGCGAAACCTAGAGATTCGAAGTAACAAGCGGCGCACTCCGGGTATTCTATCGCAAACAAACAAACAAGCATACAATATGTACTCATCTAATGCACAGGTAAAACTCAAATAGGAGATCTAACCAGAAGGTTCAACTTAAGAACTCCGATTTGCAAAAAGAATCAAATTGAGCGAAGCAACGAAAGTCAAACGGCGAAAGAAAACAACTTCATTCTACTAATATGGAAAATTTTACAGTAGCAAAAACTTGTTTAAGTTGGTTAAACGGATAGAGGATTTTGAGACGAAACTCCAGGCGCTTGAATCACCTGATTCCGCTAAACGAGCGAAAAGTTAAACTAAAACGAAATTCGGATCAGGAATTGCGATCAGAAAAATCACGGATTTAATCCGAGAAAAAGAAAAACAACGAACGCTCGCTAAAATAAATAAACCGGAAAACCGATATATTTAAAAAAACAGAAACTAGAAAAAAGCGGCAGAAAAACCGACGGAAAAACAGAACGATTTTTTTTTTAAAAAATCGATGGCGCGGATTACGAGGTGAGGCGAACCTTGGGCGGCGTGCGGGCGAGGCAGCGGCGGCGGCTCCGACGACGGCGTGCGGCTGCGGGCGGCGGCGTCGGCGGCAGCGGCGCGCGCGGGTGCGGGGCTGAGGCGGCGGCGGGCTAGGGTTTGCCCCGGGTGGGCTGCCCCGGCTTATAAAGCCCTGGCGGGCCGGAGTCCTAGTCGGACTGGCCCGTAGGTCGGTTCGTTTTTTTTTAATATTACGCGCAGAAGAAAACTAAAAAGAAATAATAAACGGACTCCAAAAATTCCGAAATAAATTTTCACGGTCTTCTAAAATCAAGCCGCACAAGGTGAACATTTATTTGGGACCTAAATGCAATTTTGAAAAACGCACATTTTTCCTAAATTCAAATAAAATAACGAAAAACTCCGAAATAAAATCTTATTTGATTTTATTATTAAATCCTCAATATTTCTTTATTTTGGGAAAGTCATTTTATTCCCTCTCTCATATTTTTGTTATAGAAATAATTGATGATAAAATAAATAAAATCAAATGATCCTATTCTCAAAATTTGAGAAAACTCAAATATGAAAATAACGAAATCCCCAACTCTCTCCGTGGGTCCTTGAGTTGCGTAGAATTTCTAGGATCAACCAAAAAGCAAAATAAAATATGATATGCATAGATGATCTAATGTATAACATTCCAAATTGAAAATTTGGGATGTTACATCCAAGAACTTTTATTTCTGCATAAAAATAACACCATGGCAACTCTGCTGAAAACAGCGCCAGTCCGGGTTAGTTCCATTCAAATCATGCAAGTTAGAGTCCAAAACAAGGGCAAAAGTGTTTGGAAAAGTAGATACGACGGAGACGTATCAGTATTCTCCGCAAGCACTGAAATTATCGGTAACAGATAGTTTTGTGATAAGGTAATTTGTCACGGGTAGCAAGTAATAAAAGTAAATAAGGTGCATCAAGATGGCCCATTCCTTTTTGTAGCAAAGGACAAGCCTGGACAGACTCTTATATAAAGAAAAGCGCCCCCGAGGACACATGGGAATTATCGTCAAGCTAGTTTTCATCGCATTCATATGATTCGTGTTCGGTACTTTGATAATTTGATATGTGAGTGGACCGGTGCTTGGGTACTGTCCTTCCTTGGACAAGCATCCCACTTATGAGTAACCCCTATTGCAAGCATCTGCAACTACAACAAAAGTACTAAGATAAATCTAACCATAGCATGAAACATATGGATCCAAATCAGCCCCTTACGAAGCAACACATAAACTAGGGTTTAAGCTTCTGTCACTCTAGCAACCCATCATCTACTTATTACTTCCCAATGCCTTCCTCTAGGCCCAAACAATGGTGAAGTGTCATGTAGTCGACGTTCACATGACACCACTAGAGGAGAGATAATCAAGCCCTTTACTCAACATTAATATTTATTATATATGGCTCACAAACTCGATTACATTGAAGGATCATAAAGCAAAACTAAAGAACTAGGTCATACTAAAACTTTATTCTACTAGATCAAGATATTACCAAAAGGATTGAACTAAGAAAAAGGTAAAGATAAAAGTGTGATGGTGATACGATACCAGGGCACTCCCCCAAGCTTGGCAGTTGCCAAGGGGAGTGCCTATACCCGATACTCAGTTCTTCTTTGTTGGTGAAGAAGGTGTTGTTGATGGCGTGTGCTTCTTCCTTAATTTGCGCTTGAGGATCGAATTTTGCTCCCTTAGGTCCTTGATCTCCCGCTCAAGTGTTAGTTCTTGTTTGTTCTCCTGCAAGAGACGAAAAGGGATAAGCTCGATCTTAGGTTTCTTTGCTCTATTGGGGAGGCTTGACTTTTTGAACTCTACATGCATGTATCCAGGTTGAGGTAATGGGACTTCATCCTCACCTGAGCCCGTCTCCTCCTTTCCCCTAGGCTCATAGTCTTCTTCTTCCTCCATGGTACAACCACAATGCTCCAGGTCCCCGTAAACCTTATGATCTGCAAGGTAATCAACCACATAGCTTTCTCCCTCTGAATCTTGGGATGACATATTGCTCTAATCTGCAGCAGAATCGGCTCAAAACAAAGACGGAGGATATTTGCGTGATACGGTGGTCAAAACCTTCGGGAGATTATATAGTGAAATTTAACCGACCAAAATAAGTATCGTACAAGAAAACAGAGTCCAAAGAGCACACGAGGTTCCCACGAGGCAGGGGGCGCACCCAGGGGGGTAGGGCACGCCCTCCACCCTCGTGGAAGCCTCATGTCCTTTCCGGACTGCTTCTTATTTTCCTATTTTCTTAAATATTCCAAAACGGAGAAAAATTGCCATTAGAACTATTTTGGAGTCGGTTTACTTACCATACCACGTTCCTATTCCTTTTCAGAGTCTGAAACGTTCCGGAAAGTGTCCCTTATGTATTCCTCCGGGGTTATGGTTTCAATAACATTAGTTTCAACATTTATGGGATTACCTGAGATATAATGTTTGATTCTTTGACCGTTCACCACCCTCGGATTTGTGCTTTCGAAGTTGTTGATTTTTATAGCACCAGAACGATAGACCTACTCAATGACGTAAGGACCTTCCCATTTAGACAGAAGTTTTCCTGCAAAAATCTTAAACGAGAGTTGTATAACAATACATAATCACCTACATTAAACTCACGTTTTTGTATCCTTTTGTCATGCCATCTTTTAACTTTTTCTTTAAACAGTTTGGCATTCTCATAAGCCTGGGTTCTCCATTCATCAAGTGAGCTAATGTCAAAAAGCCTCTTCTCACCGGCAAGTTTGAAGTCATAGTTGAGCTCTTTAATGGCCCAATATGCCTTATGTTCTAGTTCAAGAGGTAAGAGACATGCTTTTCCATAAACCATTTTATACGGAGACATACCCATAGGATTTTTATATGCTGTTCTATAAGCCCATAATGCATCATCAAGTTTCTTGGACCAATTCTTTCTAGATCTATTAACAGTCTTTTGCAAAATTAATTTAAGATCTCTATTGCTCAGTTCTACTTGACCACTAGACTGTGGATGATATGGAGATGCAATTCTATGATTAACATCATACTTAGTAAGCATTTTACGAAAAGCACCATGAATAAAATGTGAACCACCATCAGTCATTAAGTATCTAGGGACTCCAAACCTCGGAAAAATAACTTCTTTAAGCATCTTAATAGAGGTGTTATGATCAGCACTACTAGTTGGAATAGCTTCTACCCACTTAGTAACGTAATCAACAGGAACTAAAATATGAGTATACCCATTAGAGGAAGGAAACAGTCCCATATAATCAAAGCCCCAAACATCAAATGGTTCAATAACAAGTGAATAATTCATAGGCATTTCTTGACGTCTACTAATATTACCAATTCTTTGACATTCATCACAGGACAAGACAAACTTACGGGCATCCTTGAAGAGAGTAGGCCAATAAAAACTGGATTGCAATACCTTATGTGCAGTTCTGTCTCCAGCATGGTGTCCTCCATAAGCCTCGGAGTGACACTTGCGTAGGATCTGTTCCTATTCATGCTCAGGTACACAATGTCTAATAACACCATCTACTCCTTCTTTATAAAGATTTGGGTCATCCCAAAAGTAATGTCTTAAATCATAGAAGATCTTTTTCTTTTGCTGGTATGTGAAAGTAGGTGGTATAAACTTAGCAACAATATAATTAGCATAATCAACATACCATGGAGCAGTACGGGAGGCATTTATGACAGCTAATTGTTCATCAGGAAAGCTGTCATCAATAGGTAGTGGGTCATCAAGAACATTCTCTAACCTAGACAAGTCGTCTGCAATGGGGTTCTCAGCTCCCTTTCTATCAATAATATGCAAATTAAATTCTTGTATCAAGAGAACCCATCTAATATATCTAGGTTTAGCATATTTCTTTTCCATAACATATTTAATCGCAGCATGATCAGTGTGAATAGTTACTTTAGAATCAACAATATAAGGTCTGAACTTATCACAAGCAAACACAACTGCTAAAAATTCTTTTTCAGTAGTAGCATAGTTTCTCTGGGCACTGTCTAGAGTTTTCTAGCATATTTAACAGCCCCTACAACATAATCACTAGCATCACACATAATTTCAAATGGTATATTCTAATCAGGAGGCTGAACAAAAGGTGCATAAACCAAAGCTTTCTTAAGTATTTCAAATGCTTCTACACAGTCATCATCAAAAACAAAAGGAACATCTTTTTGTAAGAGATTAGTCAGAGGCCGAGAAATTTTAGAAAAGTCCTTAATGAACCTCCCATAAAAACCGGCATGACCAAGGAAGCTTCTTATACCTTTAATGTCCTTAGGACACGTAATATTTTCAATAGCATCAACTTTAGCTTTATCAACTTCAATACCTCTTTCAGAAATTTTATGCCCCAAGACAATACCTTCATTAACCATAAAGTGGCACTTCTCCCAATTCAAGACAAGATTAGTTTCTTCACATCTCTGCAAAACTCGATCAAGGTTGCTTAAGCAATGATCAAAAGAAGTTTCGTATACGGAGAAATCATCCATGAACACCTCAACAATATTTTCACAAAAGTCAGGGAATATAGCAGTCATACATCTTTGAAAGGTAGCAGGTGCATTGCTTAAACCAAAAGGCATATGTCTATAAGCAAAGGTAGTGAAAGGGCAAGTAAAAGTTGTCTTTTCTTGATCCTCTTTGGACACAGGTATTTGAGAGAAACCGGAATAACCATCTAGAAAGAAAAAATGTGTATGTTTGGATAATCTTTCTAGCATTTGATCAATAAAAGGTAAAGGGTAGTGATCCTTTTTAGTAGCTTTATTTAATTTGCGGTAATCAATTACCATTCTATAACCTATAACAATTCTTTGTGGAATCAATTCATCTTTATCATTAGGAACAATAGTAATACCTCCCTTCTTAGGGACACAATGGACAAGACTTATCCACTGACTATCAACAACGGGATAAATTATACCTGCCTCCAGAAGCTTTAGTATTTCTTTTCTAACCACTTCTTTCATCTTAGGATTTAACCTTCATTGGTGATCAACAACCGGTTTCACATCCTTCTCCAATTGTATTTTGTGCTGGCATACAGTGGGACTAATGCCCTTAAGATCATCAAGAGTATATCCAATAGCAGCACGGTGCTTCTTTAGAGTTTTCAATAATTTCTTTTCTTCATGCTCTAAAAGGTTAGCACTAATAATAACAGGTTATATCTCTTTCTCATCAAGATAAGCGTATTTAAGAGTATCAGGTAAAGGTTTAAGATCAAACACGGGATCACCCTTGGATGGAGGAGGATCCCCTAGGATTTCAAAAGGCAAGTTGTGTTTCAAAATAGGTCCCTGTTTAAAGAATACTTCATCTATTTCCCTTCTTTCATTCATAAACATATCATTTTCATGGTCTAGCAAATATTGTTCTAAAGGATCAGTAGGAGGCATGGCAATAGAAGCAAGACCAATAATTTCATCTTTACTAGGCAATTCTTTATCATGGGGTTGTCTACGAAACTTAGCAAAATTAAACTCATGACACATATCCCCTAAACCAACAGAAACAATATCCTTATTGCAGTCTATCTTAGCATTAACAATATTCGAGAAGGGTCTACCAAATATAATGGGACAAAAGTCATCTTGTGGGGAACCGAGAACAAGAAAATTAGCAAGATATTTAACTTTCCCACACAATACTTCAACATCTCTAACAATCCCAACGGGTGAAATAGTGTCTCTATTGGCAAGCTTAATTGTGACATCAATTTCCTCTATCTCAGCAGGTGTGATATCATGCATAATTTATTTATATAAGGAATGGGGTATTGCACTTGCACTAGCACCCATATCACATAGGCCATGATAGCAATGATCTCCTATTTTAACAGAAATAACAGGCATGCCTACAACAGGTCTATATTTATTTTTAGTATCGGGTCTAGCAATTCTAGCAGCTTCATCACAGAAGTAAATAACATGCCCATCAATCAACCTGGTTTCCAAAACTGCATCGGATCATGTCCCTTGTGTGGTTTCCATAAGCACCAGAATCCCGAAAGCTCATATTTTCAGATTTGAAAATTATTGGATCCATCAACCTAGTTTTATGGAGTGTGTTCAACAAGTTTGGCAAAGGCAGTCTCAGAAGTCCCACATATCAGCAGTTATTATGGATAAACTGAAATCTTTGAGATTTGCTCTCAAGAAATGGCAGAAGGGTTTATCCCATATTAAAGGTCTTATTGAGAAATGTAACTGTGTGATTTTGTGGCTGGATGATTTGGAAGACTACAGGCCTTTATTTTTGCCTGAATCCAATTTCAGAAAATTGGTGAAATCACATCATGATCACCTGCTACATCTATAGTTCTTATATTGGAAGAAGAGATGCACTATTAGATATATTAAGGTGGGTGAGGAAAACTCAAAATTCTTCCAGGCAATGGCAACTGAAAGATATAGGAAAAATTCTATTGCCACTCTGCAGTTGTCAGATGGATCAGTGTCTTCTGATCATAACACTATTGCCAAGGAATTTCTGGAGATTTTCAAAGGAAGAATGGGTACTGTCAAACCAATTTTCATGGGAAATGATATTCTTTCTCTAATCCCTAGGGTACAGGGACTGGATGTTCTCACCAAACCTTTTGAGGTCAAGGAGATTGAACAGGTTATCAAGGAGTTGCCAATTGACAAGGCCCCAGGGCCTGATGGTTTTAATGGACTTTTTATGAAAAAATGTTGGCCAATCATTTCTGGTGACTTCATCTCCCTGGTTAATGAGTTTCATGCAGGAACTGTTAAACTAGAGAATCTCAGTGAGGCATATATCACTCTGATCCCCAAAAAGCTGTCACCTGAGACTGCCAGTGACTTTAGGCCAATAACATTGACAAGTGTGGGGTTGAAGTTCCTTACTAAACTTGCTGCAAACAGATTTCAAGATGAAATAACTAAATGTGTTCACAAGAATCAGTATGGTTTTATCAAATCTAGATCCATTCAGGATTGTATTGCATGGACTTTTGAGTACATTCATCAGTGCAATCAATCAAAAAGGCCAATCATGTTGCTTAAGTTGGATTTTGAAAAAGCATTTGATTCCATACAGCATGAGGCAATTATAAAAATAATGGTGGCAAAGGGATTTGATAATAGATGGATTTCTTGGATACAACAATTGTTGTCCTCTGCAACCTCATCAATCCTGCTTAATGGGGTTCCAGGTAGCCATTTCAAGTGTAAATGTGGGGTAAAGTAGGGTGATCCTATCTCACCTTTGCTCTTTGTGCTTGCTGCTGACCTTCTGCAGACTATAATTAATTATCAACTCAGCAAAGGACTCCTTTCCTTACCCCTAGTAACTCATGATCCTGACTACCCAGTGGTTCAATATGCTGATGATACATTATTGTTTGTGGCTGCTGAGTCTGCTCAGTTAGAGATGCTAAAAGCTATTCTAGACTCCTTTTCTCTGGCAACTGGTTTGCAGATTAATTACCACAAATCTTCAATGTACCCAATTAATGTGGATACCAATTATGCCAATGTTCTTGCCGCTCAATTTGGATGTCAACTGGGGGTGATGCCTTTCACATACCTGGGGTTGCCAGTGGGAACCACTAGGCCCAAAATTGTGGACCTTTTGCCACTTGTGGACTGCATGGAAAGAAGGTTGACTGCTAGCTCTTGGTTTCTACCACAAGGTAGCAGACTGCAGTTGGTAAACTCTGTTATTTCCTCATTGCCAATATTCTTCCTCTGTAGCTTATCTATTCCACAAGGGATTTTGAAACAACTGGAAAGAATACAAAGACAGTGTCTTTGGAGAAAATATGGCCAGGTAAAGGGGAACTCTTTAGCGGCCTGGCCTCTGGTATGTAGACCTAAATTAAAGGGTGGGCTTGGCATCCTGAACCTGGGGCTGCAGAATGAAGCCTTGTTAATGAAGTTCCTCAATAAATTCTATAACAAAGTTGATGTTCCATGGGTTCATTTGATCTGGGACAGTTATTATTATCAGAGAGTCCCACATGACACTGCTATGTGTGGCTCTTTTTGGTGGAGGGACATATGTAAGCTAATGGATACATTCAGGGCTGTGTCTTCAGTATGCGTTGGAAAAGGTGACTCCTTGCTATTCTGGTCAGATTCCTGGGAAGTGGATAATTCTTGCATTCCACTACAGGATAGATTCCCCAGGCTGTTCTCATTTTGCATACAAAAAATTATTCTGTTCTGGAAGTAATGGCCACCGGTGAGTTTCATAGCATGTTCTCTCTGCCATTATCTGAAATGGCCTACAGGGAGCTAAATCAACTTTCTGGAATATTGTCTGATATCTCCTTGGATGATAATGCTAAGGATTGCTGGTATTGGAAACATGGAAAGAAGTCTGGATACACAGCCAAGAAATATTATGATCTGGTCCATGAGCCAATTCCAACTAACCCCTTGCTATGTTGGATATGGAAGTCATGCTGTACTATGACAATCAAAATGTTTGCCTGGCTTGTCATTATGGATAGAGTAAACACCAAGGATATGATTCAGCGCAGGAAGTGGAAGATCAATGATGGGCCTGAATGTGTGCTTTGCCCTATAGGAGCTCTTGAAGACAGGAATCATCTGTTTTTTCAGCGTAACTTCAGCATGAGAGTCTGGAATTACCTGCAGATTTCATGGCCCAACAATCAGGATATGGTTCAGATTGCATGCCATGCTAGGAAGGAATTCAATAAGCCTTTCTTTTCTGAAGTGGTGTTTCTTACTTGGTGGAATATCTGGAAAGTCAGAAATGATAAAGCGTTCAGGTATATCAGACCTACTTTCAGACAGTGGAGAAATGGTTTTGTCCATGACATTTCCCTTTTGGCTCACAGAATCAAGTCAAAACACAGGGAGGCACTGCTTAAATGGATTGATTTCCTTCCTCCTTGAGAGGTGACATGTATAGTTATATTTTCCTTCTCTTTTAGGTTAGATTGTACATAGTTTTCTTTTATCTTCTTCTGTTTTGTTCCTTTTCTTAAGGAACCTTTCTATGTACTTGTTGTTCTTGATTTTAATAAAATGCTGTGGGGTGTAAGCCCTGCAGTCTCCAGTCAAAAAAAAACATGCCCATCAATATTATCGGCCAAGAGATCTTTAACCATAGCAACACTAGGTTCAACTTTAATTTTCTCTGAGGGAGTAGGTGTTCTAGTATTACTCTTACGAACCATAGTTGAAGCTTTAGCATGATCCTTTATTCTAACAGGGAAAGGTGGTTTCTCAATATAGGCAGTAGGAACAACATGATCATTATAAGTGATAGTCTTTTCTTCAGCTTTAATAGGTGCAACTACTTTTACTTCAATGGGAGGATTATATTTAAACCACTTCTCCTTAGGGAGATCAATATGAGTAGCAAAGGATTCACAGAAAGAAGCTACTATCTCAGAGTCAAGTCCATATTTAGTGCTAAATTCACGGAAAGCATCGGTATCCATAAAAGATTTAACACAATCAAACTTAGGTATTATACCTAACTCCTTACCGTCGTCGAGATCCCAATCTTCAGAGTTGCGTTTCATTTTATCCAATAAATCTCATTTGAATTCAATAGTCTTCATCATAAAAGAGCCAGTATAAGAAGTATCGAGCATGGAGCGATTACTGGGAGAAAGCCGAGCATAAATTTTTTGAATAATCATTACTTTTGAGAGATCATGATTGGGGCATGAATATAACATTGACTTAAGCCTCCCCCAAGTTTAAGCGATGCTTTCTCCTTCACGAGGCCAAAAATTGTATATATAATTACAATCACGATGAACAAGATGCATAGGATAAAACTTCTGATGAAATTCCAATTACAATCGGTTGTAGTTCCATGATCCCATATCATCACATAGCCTGAACCAGGTCAATGCCTCTCCCTTCAAAGATAAAGGGAAGACCTTCTTCTTGATAACATCCTCGGGCATACCTGCAAGCTTAAATAATCCAAAAACTTCATCCACATAGATTAGGTGCAAATCAGGATGCATTGTTCCATCTCCTGTAAAAGGATTAGCTAGCAGTTTCTCTATGATACCCGAAGGAATTTCAAAGTAAACATTTTCAGTAGGTTCAACAAATTGAGAAGCTACTCTTTGCTCTACCGGTCGGGGTGAAGATACCTCGAACAAGCCCCTCAAGGGATTATGTTCCATAGTAACAAGTGAAAGTAAATTTCAGCACACTATATAAATTTTTCCTTACCAAATTCCACCTACCGAAGGCGCTTCACTCCTCGGCAACGGTGCCAGAAATGAGTCTTGATGACCCACAAGTGTAGGGGCTCTATCATAGCCTTTTTGATAAGTAAAAGTGTCGAACCCTACGGGGAGCAGAAGGAAATGTTAAGTGGTTTTCAGCAAGGTATTCTCTGCAAGCACTGAAATTATCGGTAACAAATAGTTTGTGATAAGGTAATTTGTAATGGGTAGCAAGTAATAAAAGTAAATAAGGTGCAGTGATACGTCTCCAACGTATCTATAATTTTTGGTTGCTCCATGCTATTATATTATCTATTTTGGATGTTAATGGTCTTTATTCTACACTTTTATATCATTTTTGGGACTAACCTACTAACCGGAGGCCCAACCCAAATTGTTGTTTTTTTGCCTATTTTAGGGTTTCGAAGAAAAGGAATATCAAACGGAGTCCAAACGGAGTCCAAACGGATTGAAACCTTCGGGAACGTGATTTTCTCATCAAACGTGATCCAGGAGACTTGGAGTGGACGTCAAGAAACAACGGAGGAAGGCACGAGGTAGGGGGCGCGCCTACCCCCTGGGTGCGCCCTCCACCCTCGTGGGCCCTCCGTTGCTCCACCGACATACTTCTTCCTCCTATATAAGTCCACGTACCCCCCCCCCAAACATCCAGGAGCACCACTGAGGGAGTCCTCGATTAGGGGGTGTCCGGATAGCCGGACTATACCTTCGGCCGGACTCCTGGACTATGAAGATACATGATTGAAGACTTCGTCCCGTGTCCGGAAGGGACTTTCCTTGGCGTGGAAGGCAAGCTTGGCGATACAGATATGTAGATCTCCTACCATTATAACCGACTCTATGTAACCTTAGCCCTCTCCCGTGTCTATATAAACCGGAGGGTTTTAGTCCATAGGACAAACAACAATCATACCATAGGCTAGCTTCTAGGGCTTAGCCTCTCTGATCTCGTGGTAGATCTACTCTTGTACTACCCATATCATCAATATTAATCAAGCAGGACGTAGGGTTTTACCTCCATCAAGAGGGCCCGAACCTGGGTAAAACATCGTGTCCCCTGCCTCCTGTTACCATCCGGCCTAGACGCATAGTTCGGGACCCCCTACCCGAGATCCGCCGGTTTTGACACTGACATTGGTGCTTTCATTGAGAGTTCCTCTGTGCCGTCACCATCAGGAAGGATGCCTCATCCCGTCTTTAAAGATGGCACCGTTGCTAAGGGAGCTTTGGCTGTCAGCCAGACTCTCAGGCTAGGTGGTTTCCTTATGACCACCCGTTCGGCTGCTGCGCCGACGATGACCTCTCGGGTCATCAAAAGCAATCTTCACGTCAGCTCGGAATTCGCCGAGCAGCTAGATCCAATGGAGCTCTCTTCCCTAGACGAGCTCTTGGATCGCTTCGCCGCCCTGGGAGTCGCTATGGATTACGACCAGATTGGGTCTAAACCCGATCTGAGAGAGATTAACTCCCCCAGGTCACCCATCACGTTGCCGTGGTAGAGGGGCAGTGCGGCGACCCTTCATCTATCTTAAGGACTAGATATGTCCGGATTCCCGATCCCTCCAAGTCGGATACCCGTGGAGGGGAGGACATCACTCAAGACCTGAACTTAAAGTCAGGTGACGGGCTAGATTCATTGGACATCATCCAAGAATCCAAACTTCCGAGTTCGGAAACTCCTTGGCCCCTGGGTCTCAGATTGGGTGAGGTTTCGGATTTGATTCCGCCCACCCACCCGTACATAAGCGATCTATCTCAAATTAGGCAAGAGCCCGAAGAAGCAGTACATCATTACTGGGCCAGATTCCTCCTGGTTATGCAGGATAAAGGACTGCCACGAGGAAGACGCAATTTCATTCTTCTACAATAATTGCACGGACAAGGGAATCCTCAACGCCATAAGTCGCCGTGATATTACACGCTTTGCTGACTTGGCGTCCATAGTACGAAAGTACTGTGCGATGGAAAGCGCCAGGAAAACCGAAACAAAATTTTGGGACAATCCGGCCTTGAATACAAACCCAGTCCGAAATAAAAGGGTGCATCATCGTCAGACACCTGGGTTCAATACCAAAAAGCAAAAGCCCTCTACAGGGCATGGAACCGTACTGGAAGGATGGCTTGATGGACCCTGTAAAATTCACAGTGCAGAGGGTGCCACACCAACTCACAGCCTTAGAGCATGTTGGATACTCCGACAGGTGGCAAAAATTGCTGAAGATCTTCTAATTCCAGAAGCCACAGAAAGCCACCCCAGAGAAACCAGTACGGTATTAACAGTCTTCGAGACTTTCGCATCAAATAATATGCGAAAAAGAACACTCCGCGGCCTTGCCGAAGTCTACCAAGTAGCAACAATAAACCCATGGAGTGACATGGCTATTACTTTTAACGCCAGTGACGAACCTAAATTCCGAACAGCCCGAGCACCAGCCGCATTGGTCCTCAGTCCAATAGTGGACGGCTTTCGTCTTACCAAGGTACTCATGGATGGCGGCAGCGGATTGAACCTCATTTATGAGGAAACCCTTCAAAAAATGGAAATAGACTGGAACCGCATTGAGCGAAGCAGCACAACCTTTAGAGGAATAATCCCCAGTCGGGAAGCGCGCTGTACAGGAAAAATCACACTAGATGTGGTGTTCGGCACGCCGGATAATTACAGGTCCGAAGAGGTCACGTTCCAGGTGGCCCCGTTCAGTAGCGGATATCACGCTCTGCTAGGGCGGGAAGCGTTTACAGTCTTCCAAGCAATACCCCATTACGGGTACATGAAGATCAAGATGCCCGGGCCTAACGGAATCATCACTCTCGTTAGTGATCCGGACATAGCACTCCGCGCCGAAAACAAGACAGCCGCACTGGCCCTCGAGGCGCTATCCGAAGCCCTAGCGGCTGAGGAACTGACTGCGTTGCGCTCCATGGTGAATAGGGACGATGTGATACTCGATAAAAGATCCAAGTCCACCTCCTTCAAACCAGCGGACGAAATAGTCAAATTCCAGGTCCATCCAACGGACCCCAATAAAACAGCTTCCATCGGGGCACAGTTAAACCCTGATGTAGATGCCGCACTGCGAGAGTTCCTACGAGAGAATTGGGACATTTTCTCCTGGCACCCTTCAGACATGCCAGGAATCCCACGCAGGCTGGCCGAACATAGCTTAAATATCCTAAAAGGATTCAAGCCAGTCAAACAGGCTCTTCGGCGTTTTTCTGAACCTAAGAGACAGGCCATGGGAGAGGAACTAGCCAAGCTATTGGAGGCCGAATTCATCAAAGATATAAAACATCCGGACTGGCTAGCAAACCTGGTGATGGTACCAAAGAAGGACAAATCCTGGCGCCTGTGTGTTGATTTCAAAGACCTTAACAAGGCTTGCCCAAAGGATCCCTTCCCTCTCCCCCGCATCGATCAAATTATCGACGCTACCGCAGGACACGATTCGTTGTGTTTCCTCGACGCATACTCTGGCTACCATCAAATAAAGATGGTAGAGTCAGACCAAGCCGCAACGGCATTCATCACACCATATGGCCCATTCTGCTTCAACCCAATGCCCTTCGGGCTCAAAAACGCCGGCGCAACATATCAGCGCATGATTCAGACATGTCTGGCAAACCAGATCGGCAAAACAGTGGAGGCATACGTAGATGATGTGGTCGTTAAAACAAGACATGTCGAATCTCTAGTAGACGACTTGAGGCTAACATTCGATAACCTCCGAACATACGACATCAAGCTCAACCCGGAAAAATGCGTTTTCGGTGTTCCAGCCGGAAAGCTCTTGGGCTTCATTGTATCCGGTAGAGGAATTGAAGCAAATCCAGCCAAGATCCGAGCTCTGTCACAATTGGATATCCCAAAGGACCTCAAACAAATACAAAAATTAACCGGATGTGTGGCGGCTCTAAGTCGCTTTATCTCCCGCTTAGGAGAAAAGGTCCTACCCCTTTACCGTCTCCTTCGGCGCACCGAACACTTCGAGTGGACGGATGCAGCCACGGCCGGACTCGATGAAATAAAAGCCATCTTGGCAACAAACCCAGTCCTGGCCGCGCCAAACATTGGTGAACCAATGCTATTATACATTGCATCAACCCATCAGGTCGTAAGCGCAGTGCTTGTCGTCGAATGAGAAACGGACGGACACAAATTCCCCCTTCAAAAGCCGGTCTATTATGTGTCCACTGTCCTTACTCCGTGCAAGTCATGGTACCCGCATTATCAAAATATTGCGTACGCGCTATTCATGGCATCCCGGAAGTTGCGACACTACTTTCAAGACTGTTCAATAACAGTAGCTTCGGAAGTGCCACTTAACGATATTATAAACAACCGCGATGCGACGGGCCGGATTGCAAAATGGGCCATTGAGCTCCTCCCGTTCGACATAACTTACAAGCCATGGTGAGCTATCAAGTCGCAAGTTTTGGCCGACTTCGTCGCAGAATGGACGGAGGCCGAACTCCCTAAAGAGTACGGCACATATTCAAACTGGGTCATGCAATTCGACGGCTCCAAAATGTTGGCCGGTCTAGGGGCTGGCGTCGTTTTGACGTCCCCCACAAGAGACACAGTTCAATATGTACTCCAGATAATTTATATAGACTCCAACAATGCAGCCAAATATGAGGCCCTTTTACATGGTCTCCGGATGGCAGTATCCATGGGCATTCAACGCCTAGAGGTGCGCGGGGACTCGAACCTCGCAATATCCCAAATAAATGGAGACTTTGATGCCAAGGATCCAAAATGGCAGCTTATCGCAACGCCGTCCTAAAAATGTCAGCTCGGTTTGAAGGCCTCGAATTTCACCATATAGCCCGGGAAAATAATCAGGCGCCAGATGTCCTAGCACGCATCGGCGCAAAACGCGATGTAGTCCCCCCAACATCTTCTTGGAAAGGCTGTTCAAGCCGTCCGTAGTATGGGAAGGGGAACCTGGCAATAACAGCCCGGACCCAACCGCACTGCCCGACACCGAACACTCTGACATAATTGGAGGCTCTGCCAATGAAATAACACCTTCAGCCCACGTAATAATGGCCGTCATCGCCCTGTGGACAGAACCATTCCTCGCCTACCTTACCTGGCAGGAACTCCCCGAGGACCAAAATGAGGCACGCTGCATAGTGCGGCGGTCTAAAGCCTATAAAGTCCATCAGGGAGAGCTTTATAAGAAAAGCACTACCGAAGTCCTTCAAAGGTCCATCTCCGAAGAGGAAGGGCGGAACCTCCTGGCTGAAATTCATGCCGGACTCGATGGACATCACGCTGCAGCTCGGTCCCTTGTAAGCAAGGCCTTTCGTACGAGCTTTTATTGGCCGACGGCCCGGGCAGACGCCTAGGACTTAGTCCAACGATGCGTCGGTTGCCAGCATTTTGCAAACCAAAGCCATATGCCACCCACCGCCCTCCAAACTATCCCCATCACCTGGCCCTTCGCGGTATGGGGGCTTGACATGGTTGGACCCCTTAAAGGCGGAACCCACAAGAAAAAATACTTACTGGTCATGGTGGATAAGTTCACCAAATGGATAGAAGCCAAGCCTGTTAAGACGGCCGAATCCAGACCGGTGATAGACTTTATATCCAGGGGTGTACACCGTTACGGCGTCCCCCACAGCATCATCACTGATAACGACACGAACTTTACAGCTGATGAGGTAAAACTCTGGTGCAAAAACATGGGCATCAAGCTCGATTATGCTTCCGTCTATCACCCACAAACCAACGGCCAGGTCGAACGTGCAAATGGTCTTATCATGAGCGGCATCAAACCCAGATTAGTGCGGTCTCTCAAGGAATCTAATACGCACTGGGTAGAGGAGCTCGACTCCGTACTCTGGGGGCTATAGACCACACCGAATCGCACCACCAGATACACACCATTCTTCATGGTGTACGGCGCAGAGGCAGTTTTGCCCTGCGACATAATTCATGACTCACCTCGAGTGCGCATGTACGAAGAAAGAGAAGCCGAGCTCGATCGGCAGGACAGTTTGGACGCCTTGGAGGAAGAGCGAGACGTGGCAAAAGCCCGTTCCGCATTCTATCAACAGCAGGCTCGAAGATACCAAAGCAGAGAAGTACGGGCCAAAAATTACAATGTTGGCGAATGAGTTCTACGCCTACTGGACAAGAAAAAGGACAAACTCAAGCCCAAGTGGGAAGGTCCCTTCATAATTGACCAAGTCCTGACTGGTGGAGCGTACCGCCTGCGAGATGCATTGGATAACCGACTTGAGCCGAACCCATGGAACGCAGCCCTCTCCGAAGATTCTATGCCTAGCGCCGGACTCTGTGTTCGTCTCCTTCCTCTGTCCATTTTTTACATACTTTCTGGCTTACATTTCTCTCCTTCTCCTCTCTCTCTCTCTCTTATAGCCTTTAAAGGCTCATAAAATGACGCGCTATCCGCGCTCATTAAACCTGGGGGCTTCTTTAAACAGAAGCTTATTTATACGGGCTTCATGCCCAACACATGTGTCACACTTCCGCATGTACCTTTTATTCGCCATGATATGCATTGATATGACTTAAGTTTTGGCCAAGCTGGGTTGCCTGGATCCTGTGCTTACCCCTACGTTCCCGATTGTTCGGCTAGGTGGTAAAGGGAGCACCTCTGCGATTGTTACTGCCGGGTCAGCCGGATGTGTACCTTAGACTGGGTGAAGCCGAAAGCTAGCGTTCTTAAGGGAATATTCGGTCGGTGAACTAAAGATGATCCTTTTTTTATCTACACGCCCCCAGATGTTTTTCCTGCGCCTCTTTTCGCATAATGGACATGCACTTTAGGGCATGCCTCCCAGGGAAAGGAACCCCTAACGGAACTATTCTCCCTGGAAGATGTTTCTTACTAACCATGTAATATAACATAACTAGTTGGGCACTTGTCTGTTCAAGCACTAATGACCCCTACGTCTGGTCTCCATGCATACCCCGGTTCTTATATAACCGCGAGGGTATTCGGACACACTCCGGACCGTCAGGTCCCGAGGTTGAAGCGAAAAGGTCTGCCATGACAAACGATCTACAATCCGGCTAGAAGGCATTACACATGTCAATTAAAATTACATAGTCAATCTGACTGATTGTATTCCTCTTCAATACCATCTAACAGGCTGTCTAGTTTACAGTCCTGTTGGGAATACTTTGCGGCCAACTCTACTTGGCCGTATACTAAGCTCGCAGGGATCTCCTTCCCATCGGGCCCTACGGGTCCGACCTCGGCCATGTGGTTTGGGTCAGCCTTCGTGTACCGCGTCTTCACCATGGCCTAGGCCTCCCTGGCGCCTTCACGGCAGGCCGACATCTTCCACAATCGGAAGCGCCTCCGCGCTCCCTTCAGCTTCTCTACAAGCTCTCCAAGGCCTTCGGGCATGGAGACGGATGGCCACAAAGCCTGGGCGACGCCTTACATCACCTGTCGAACTCGCTCGTGCAGTTGTGAGAGCTCGGGAAGAAGGTCACCCGTAGAACCGGGCATTTCCTCTGCAGGACGACCTGTTAGCATACCTACAGACATTACCCTGTTAGTCAACTTCCTCGCTGAACTCCTTTTTCAAAGTTCGTTTAAGCACTTACTATATATGCGGTGTCGAAGCCGCTGATTTTCCTTCACGGAGTCCAACAGCTGGGCATGAACGTCCTTCAGTTCAACACCCAGCTTGGTGTTGGCATTTTGGAGATCATTCTTCTCCCCCCTCACCTTTGTCAGCACGCTCTCACCAGGCTTCAGCTGGCGTCGGAGTTGTTGCACTTCCGGATTTAATCCGGCGCCATCTGCAATTTCATTTGTCAGATTTGCACCCACGCCGCACTTTGCAAAATATTTATCTTTCGAAGCGTATATTACCAGAGGGGGTCTCCTTGGGCTCCCCTGCCGCGGCTAGTGCAGCCTCAAGTTGGGCTTTGCACTCTTCCAGCTCCTGGGATAGCAGGGTATTCTTTTCTGTAAGAACCTACATAACAGATGATCCTTAAATCAGTTATTCTAACTGTTTCAAGTCTCGGGGGCTACTGGTACATATATATAATTACCAAAATTTCCTTACCCGTATGTCTTTCACATACTGCTCCGTGGCTCTAGCTAGACCATTTTGAGCGGCACGGAGGTACGCGTCTCCTGAATTGAAGGCATCCAATGCCTCTTGGGAGAAACAAGCATCGTGAAGAACTGTCCAGCGACGCATGTGGTTCATGGCACTCTCCACCTCGGAATTGGTGGCAGACAGCCTGTCCGCATCCTCCATCGGAGGAGCGTCCGGTGCATGCCTCGTGTTCGCCTCCGCTTCCGGACCAGGCTTTGGAGCCTGGCTGGTGGAGGCGCGATTGGCAGCCTCTCCGGATATAGTCCGGCGAGGTCTCTTCGCCCTGAAGAGAGCACGAGCGTTAATATGCCTCGAAGGAATAACACCTGGGAATAAGGTGGCGCGCTATACCTTTGCGCCGCTGCCTCAGTCCAGACCGCACTTCTTTTCAGCTCGCGGGGCCTTGCTGCCCCTCGTTGGCTAGTCGCTGCAGGCTCGGCCTCCGTCTCAAGGACCTCCCCTGCAAAACACGGTTGTCATACGGCAATCGAAAACACGCGAGAACAGATCCCTTTTCAAAGTGTTGGGACTCCAGTCTCAGTTACCTGTGAGGCTGGGAATAGCCCTGGATAATCGGCCGTAATAGCCACCAAGGCGTTGACCTTGCTCTATTGATGAAACACTCCATCAATCAGCTCCACAGATAAGTCCGGATCCTCTTGAGAGGCCGGGTCAAGGGACCGTCCCGGATCCTCGGGTTGTGGAGGAGGGCTGTTTATTTCTTTAACAGCCTGGCGCAGTTCCTGAGTTGAAGTCGTTAGACTGAAAATTTAACAATGGCAATATAAAATGGATGGGCAAGTAAAAGTGTCCACTTACCCAACTTGGGGGATTGTACATAGAAAATCCACCCCGTGGGTTGACGCGGAGAAATTCCTCCTCTTCTCCCTTGTACAAAGCAGACAAGGTCTTTATTAGAGCGGCAGCCGAATCTGGCCCCTTACGATTGTAGCGGGTGGCGTCATCCTCCCCATTGAAGTCCCACATGCGGCGGCCTCTATGTTGAAGCGGCTGCACCCCTCGCATGATACATGCGGCCATGCCCCCGATCATGGTCAGTCCGAAATGAGCTAACAACCTTATCCAGCCCATCAGGTGAATAACGTCCCTGTCACTTTCCCTCTGAGGGCTCCGTGGACGCCAGCTTAGGCGCTTCTTTAGGGGAGCACTATCGAACTCAGGGAGGCCGATCCGGACAGGATCCGGCAGCAGGATGTCCTCTATATAAAACCATTCTGAAGGCCAGTCCTCGGACGCCTTCTTTGGGGTTCCGGATAGATATCCGGTCCCGGCGATGCACCACACTTCGGCTCCGCCCACCTGATATATTGACCCCTCCTTAGAGCGGGGCACAAGGCAGAATAGCCTTTTCCACAGCGCGAAATGAGCCTCATAGCCCAAGAATAGCTCGCAAAGGGCTACGAAGCCCGCGATATGCAATATGGAGGCAGGCATGAGGTTGTGCAGCTGGAGGCCATAGAACTCTAGAAGCCCCCGAAGAAATGGATGAATTGGAAATCCGGTCCCTGTTATTAAGTAAGGGGCAAGGCATACCCGCTCTCCTTTGGAGGGATTGGGGGCGCTCTCCGCTTGCTCTCCGCCATTATAGGTGGCAAGTCCGGCTCGAACCGGGACCATATAGGCCGGGGGGAGAAATCCCTTGGTCTGGAGCGTCACTAGCTCGCTGTGCGGGATGGAGCACCTCTTCCAATCTCCAGGGTGAGGGCTGGAAGGGCGAGAGGAGGAGCTGCGGCGGCCGGCCATGATGGAATGGACCTCTGTCGGATACGCTCTGATGAGTACTCGCGGAAGGGAGAAGGTGTGGTTTGGATATAAATCCTCGTCCCCTTAAATAGGCGGCTCATTCACATGGCTAGGGGTGTAAAAATAAAAAACACCCTGACTTTTCGTATTCGTTTGACGTGTGGAAAACGGTCATTATTGGGCGTAGAAGCCAAGGAGCACTACATTTACAAGAAACCGGACACTGTCCAACAGGTACACGGAATTTGGAGAAGAACCCGCCTTACAATGCCGAAGACAATTTGCGCGCCGGACTCGTCGTCATTGAAGCCTGGTTCGGGGGCTACTGAGGGAGTCCTGGATTAGGGGGTGTCCGGATAGCCGGACTATACCTTCGGCCGGACTCCTGGACTATGAAGATACAGGATTGAAGACTTCGTCCCGTGTCCGGAAGGGACTGTCCTTGGCGTGGAAGGCAAGCTTGGCGATACAGATATGTAGATCTCCTACCATTGTAACCGACTCTGTGTAACCCTAGCCCTCTCCGGTGTCTATATAAACCGGAGGGTTTTAGTCCATAGGACAAACAACAATCATACCATAGCTAGCTTCTAGGGTTTAGCCTCTCTGATCTCGTGGTAGATCTACTCTTGTAATACCCATATCATCAATATTAATCAAGCAGGACGTAGGGTTTTACCTCCATCAAGAGGGCCCGAACCTGGGTAAAACATCGTGTCCCCTGCCTCTTGTTACCATCCAGCCTAGACGCACAGTTCGGGACCCCCTACCCGAGATCCGCCAGTTTTGACACCGACAACCACAAAAACCTAATTCCACTGCCGCAACCTTATATACTCGAGAGATCCCATCTCGGGGCCTTTTCCGAAGCTCCGCTGGAGGGGGCATTAATCACGGAGGGCCTCTACATCAACTCCATGGCCTCTCCAGTGATGTGTGATTAGTTTATTTCAGACCTACGGGTCCATAGTTATTAGCTAGATGGCTTCTTCTCTCTCTTTGGATATTAATACAAATTTCTCCTTGATTCTCCTGGAGATCAATTTGATGTAATCTTCTTTTACGGTGTGTTTGTCGAGATCCGATGAATTGTGGGTTTATGATCCAGATTATCTATGAACAATATTTGATTCTCCTCTGAATTCTTTTATGTATGATTGGTTTATCTTTGCAAGTCTCTTCGAATTATCAGTTTGGTTTGGCCTACTAGATTGATCTTTCTTGCAATGGGAGAAGTGCTTAGCCTTGGATTCAATCTTTTATGCCGGGTTGAATTTTGCTTCTAGAAATATTTTAGATTCAGCCGCGGGAGGCACTTTTATGGAAAGCACTTTAGGAGAAGCTACTAAACTCCTAGATAATATTATGGTTAATTATTTTCAATGGCACACCAAAAGATCTACTAGTAAAAAGTGCACGCAATTGAAGAAAATAATGTTTTGAGTGGAAAGATGGATGAACTATGAAATTGTTTACTAATAAGAGTGCTCCTACTGATCCTAATGATATGCCTTTGTCTACTTTGATTGAGAATAATAGTGAATCTATGGATGTGAATTTTGTTGGTAGGAACAATTTTGGTAATAACGCGTATAGAGGTAATTTTAATCCTAGGACGTTTCCTAGTAATTCCTCTAATAATTATGGTAATTCCTACAACAATTCCTATGGAAATTGTAATAATATTCCCTCTGATTTTGAATCTAATATTAAATAATTTATTACTTCGCAAAAGAGTTTCAATGCTTTGATTGAAGAAAAATTGCTTAACATTGATGAGTTGGCTAGGAACGTTGATAGAATTTCTCTTGATGTTGATTCTTTGAAACTTAGATCTATTCCACCTAAGCATGATATCAATGAGTCTCTCAAAGCCATGAGAGTTTCCATTGATGATTGCAAAGAAAGAACCGGTAGGATGTGTGCTAAGAAACATTGCTTTGTGAAAATGTGTTCTTCTAGTTTTCATGATAATAAGGATGAAGATCTAAAAGTTATTGATGTCTCCCCTATTAAATCTTTGTTTTGCAATATGAATCTTGAAAATTATGGGATTGAAGATGAGCCACCTTTACCTAGAAGGCGTTCTAAAAATTTGGAGTTTTTAGATCTTGATGCTAAAATTGTTAAAAGTGGGATTGAAGAGATTAAAACTTTAAATAGTAATGAACCCACTATTTTTGATTTCAAGGAATTTAATTATGATAATTGCTCTTTGATAGATTGTATTTCCTTGTTGCAATCCGTCCTAAATTCTCCTCATGCTTATAGTCAAAATAAAGCTTTTACTAAACATATCGTTGATGCTTTGATGCAATCTTATGAAGAAAAACTTGAGTTGGAAGTTTCTATCCCTAGAAAACTTTATGACGAGTGGGAACCTACAATAAAAAATAAAATTAAAGATCATGAGTGCTATGCTTTGTGTGATTTGGGTGCTAGTGTTTCCACGATTCCAAAAACTTTGTGTGATTTGCTAGGTTTCCGTGATTTTGATGATTGTTCTTTAAACTTGCACCTTGCGGATTCCACTATTAAGAAACCTATGGGAAGAATTAATGATTTTATTATTGTTGCAAATAGGAACTATGTGCATGTAGATTTCATTGTTCTTGATATAGATTGCAATCCTTCATGTCCTATTATTCTTGGTAGACCTTTCCTTAGAACGATTGGTGCAATTATTGATATGAAGGAAGGGAATATCAAATTCCAATTTCCATTAAAGAAAGGCATGGAACACTTCCCTAGAAAGAAAATTAAATTACCATATAAATCTATTATGAGAGCCACTTATGTATTGCCTACCAAAGATGGCAATACCTAGATCTATCTTCACTTTTATGCCTAGCTAGGGGCGTTAAACGATAGCGCTTGTTGGGAGGCAACCCAATTTTATTTTTATTCCTTGCTTTTTGCTCCTGTTTAGTAATAAATAATTTATCTAGCCTCTGTTTTGGTTGTGTTTTTTGTTTTTAATTAGTGTTTGTGCCAAGTAGAAGCGTTGGGAAGACTTGGGGAAAGTCTTTTTGATCTTGCTGTAGAAAACAGAAACTTTAGCGCTCACGAGAATCGATGCCATTTTTATCTGGAAGGTGATATTTAGTTCATTCTTTTTGAAGATGATTAATAGATAAATTCCTCACGTCAAGCAATTTATTTTAGAATTTTTGGGGTTTCAGAGTTTGCGTTAGCTACAGATTACTATAGACTGTTCTGTTTTTGACAGACTCTGTTTTTCATGTGTTGTTTGCTTATTTTGATGAATCTATGGCTAGTAAAAGAGTTTATAAACCATAGAGAAGTTGGAATACACTAGGTTTAACACCAATATAAATAAATAATGATTTCATTACAGTAACTTGAAGTGGTGTTTTGTTTTCTTTCGCTAACGGAGCTCATGAGATTTTCTATTTTGAGTTTTGTGTTGTGAAGTTTTCAAGTTTTGGGTAAAGATTTGATGGATTATGGAACAAAGAGTGGCAAGAGCCTAAGCTTGGGGATGCCCATGGCACCCCAAGGTAAAATTCAAGCACACCAAAAAGCCTAAGCTTGGGGATGCCCCGGAAGGCATCCCCTCTTTCGTCTTCGTCTATCGGTAACTTTACTTGGAGCTATATTTTTATTCACCACATGATATGTGTTTTTCTTGGAGCGTCTTGTATGATTTGAGTCTTTGATTTTTATTTTAACACAATCATCCTTGCTCTACACACCCTTTGAGAGAGACTCACATTATTTGAAATTTATTAGAATACTCTATGTGCTTCACTTATATCTTTTGAGTTATATAGTTTTTGCTCTAGTGCTTGACTTATATCTTTTAGAGCAAGGTGGTGGATTTGTTTTATAGAAACTATTGTTCTCTCATGCTTCACTTATATTATTTTGAGAGTCCTTTAAGAACAACATGGAAATTTGCTATAATATAAAAACTTTCATAGAAGTGCATTGAATACTATGAGAAGTTTGATACTTGATAATTGTTTTGAGATATG
Source organism: Triticum aestivum (assembly GCF_018294505.1). NCBI lineage: Eukaryota > Viridiplantae > Streptophyta > Magnoliopsida > Poales > Poaceae > Triticum > Triticum aestivum. The sequence goes on from NC_057794.1 coordinate 596,821,601, forward strand.
GAGATGGTGATATTAGAGTCATGCTAGTTGAGTAGTTGTGAATTTGAGAAATACTTGTGTTGAAGTTTGTGATTCCCGTAGCATGCATGTATGGTGAACCATTATGTGATGAAGTCGGAGCATGATTTATTTATTGATTGTCTTCCTTATGAGTGGCGGTTGGGGACGAGCGATGGTCTTTTCCTACCAATCTATCCCCCTAGGAGCATGCGCGTAATACTTAGTTTCGATAACTAATAGATTTTTGCAATAAGTATGTGAGTTCTTTATGACTAATATTGAGTCCATGGATTATACGCACTCTCACCCTTCCACCATTGCTAGCCTCTCTAGTATCGCGCAACTTTAGCCGATACCATAAACCCACCACATACCTTCCTCAAAACAGCCACCATACCTACCTATTATGTCATTTCCATAACCATTCCGAGATATATTGCCATGCAACTTTCCACCGTTCCATTATTATGACACGCTTCATCATTGTCATATTTCTTGCATGATCATGTAGTTGACATCATATTTGTGGCAAAGCCACCATTCATAATTCTTCATACATGTCACTCATGCATCATTGCACATCCCGGTACACTGCCAGAGGCATTCACATAGAGTCATATTTTGTTCTAAGTATCGAGTTGTAATTCTTGAGTTGTAAGTAAATAAAGTGTGATGATCATCATTATTAGAGCATTGTCCCAAGTGAGGAAAGGATGATGGAGACTATGATTCCCCCACAAGTCGGGATGAGACTCCGGACGAAAAAAAGAGAGAAAAGAGGCCAAAAAAAGAAGAAGGCCCAAATAAAAAAAGAGAGAAAAAGAGAGAAAAAGAGAGAAGGGACAATGCTACTATCCTTTTCCACACTTGTGCTTGAAAGTAGCACCATGTTCTTCATATAGAGAGTCTCCTATGATATCACTATCATATACTAGTGGGAATTTTTCATTATAGAACTTGGCTTGTATATTCCAATGATGGGCTTCCTCAAAATGCCCTAGGTCCTCGTGAGCAAGCAAGTTGGATGCACACCCACTTAGTTTCTTTTGTTGAGCTTTCATATACTTATAGCTCTAGTGCATCTGTTGCATGGAAATCCCTACTCACTCACATTAATATCTATTGATGGGCATCTTCATAGTCCGTTGATACGCCTAGTTGATGTGAGACTATCTTCCCCTTTTTTGTCTTCTCCACAACCACCATTCTATTCCACCATAATGCTATATCCATGGCTCACGCTCATATATTGCGTGAAGATTGAAAAGTTTGAGAACATCAAAAGTATGAAACAATTGCTTGGCTTGTCATCGGGGTTGTGCATGATTTAAATATTTTGTGTGGTGAAGATAGAGCATAGCCAAACAATATGATTTTGTAGGGATAACTTTCTTTGGCCATGTTATTTAGAGAAGACATAATTTCTTAGTTAGTATGCTTGAAGTATTATTATTTTTATGTCAATATTAAACTTTTATCTTGAATCTTTTGGATCTGAACAGTAATGCCACAATAAAGAAAAATTACATTGAGAAATGTGTTAGAAAGCATTCCACATCAAAAATTCTTCTTTTATCATTTACCTACTCGAGGACGAGCAGGAATTAAGCTTGGGGATGCTTGATACGTCTCCAATGTATCTATAATTTTTGATTGCTCCATCCTATTATATTATCTATTTTGGATGTTAATGGGTTTTATTTTACACTTTTATATCATTTTTGGGACTAACCTACTAACTGGAGGCCCAGCCCAAATTGTTGTTCTTTTTTTTGCTTATTTTAGGGTTTCAAAGAAAAGGAATATCACACGGAGTCCAAACGGAATGACACCTTCGGGAACATGATTTTCTCATCAAACGTGATCCAGGAGACTTGGAGTGGTCGTCAAGAAACAAGGGAGGAAGGCACGAGGCAAGGGGGGCGCCTACCCCCTGGGCACGCCCTCCATCCTCATGGGCCCTCCGTTGCTCCACCGGCGTATTTCTTCCTCCTATATAAGTCCACGTAACCCCAAACATCTAGGAGCACCACGAAAACCTAATTGCACTGCTACAACCTTCTGTACTAGAGAGATCCCATATCGGGGCCTTTTCCGGAGCTCCGCCGGGGGGGGGCATTGATCACGAAGGGCCTCTACATCAACTCCATGGCCTCTCCGGTGATGTGTGAGTAGTTTATTTCAGACCTATGGGTCCATAGTTCTTAGCTAGATGGATTCTTCTCTCTCTTTGGATCTCAATACAAAGTTCTCCTTGATTCTCTTGGAGATCTATTCGATGTAATATTCTTTTTCGGTGTGTTTGTCGAGATCCGATGAATTGTGGGTTTATGATCCAGATTATCTATGCACAATATTTGATTCTCCTATGAATTCTTTTATGTATGATTGGTTTATCTTTGCAAGTCTCTTAAAATTATCAGTTTGGTTTGGCCTACTAGATTGATCTTTCTTGCAATGGGAGAAGTGCTTAGATTTGGGTTCAATCTTGCGGTGCCCGATCCCAGTGACAGAAAGGGAACCGACACATATTGTATTATTGCCATCGAGGATAAAAAGATGGGGGTTATATCATATTGCATGAGTTTATTGAAGGAAGTATGCCCTAGAGGCAATAATAAAGTTATTATTTATTTCCTTATATCATGATAAATGTTTATTATTCATGCTAGAATTGTATTAACCGGAAGTATAATACATGTGTGAATACATAGACAAACAGAGTGTCACTAGTATGCCTCTACTTGACTAGCTCGTTGATCAAAGATGGTTATGTTTCCTAACCATAGACATGAGTTTTCATTTGATTAACGGGATCACATCATTAGGAGAATGATGTGATTGACTTGACCCATTCCGTTAGCTTAGCACTTGATCGTTTAGTTTGTTGCTATTACTTTCTTCACATGTTCCTATGACTATGAGATTATGCAACTCCCGTTTACCGGAGGAACACTTTGTGTGCCACCAAACGTCACAACGTAACTGGGTGATTATAAAGGTGCTCTATAGGTGTCTCTGAAGGTACTTGTTGGGTTGGCGTATTTCGAGGTTAGGATTTGTCACTCTGATTATCGGGGAGGTATCTCTGGGCCCACTCGATAATGCACATCACTATAAGCCTCGCAAGCATTGCAACTAATGAGTGAGTTGTGGGATGATGTATTACGGAACGAGTAAACGAGATTGAACTAGGTATTGAGATACCGACGATCGAATCACAGGCAAGTAACATACCGATGACAAAGGGAACAACGTATGTTGTTATGCGGTTTGACCGATAAAGATCTTCGTAGAATATGTAGGAGCCAATATGAGCATACAGGTTCCGCTATTGGTTATTGACCAGAGACGTGTCTCGATAATGTCTACATAGTTCTCGAACCCGTAGGGTCCGCGCGCTTAACGTTTCGATGACAGTTATATTATGAGTTTATATGTTTTGATGTACTAAAGGTTGTTCGGAGTCTCGGATACGATCACGGACATGACAAGGAGTCTTGAAATGGTCGAGACATGAAGATTGATATATTGGAAGCCAATATTTGGATATCGGAAGTGTTCCGGGTGAAATCAGGATTTTACCGGAGTACCGGAGGGGTTACCGGAACCCCCCAGGGGTTAATGGGCCATAGTGGGCCTTAGTGGAGAAGAGGAGAGGCAGCCAGGGCAAGGGTCGTGCGCCCCTCCCCCCTAGTCCGAATAGGACAAGGAGAGGGGGCGGCGCCCCCCCCCCCTTTCCTTCTTCTTCTCCACCTCTTTCCCCCTCTTCTCCTAATCCAACAAGGAAAAGGGAGGGAGTCCTACTCCCGGTGGGAGTAGGACTCCTCCTGGTGCGCCCCCTCCTGGCCGGCCGCACCTCCCCCCTTGTTCCTTTATATACGGGGGCAGGGGGCACCCTAGAGACACGACAATTGATCATTTGATCTTTTAGCCGTGTGCTGTGCCCCCCTTCACCATAGTCCACCTCGATAATACTGTAGCGGTGCTTAGGTGAAGCCCTGCGTCAGTAGAACATCATTATCATCACCACACCGTCGTGCTGACAAAACTCTCCCTCAACACTCGGCTAGATCAGAGTTTGAGGGACGTCATCGGGCTGAACGTGTGCTAAACTTGGAGGTGTCGTACATTCGGTACTTGATCGGTCGGATCATGAAGACGTACGACTACATCAACTGCATTGTGCTAACGCTTCCGCTTTCGGTCTACGAGGGTACGTGGACAACACTCTCCCCTCTCGTTGCTATGCATCACGATGATCTTGCGTGTGCGTAGGAATTTTTTTGAAATTACTACGTTCCCCAACATTTATCCCTCTACATCATGTCATCTTCCTTAAAGCATTACTCTATTCTTATGAACTTAATACTCTAGATGCATGCTGGATAGTGGTCGATGTGTGGAGTAATAGTAGTAGATGCAGACAGGAATCGGTCTACTTGTCTCGGACGTGATGTCTATATACATGATCAAACCTAGATATTCTCATAACTATGCTCAATTCTATCAATTGCTCGACAGTAATTCATTTACCCACCGTAGTACTTATGCTCTTGAGAGAAGCCACTAGTGAAACCTATGGCCCCCGGGTCTATCTTCCATCATATTAATCTTCCAATACTTAGTTATTTCATTTGCCTTTTATTTTACTTTGCATCTTTATCATAAAAATACCAAAACTATTATCTTATCATATCTATCAGATCTCACACTCGTAAGTGATCGTGAAGGGCTTGGCAACCCCTTTATCGCGTTGGTTGCGAGGTTCTTATTTGTTTGTGTAGGTGCGTGGGACTTGAGCATGATCTCCTACTGGATTGATACCTTGGTTCTCAAAAACTAAGGGAAATACTTACGCTACTTTGCTGCATCACCCTTTCCTCTTCAAGGGAAAACCAACGCAGTGCTCAAGAGGTAGCATGCAGCAAGATGGCCCAATCCTTTTTGTAGCAAAGGTCAAGCCTGGACAAACTCTTATATAAAGAAAAGCGTTCCCAAGGACACATGGAAATTATTGTCAAGCTAGTTTTCATCACGTTCATATGATTCGCGTTCGATACTTTGATAATTTGATATGTGGGTGGACTGGTGCTTGGGTACTGTCCTTCCTTGGACAAGCATCCCACTTATGATTAACCCCTATTGCAAGCATCCACAACTACAACAAAGTATTAAGGTAAACCTAACCATAGCATGAAACATATGGATCCAAATCAGCCCCTTACGAAGCAACGCAAAAACTAGGGTTTAAGCTTCTGTCACTCTAGCAACCCATCATCTACTTATTACTTCCCAATGTTTTCCTCTAGGCCCAAACAATGGTGAAGTGTCATGTAGTCGATGTTCACATGACACCACTAGAGGAGAGACAACATACATCTCATCAAAATATCAAAAGAATACCAAATTCACATGACTACTTATAGCAAGACTTCTCCCATGTCCTCAGGAACAAACGGAACTACTCACAAAGCATATTCATGTTCATAATCAGAGGGGTATTAATATGCATAATGGATTGATGACCCACTAGTATAGGGGATCTATCGTAGTCCTTTCGATAAGTAAGAGTGTCGAACCCAACGAGGAGCAGAAGGAAATGATAAGCGGTTTTCAGCAAGGTATTCTCTACAAGCACTGAAATTATAGGTAATAGGTACTTTTGTGATAAGATAATTTGTAACGAGCAATAAGTAACAAAAGTAAATAAAGTGCAGCAAGGTGGCCCAGTCCTTTTTGTAGCAAAGGACAAGCCTGGACAAATTCTTATATAGAGAAAAGCGCTCCCGAGGACACATGGGAATTATCGTCAAGCTAGTTTTCATCACGATCATATGATTCGCATTCGGTACTTTGATAATCTGATATGTGGGTGGACCGGTGCTTGGGTGTTGTCCTTACTTGGACAAGCATCCCACTTATGATTAACCTCTATTGCAAGCATCCGCAAGTACAACAAAAGTATTAAGGTAAACCTAACCATAGCATGAAACATGTGGATCCAAATCAACCCCTTACGAAGCAACGCATAAACTAGTGTTTAATGTTCTCTCACTCTAGCAACCCATCATCTACTTATTACTTCCCAATGTTTTCCTCTAGGCCCAAACAATGGTGAAGTGTCATGTAGTCGATGTTCACATGACACCACTAGAGGAGAGACAACATACATCTCATCAAAATATCAAAAGAATACCAAATTCACATGACTACTTATAGCAAGACTTCTCCCATGTCCTCAGGAACAAACGGAACTACTCACAAAGCATATTCATGTTCATAATCAGAGGGGTATTAATATGCATAATGGATTGATGACCCACTAGTATAGGGGATCTATCGTAGTCCTTTCGATAAGTAAGAGTGTCGAACCCAACGAGGAGCAGAAGGAAATGATAAGCGGTTTTCAGCAAGGTATTCTCTACAAGCACTGAAATTATAGGTAATAGGTACTTTTGTGATAAGATAATTTGTAACGAGCAATAAGTAACAAAAGTAAATAAAGTGCAGCAAGGTGGCCCAGTCCTTTTGTAGCAAAGGACAAGCCTGGACAAATTCTTATATAGAGAAAAGCGCTCCCGAGGACACATGGGAATTATCGTCAAGCTAGTTTTCATCACAATCATATGATTCGCATTCGGTACTTTGATAATCTGATATGTGGGTGGACCGGTGCTTGGGTGTTGTCCTTACTTGGACAAGCATCCCACTTATGATTAACCTCTATTGCAAGCATCCGCAACTACAACAAAAGTATTAAGGTAAACCTAACCATAGCATGAAACATGTGGATCCAAATCAACCCCTTACGAAGCAACGCATAAACTAGTGTTTAATGTTCTCTCACTCTAGCAACCCATCATCTACTTATTACTTCCCAATGCCTTCCTCTAGGCCCAAACAATGGTGAAGTGTCATGTAGTCGACGTTCACATAACACCACTAGAGGAGAGACAACATACATCTCATCAAAATATCGAACGAATACCAAATTCACATGACTACTAATAGCAAGACTTCTCCCATGTCCTCAGGAACAAACGTAACTACTCACAAAGCATATTCATGTTCATAATCAGAGGGGTATTAATATGCATATAGGATCTGAACATATGATCTTCCACCAAATAAACCAACTAGCATCAACTACAAGGAGTAATCAACACTACTAGAAATCCACAGGTACCAATCCCAGACTTGGAGACAAGAATTGGATATAAGAGATGAACTAGGGTTTGAGAGGAGATGGTGCTGGTGAAGATGTTGATGGAGATTGACCCCCTCCCGATGAGAGGATCGTTGGTGATGACAATTGCGATGTTTTCCCCCTCCCAGAGGGAAGTATCCCCGGCAGAACAGCTCCACCAGAGCCCTAGATTGGTTCCGTCAAGGTTCCGCCTCGTGGCGGCGGAGTCTCGTCCCGAAAGCTTGCTTATTATTTTTTTCTCATCGAAAGACTCCATATAGCAGAAGATGGGCATCGGAGGGCCACCAGGGGGGCCACGAGGCAGTGGGGCATGCCCCCCACCCTCGTGGCCAGGGTGTGGCCCCCCTCTGGAACTCCTTGCGCTCAGTATTTTTTATATACTCTGAAAATGACTTCCGTGAAGTTTCAGGACTTTTGGAGCTGCGCAGAATAGATCTGTAATATTTGCTCCTTTTCCAGCCCAGAATCCTAGCCGCCGGCATTCTCCCTCTTTATGTAAACCTTGTAAAATAAGAGAGAATAGGCATAAGTATTGTGACATAATGTGTAATAACAGCCCATAATGCAATAAATATCGATATAAAAGCATGATGCAAAATGGACGTATCAACTCCCCCAAGCTTAGACCTCGCTTGTCCTCAAGCGAAAGCCGAAATCGAAAAATATGTCCACATATTTGGAGATAGAGGTGTCGATAAAAATAAAATACGGACATGAGGGCATCATGATCATTCTTAGAACATCAACTTATATAATTCTTGTCATATCATCTCTGATGCTAGAGTAACAATTCAATCACAATTTCAAGTATGAATCATAAACTTCAATGAAAACTAACAAACTATAAACTCAGTCATTGGAGAAATTGCAATTTATCATAACATAGGAAAGAGTCAATATAAGAGCTTTTCAGCAAGTCCACATACTCAACTATCATATAGTCTTCCACAATTGCTAACACTCACGCAATACTTATGGGTATGGAGTTTTAATCGGACACAGAGAAAGATAGGGGCTTATAGTTTTGCCTCCCAACGTTTTACCTCAAGGGTAATGTCAACAACAATAGTTCATGAAAACTCACATCCAATTAGCCATATATACCAGGATCTTTCCAACATGTTGTGCTTGCCAAAAGATAAAATGTAAAAAGGAAGGGTGAAGATCACCATGACTCTCATGTAAGGTAGGAGATAAAAGTAAAAGATAGGCCCTTCGCAGAGGGAAGCAGAGGTTGTCATGCGCTTTTATGGTTGGATGCACAAAATCTTAATGCGAAAGAACGTCACTTTGTATTGCCACTTGTGATATGGACCTTTATAATGCAGTCTGTCGCTTTTATTTCTTTCGTATCACATGATCGTATAAAGCTTATTTTCTCCCACACTAATAAGTCATACATATTTAGAGGGCAATTGTCATTGCTTGCACCGATGACAACTTACTTGAGGGATCTTACTCAATCCATAGGTAGGTATGGTGGACTCTCATGGCAAAACTGGTTTAAGGGTGTTTGGAAGCACAAGTAGTATCTCTACTTGGTGCAAAGAATTTTGATAGCATGAGAGGGAAAGGCAAGCTCAATCATGTTGGATGATCCATGACAATATAATTTATCTCAGATGTAAGAAAACATAACCCATTACGTTGTCTTCCTTGTCCAACGTCAACTCTTTAGCATGTCATATTTTAATGAGTGCTCACAATCATAAAAGATGTCCAAGATAGTGTATTTACATGTGAAGACCTCTCTTTCTTTATTACTTCCTATTAATTGCAACTGTGACCAAAACTATGTTTGTCAACTCTCAACAACTTTTATGCATCATACTCTTTCTATGTGAGCTCATTACTCTTCATAAGACCCATATGATCTCTTTTATTTTCTTTTTATTCTTTCTCTTTTCTTTTATTCACTCCAGATTATGGCAAAATAATCAAGCCATTGACTCAACACTAATCTTTATTATATATAGCTCACGGACTCGATTACATAGAAGGATCATAAAGCAAAACTCACAACTAGATCATACTAAAACTTTATGCTACTAGATCAAGATATTACCAAAAGGATTGAACTAAGAAAAATGGTAAAGATAGAAGTGATGGTGATACGATACCGGGGCACTCCCCCAAGCTTGGCAGTTGCCAAGGGGAGTGCCCGTACCAGATACTCAATTCTTCTTTGTTGGTGGAGAGGGTGGAGTTGTTGATGACGTAGGCTTCTTCCTTAATTTGCGCTTGAGGACAGAATTTTGATCCCTTAGGTCATCGATCTCCTGCTCAAGGCTTAATATCTTCTTGCATAATTCCTGTTTGTTTTCCTGCAAGAGCGAAAAGGGATAAACTCGATCTTAGGTTTCTTTGCTCTATCAGGGAGGCTTGACTTTTTAAACTCCACATGCATGTCCCCGGGTTGAGGTAATGGGACGTCATCTTCATCTAAACTCGTCTCCTCGTTTCCCCTGGGTTCATAGTCCTCTTCTTCTTCTGTAATCCAACCACAATGCTCCACGTCCCCATAGACCTTAGGATGTACAAGATAATCAGCCACATAGCTTTCTCCTTCTAAATCTTGGGACGACATATTGCTCAAATCTGCAGCAAAAACAGCTCGAAACAAGAATAGGAGATTTTTGCGTGATACTTTGGTCAAAACTTTCGGGAGATTATATAATGAATTTTTACCGACCAAAATACGTAACGTGCAAGAAAACGGAGTCCGGAGAGCACACGAGGTGCCCACGAGGCAGGGGGGCGTGCCCAGGGGTAGGGCGTGCCCTCCACCCCCATGGAGCCCTCGTGTCCTTCCCGGACTGCTTCTTATTTTTCTATTTTTCTAAATATTCCAAAACGAAGAAAAATTGCCATTAGAACAGTTTTGGAGTCGGTTTACTTACCGTACCACATACCTATTCCTTTTCGGAGTATGAAACGTTCCGGAAAGTGTCCCTTATGTATTCCTCCGGGGTTACGGTTTCAATAACATTGGTTTCAACATTTATAGGATTACCTGAGATATAATGTTTGATTCTTTGACCGTTCACCACCTTCGGATTTGTGCCTTCGAAGTTGTTGATTTTTATGGCACCGGAACAATAGACCTCCTCGATAACGTAATGACCTTCCCATTTAGAGAGAAGTTTTCTTGTAAAAAATCTTAAACGAGAGTTGTATAGCAATACATAATCACCTACATTAAACCCACGCTTTTGTATCCTTTTGTCATGCCATCTTTTAACTTTTTCTTTAAACAATTTGGCATTCTCATAGGCTTGGGTTCTCCATTCATCGAGTGAGCTAATGTCAAATAAACTTTTCTCACCGGCAAGTTTGAAATACTAATTGAGCTCTTTAATATCCCAATAAGCCTTATGTTCTAGTTTGAGAGGTAAGTGACATGCTTTTCCATAAACCATTTTATACGGAGACATACCCATAGGATTTTTATATGCAGTTCTATAGGCCCATAATGCATCATCAAGTTTCTTGGACCAATTCTTTCTAGATCTATTAACAGTCTTTTGCAAAATTAATTTGAGTTCTCTATTACTCAATTCTACCTGACCACTAGACTATGGGTGATAAGTAGATGCAATTCTATGATTAACATCATACTTAGCAAGCATTTTACGGAAAGCACCATGAATAAAATGTGAACCACCATCAGTCATTAAATATCTAGGGACTCCAAACCTCGGAAAAATAAATTCTTTAAGCATCTTAATAGAGGTGTTATGATCAGCACTACTAGTTGGAATAGCTTCTACACACTTAGTAACGTAATCAACATCAACTAAAATATGTGTATATCCATTAGAGGAAGGAAACGGCCCCATATAATCAAAGCCCCAAACATCAAATGGTTCAATAACAAGTGAATAATTCATAGGCATTTCTTGACGTCTACTAATATTACCAATTCTTTGACATTCATCACAAGATAATACAAACTTACGGGCATCCCTGAAGAGAGTAGGCCAATAAAAACTGGATTGCAATACCTTATGTGCAGTTCTATCTCCAGCATGGTGTCCTCCATAAGCCTCAGAGTGACACTTGCATAGGATCTGTTCCTGTTCATGCTCAGGTACACAACGTCTAATAACACCATCTACTCCTTCTTTATAAAGATGTGGATCATCCCAAAAGTAATGTCTTAAATCATAGAAAAACTTTTTCTTTTGCTAGTATGTGAAACTAGGTGGTATAAATTTAGCAACAATGTAATTAGCATAATCAGCATACCATGGAGCAGTATGAGAAGCATTTATGACATTTAATTATTCATCGGGAAAGCTATCATCAATAGGTAGTGGGTAATCAAGGACATTTTCTAACCTAGACAAGTTGTTTGCAACGGGGTTCTCAGCTCCCTTTCTATCAATAATATGCAAATCAAATTCCTATAGCAAGAGAACCCATCTAATAAGTCTAGGTTTAGCATCTTTCTTTTCCATAAGATATTTAATAGCAGCATGATCAATGTGAATAGTTACTTTAGAATCAGCAATATAAGGTCTGAACTTATCACAAGCAAATACAACTTCTAGGAATTCCTTTTCAGTAGTAGCATAGTTTCTCTGGGCATTGTCTAGAGTTTTACTAGCATATTGAATAACTTTTAATTTCTTATCAACTCTTTGCCCTAGAACAGCACCTACAGCATAATCACTAGCATCACACATAATTTGAAAAGGTAAATTCCAATCAGGTGGCTAAACAATAGGTGCAGAGATTAATGCTTTCTTAAGTATTTCAAAGGATTCTACACAATCATCATCAAAGAAGAATGGTATATCTTTTTGTAATAAATTAGTCAGAGGCCGAGAAATTTTTGAGAAGTCCTTAATGAACCTCCTATAAAAATTGGCATGACCAAGGAAACTTCTTATACCTTTGATGTCCTTGGGACACGGCATCTTTTCAATAGCATCAACTTTAGCTTTATCAACTTCAATGCCTCTTTCAGAAATTTTGTGCCCCAAAACAATACATTCATTAACCATAAAGTGGCATTTCTCTCAATTCAAGACAAGGTTAGTTTCTTCACATCTCTACAAAACTCGATCAAGGTTGCTTAAGCAATCATCAAAAGAGGATCCATAAACGGAGAAATCGTTCATGAAAACCTCACATATCTTTTCACAAAAAACAGAAAATATAGCCATCATGCATCTTTGAAAGGTAGCATGTGCATTACATAAACCAAAAGGCATACGTCTATAAGCAAAAGTACCGAAAGGGCAAGTAAAAGTGGTCTTGGATTGATCATTAGCTGATACAGGTATTTGAGAGAAACCGGAATAACCATCTAGAAAGCAAAAATGTGTATGTTTGGATAATCTTTCTAGCATTTGATCAATAAAAGATAAGGGGTAATGATATTTTTGATTAGACCTATTTAATTTGCGGAAATCAATTACCATCCTATAACATGTAATAATTCTTTGCGGAATCAATTCATCTTTATCATTAGGAACGGCAATAATACCTCCCTTCTTAGGAACACAATGGACAGGACTTACCCACTGACTATCAGCAATGGGATAAATTATACCTGCCTCAAGGAGCTTTAGTATTTCTTTTCTTACCACTTCTTTCATCTTAGGATTCAGTCGTCGTTGGTGATCAATAACTGGTTTGGCATCTTTTTCCAAATTTATTTTGTGTTGACATAGAGTGGGACTAATGCCCTTAGGATCATCAAGAGTATATCCAATAGCAGCACGGTGCCTCTTCAAAGTTTTCAATAATTTTTCTTCCTCCTTCTCTGAAAGGTTAGCACTAATAATAACATGATATATCTTCTTTTCATCAAGATAAGCATATTTAAGAGTATCAGGCAATGGTTTAAGCTCAAACACGGGATCACCCTTGGGTGGAGGAGGATCCCCTAAGATTTCAACATGCAAGTTGTGTTTCAGAATAGGTCCCTATTTAAAGAACACTTCATCTATTTCCTTTCTTTCATTCATATACATATCATTCTCATGATCTAGCAAATATTGTTCTAAAGGATCACTAGGAGGTACGGCAATAGAAGCAAGACCAATAATTTCATCTTTACTAGGCAATTCTTCTTCACGGTGTTGTCTACAAAATTTAGGAAAGTTGAACTCATGAGACATATCACCTAAACCAATAGTAATAACATCCTTTTTGCAATCTATCCTAGCATTAATAGTGTTTAAGATGGGTCTACCAAATATAATGGGACAAAAGCTATCTTGTGGGGAACCAAGAACAAGAAAATCAGCAGGATATTTAGTTTTCCCACACAAGACTTCAACATCTCTAACAATTCCCATTGGTGAAATAGTATCTCTATTGGCAAGTTTAATGGTGACATCAATTTCTTCTAACTCAGCAGGTGCAATATCATGCATAATTTCTTTGTATAAGTCAATAGGTATTGCACTAGCACTAGCACCCATATCACACAAGCCATGATAACAATGATCTCCTATTTTAACAGAAATAACATGCATGCCTACCACAGGTCTATGTTTATCTTTAGCAAAAGGTTTAGCAATTCTAGCAGTTTCATCACCGAAATAAATAGGGACATTTACATCTATGCCCCTAATTTGTGCCCACTCTCAGATTTACCCCTAATTTCAAAGCCTGCTCAAATTTGCCCCTCCGCCATTAGGTGCACTTATAGAAATACCCTTCTGTGTCGTTACCGTCCGGTCAAAGCATGTCAAAGCCGGTCAAAGGGCTTTGACTGTCCTGAAAAAAATAGCAAAAAAATTCTAAAAAATCTGAAAATTTGTGGGATCAAAGATACTCAGGTATGCAAGGTGCATGCAAAGTTTCGTGTTGTTTGTACATTCCAGGAGCTCGTGTCACAGGAAAAACAATAAATATGTACGCTTGTGAACAATAAATTCAAAAAAATAGAAAGAAAATTCAAAAAAAATATAATTTTTTGGCATCAAAGAGGCTCGGGTCTGCAAGTTGTGTGCAATTTTTTGTTGTGTTTGGACATTGGAGGGGCTTGTGGATAAAAAAACAAAATTTGGCTCGGGAAAAAACTTGGAAAAAAATAACTATTTTGTTTTTTCTTGCTAGAGCTCCTCGCATGTCATTTGATCACAAAAACTTGCAAGCACCTTGTGCACCCAAGCCACTTTGATGCCAAAAAATTTCATATTTTTTAAAATTTTCTTGCTATTTTATTTCAAATTTATTGTTCATAAGTGTGCAGATTAACTGTTTTTCCTCGCCACGAGCTCCTGGAATGTCCAAATAGCACGAAAATTTGCACACACCTTGGGCACATGAGTATCTTCGATCTCACAAAATTTTAGATTTTTTAGATTCTTTTTGCTATTTTTTTCAGGACGGTCAAACCTGTTTGACCGGACGGTAACGGTGCAGAAGGGCATTTCTATAAGGGTACCTAACGGCGGAGGGGCAAATTTGAGCAGGCTTTCGAATTAGGCGTATATCTGATTAGGTGGTTCGAGTTAGGGACATAAATGCAAATGGCCCAAATAAATAACATGCCCATCAATATTATCAGCCAAGAGATCCTTAACAATAGCAATATTAGGTTCAACTTTAACTTGCTCAGGAGGTGTATAGGTTCTAATATTGCTTTTATGAACCACAGTTGAAGCTTTAGCATGATCTTTTATCCTAATAGGAAAAGGTGGTTTCTCAACATAAGCAGTAGGAATAATAGGATCATTATAAGTGACAGTCTTTTCTTCAACTTTAATAGGTGCAGCTACTTTTACTTCAATGGGGGAATGACATCTAAACCACTTCTCCTTAGGGAGATCAACATGAGTAGCAAAAGATTCACAGAAAGAAGCTACTATCTCAGGGTCAAGTCCATATTTGGTGCTAAATTTACGGAAAACATCGGTATCCATAAAAGATTTAACAGAATCAAACTTAGGTGTCATACCTGACTCCTTACCTTCGTCGAGATCCCAATCTTTAGAGTTGCGTTTAATTCTTTCCAATAAATCCCATTTGAATTCAATAGTCTTCATCATAAAAGAACCAGCACAAGAAGTATCGAGCATGGTGTGGTTGTTGTCAGAAAGCCGAGCATAAAATTTTTGAATAATCATTTCTCTTGAGAGCTCATGATTGGGGCATGAATATAACATTGACTTAAGCCTCCCCCAAGCTTGAGCGATGCTTTCCCCTTTGCGAGGCCAAAAATTATATATGTAATTACGAATACGATGAACAAGATGCATAGGATAAAACTTCTGATGAAATTACAATTTCAATCGTTTGGAGTTCCATGAACCCATATCATCACATAGCCTATACCATGTCAATGCATCTCCCTCCAAAGATAAAGGGAAGACCTTCTTCTTGATAACATCATCGGGCATACCTGCAAGCTTAAATAATCCACAAACTTCATCCACATATATTAGGTGCTCATAGGGATGTAATGTTCCATCTCCTGCAAAATGATTAGCTAGCAGTTTTTCTATAATACCCGAAGGAATTTCAAAGCAGACATTTTCATTTTCAGTAGGTTCAGTAGGTTGAGGAGCAACTCTATGCTCTACTGGTCGGGGTGAAGATACCCCGAACAATCCCCTCAAAGGATTACTTTCCATAGTGACAAGTGGCAGTAAATTTCAGCACACTATATAAATTTTTCCTTACCAAATTCCACCTACCAAACACGCTTCACTCCCCGGCAACAGCGCCAGAAAAGAGTCTTGATGACACACAAGTATAGGGGATCTATTGTAGTCCTTTCCATAAGTAAGAGTGTCGAACCCAACGAGGAGCAGAAGGAAATGATAAGCGGTTTTCAGCAAGGTATTCTCTGCAAGCACTGAAATTATAGGTAACAGGTGGTTTTGTGATAAGATAATTTGTAACGAGCAACAAGTAACAAAAGTAAATAAAGTGCAGAAAGGTGGCCCAATCCTTTTTGTAGCAAGGACAAACCTGGACAAATTCTTATATGGAGAAAAGAGCTCCCGAGGACACATGGCATTTATCGTCAAGCTAGGTTTCATCACGATCATATGATTCGCGTTCGGTACTTTGATAATCTAATATGTGGGTGGACCAGTGCTTGGGTGTTGTCCTTACTTGGACAAGCATCCCACTTATGATTAACCTCTATTGCAAGCATCCGCAACTACAACAAAAGTATTAAGGTAAACCTAAGCATAGCATGAAACATGTGGATCTAGATCAACCCCTTACGAAGCAACGCATAAACTAGGGTTTAAGCTTCTGTCACTCTAGCAACCCATCATCTACTTATTACTTCCCAATGCCTTCCTCTAGGCCCAAACAATGGTGAAGTGTCATGTAGTCGATGTTCACATGACACCACTAGAGGAGAGACAACATACATCTCATCAAAATATCAAACGAATACCAAATTCACATGACTACTTATAGCAAGACTTCTCCCATGTCCTCAGGAACAAACGGAACTACTCACAAAGCATATTCATGTTCATAATCAGAGGGGTATTAATATGCATATAGGATCTGAACATATGATCTTCCACCAAATAAACCAACTAGCATCAACTACAAGGAGTAATCAACACTACTAGTAACCCACAGGTACCAATCCCAGACTTGGAGACAAGAATTGGATACAAGAGATGAACTAGGGGTTGAGAGGAGATGGTGCTGGTGAAGATGTTGATGGATATTGACCCCCTCCCGATGAGAGGATCGTTGGTGATGACGATGGCGATGATTTTCCCCTCCCGGAGGGAAGTATCCCCGGCAGAACAGCTCCGCCAGAGCCCTAGATTGGTTTCGCCAAGGTTCCGCCTCGTGGTGGCGGAGTCTCGTCCTGAAAGCTTGCTTATGATTTTTTTTCTCATTGAAAGACTCCATATAGCAGAAGATGGGCATCGGAGGGCCACCAGGGGGCCCACAAGGCAGGGGGCGCACCCCCACCCTCATGGCCAGGGTGTGGCCCCCTCTGTTACTTGTTGCACTCAGTATTTTTTATATATTTTGAAAATGACTTCCGTGAAGTTTTAGGACTTTTGGAGCTGTGCAGAATAGGTCTCTAATATTTTCTCCTTTTCCAGCCGAGAATCCTAGCTGCCGGCATTCTCCCTCTTTATGTAAACCTTGTAAAATAAGAGAGAATAGGCATAAATATTGTAACATAATGTGTAATAACAGCCCATAATGCAATAAATATCGATATAAAAGCATGATGCAAAATGGACGTATCATGGATCTGAACATATGATCTTCCACCAAGTAAACCAACTAGCATCAACTACAAAGAGTAATCAACACTACTAGCAACCCACAAGTACCAATCTAAGGCTTTGGGACAAAGATTGGATACAAGAGATGAACCAGGGTTTGAGATGAGATGGTGTTGGTGAAGATGTTGATGGAGATTGACCCCCTCCCGATGAGAGGATCGTTGGTGATGACGATGGTGATGATTTCCCCCTCCAGGAGGAAAGTTTCCCCGGCAGAACAGCTCCGCCAGAGCCCTAGATTGGTTCCGCCTCGTGGCGGCGGAGTCTCATCCTGAAAGCTTGCTTATGATTTTTGTTCTCATCGAAAGACTCCATATAGCAGAAGATGGGCATCGGAGGGCTGCCAGGGGGCCCACGAGGCAGGGGGCGTGCCCAGGGGGTAGGGCGCGCCCCCACCCTCATGGACGGCGGGTGGCCCCCCTCTGGTACTTCTTTCGCCCAATATTTTTTATATATTCTAAAACGTGCTCCCGTGAAGTTTCAGGACTTTTGGAGTTGTGCAGAATAGGTCTCTAATATTTCCTCCTTTTCCAGCCCAGAATTCCAGCTGCCGGCATTCCCCCTCTTCATGTAAACCTTGTAAAATAAGAGAGAATAGGTATAAGTATTCTGATATAATGTGTAATAACAGCACATAATGCAATAAATATCGATATAAAAGCATGATGCAAAATGGACGTATCAGCGCCGCATCCGCGCGGAGCAGGCGGCGAAGTACGTCGACATGTGCACCTCCGGCGAGGAGAATTGAGCGTCCGGCTCCTCCACAGCATCGTCCATTTTCCACGACCTCGCCGCCGTCAGATCCGACCCTCTAGTACTAGTTTAACGTAGTATGTAGTATAACTATGCTTGTAGTATGTTTATCATGTGATGAACTATGTTTGTGCAATTTCTCCCGCGAAAGTGTTTTTTCAAATTATGCAGGTTTAGATGTGGTTTCTATTCAGCCACGCTAGTTTTCGACCTGCAAACGCGATCTTCGTGGAACCACAAACGCGTTTTGCAGGTCAAATTTTTGCGGGGTCTGCTAGAGTTGCTCTTATACAGCCACTTGTTGAGAAGACATCTGTTCTTCACCTCAAGATTTTCAATACCAAGTCCCCCTTTGTCTTTTGGCCTACATATAATATCCCATTTCGCGAGTCTATACTTACGTTTTAATTCATTGCTCTGCCAGAAGAAGCGTGATCGATAGAAGTCCAGTCTTTTCCGAAGTCCAACTGGTACCTTGAAAAAGGACAAGAGAAACATTGGCATACTCGTGAGCACCGAATTAATAAGAATTATTCGGCCTCCGTATGACATGAGCTTGCCCTTCTAGCAGCTTAGTTTCTTTTCAAATCGATCCTCAATGCACTTGCATTCTTTGTTTGATAGCTTACGGTGATGAATCGGTATGCCCAAATACGTAAAAGGCAAAGAACCTAATTCACATCCAAACAGTTGTATGTACATTTCTTGTTCGTATTTAGCTCTTCCAAAGAAGAACAATTCACTTTTGTGAAAATTAATCTTTAGCCCCGACAATTGTTTGAATAAGAATAAGAGAAGCTTCATAATTTGTGCTTTTGCCAGATCATGCTCCATGAAGATGATAGTATCATCAGCATACTGTAAAATGGATACCCCTCCGTCCACTAAATGTGGAATGAGCCCACCTACCTGGCCATTGTCCTTAGCTCTCCCTATTAGTAACGTCAACATGTCTACTACTATGTTGAACAAAATAGGTGACATCGGGTCTCCTTGCCTGAGACCCTTATGTGTCTGGAAGTAATGACCTATGTCATCATTCACTTTGATTCCGACACTCCCTTTTTGCGTGAAAGAATCTACCTACTTTCTCGAGGACTGATCGAATCCTTTCATCCGTAGAGCCTGTTGGAGAAATGGCCATTTAACCTTATCGTACGATTTCTCAAAATCCACCTTAAAAACCACCCCATCTAGTTTTTTCGTGGATCTCATGAAGCGTTTTATGTAGGACCACAACCCCTTCTAGGATGTTTCTGTCCAGCATGAAAGCAGTTTGAGATGGTTGTACTACATAATGTGCAATCTGTGTAAGCCTATTTTTTCCCACCTTGGTGAAGATCTTAAAGCTGACATTAAGAACACAGATCAGTCGAAACTGCTCAATTCGCACCGCTTCTATTTTCTTCGGAAGTAACGTAATCGTTCCGAAGTTTAGGTGAAATGGCTTCATATGTCCAGCAAAAAAATCATGGAACATTAGAAGCAAATCACCTTTGATGATGTGCAGCACTTTTTTATAAAACTCCGCCGAAAAACTGTCTAGCCCAGGAGCTTTATTATTCTCCATCTGCGATATTGCCTCAAACATCTCTTTCTCCAAAAATGGCTCGGTTAAAATGTCATTCTCATCCATTGTAAGCTGAGGGATATCCTGAACCCGAGACTCATGTAGGGATACAAAATTATCCTTAGGAGCTCCAAAAAGTTGCTTGTAACAATTCGTTATGTAGAGTTTTAGGTTCTCATGTCCTAAAATCGTCCCCTCATCTTGCTCGAGCTGAAAGATTTTCTTCTTTCGATGTTTGCCATTCGTAATCATATGAAATAATTTGGTATTATTGTCCCCTTGGACGACTTGTTGCACTTTAGCTCTTAGCGCCCATGGGACGCCCTCAATTCAATCGTACACTAATCATACACGCAAATGTGTACGATCAAGATCAAGGACTCACGGGAAGATATCACAACACAACTCTAGACACAAATTAAAATATGACGAGCTTTATATTACAAGCCAGGGGCCTCGAGGGCTCGAATACATAATCTCGAATACAATAGAGTCAGCGGAAGCAACAATATCTGAGTACAGACATAAGTTAGACAAGTTTTGCCTTAAGAAGGCTAGCACAAAAGCAACATTGATCGAAAAGGCAAGGCCTCCTGCCTGGGAGCCTCCTAACTACTCCAGGTCGTCAGCAGTCAGCGGCCATCACGTAGTAGTAGGCACCCTCGGGGTAGTAGTAGTAGTCATCTGTGGTGTCGTCTGGCTTCTGGGATCTGTCATCTGGTCGCAACAATAGGGTATATGGGAAAAAAGGTAGCAAAGCAACCGTGAGTACTCATCCAAAGTACTTGCAAGACTTACATCAGATCTAAACTAAGTATGCATCTATATCAAAGGAAATTGGCGGTATCTATGGACTAAACTGCAGAATGCCAGAAAAGAAGGGGAAAGCCTAGCCTATCGAAGACTAGCATCTTCAAGCATCTTGCAGCACATAGAAGAGTACAGATCAACATAATGTAAAGTAGTAGTAGTAGTGTTATCAACCTTGTCTAGAGATCCTTTCTCCACTCCCAGTGAGAAAGAAATCCCAGAGCCATACTATCCAGTTATCACCTCAAGTATCTAGTTCTAGTTGTATTGATCGGGATACAACTCCAAGTGTCCATTACCGTAGGATAGGCTATCGATAGATGTTTTCTTCCCTGCAGGGGTGCACCAACTTACCCACCACGCTCAATTAACTCTAGCCGGACACACTTTCCTGGGTCATGCCCGGCCTCGGCCAAACAATACGCCGCAACCCGACCTAGGCTTAATAGAGAGGTCAACACGCCAGACTAAGCCTATGCCCCCAGGGGTCATGGGCCATATCCTGGGGAACTCCTGCATGTTGCGTACGCGGCCGGCGAGCAGACCTAGCTACCTCCTTAAACAAGGCAGGAGCTTACGCAGTCCAACCCGGTGCGCGCCGCTCAGTCACTGGCGTCTATTAAGCTTCGGCTGATGTATACGATGCAGAACGCCCATACTATGCCCACATGATGGTTAGTGCTATCAGGCTAGAGGACCCTCGGATCAAATATCCAAACTGTTAGTGTGTTGGTAGTGCGGTCACGAGCAGAGACTCACGAAAGATGTGACCTCGTCGCCCCGTCTCGAGTACTTGCGGCAAGGGCTAAGAATGCCCAGCCATGCCTCGTGTTCAACTCTCGGGTACCCTCCAGGTCAACCCGTCTCCACATCACTCGCGAGTACCCCTCAGGGTCGACCCACCTTTCCAAGTAACAGTTGTAAAGTCCAAGTATCCATGTGTCCAAACATCAAGGGGAAAACCCGAGGAATCACCCCCGAAGAATTCCACTCGATGTAATCATCAAGGTGAACGTAAGAGGATCCACCCTCGAGGTTCACACTTGAGGGGTTTCACGACAGACCGTATCAGAAGTGGTTAAGGAGCAAATCACCCTCGATGACCACGACTGAATAGACTACAGAGGTCTCATCGGGAGCGATGTAAGAGGTTCCACCCTCGGCACTCAATGGTAACTCTGCAGAGTCGTACAACTAGTGGGGGTGATGTGCGGTGTCGGGGACTGGACGTCGATCACGTTGATCGAGTCATCGAACATAAAGCGGGGCAACTGGGACAAGCTGGGGGTCACTGATGGATCTCTAACCAACCTATACTAAGCAGTTTAGAATAAACAGGTAAGGTATGAAAGCAGGTAACAAAAACATGCTATGCATCAGAGTAGGATCATACAGAGGGAGAGGCGGAGCAGGGCAAGTGGTGAGGTGAGTAGGAGAGGCGCCCGAGGCGTCGCCCTTGTCCTCTCCCGGCGAGGCCGGCGAGGTGGTCGGGGGGCCGAGGCGCCCGGTCGGTCGAACAGTGGGAGGTGGGAGGCGACAGGGGAGGGGGAGTGGGCTGGCCTAGCTGGGCCAGCTAGCTTGGGTGGGCTGAAGCCCAAGTGGAGGCCAGGGGCTCTCCCACCCCTTCTTCTTTCCTTTTTTTTCTTTTTGTTTTTCTCTTTTTTTAGCAGCTTTTGCTTTTTCCTTTTAGCCAATAATGACTTGCAAAATTATGCCACTGGCCAAAACACTTTCAAAGAATGAAAGTGCACTGCCACAAAAAGATTGTGAGACCTTTTTGAAAAAGTATGCCAATTTTATAAAATAAAAAGGCATTTAATATATTGCTTAGGTCAATGTTTTTAGTAGCTTAGGACACTTAAACCCTTTGCAAAAATGTTGGTTCACCACCAATATTAGTTGTGGATTATTTGGCACATGATGAACATTTTAGTTTCCATGTTTGAGCAATTTTGAATTTCACTCCGAATTTGAAATTGAAATCAACTAGAATTTGAAATGAGAGAGAACCAAGGATGATCAAACACTTGTTTAGCAAAATGATTAACTTAACCCCAGGGGTTACTGTAGCATCATTACACAAGGGTGTTACAGCCCACTTTAGTTCCTCCTCTCGATGAAGTTCTTTCAGACACAATTCCACCTCCACCTTAGCTTCCAGCTCCCTGGAATCTAAGATCTCAGACTCTGCTTTTAATTCGAGGGAATTAATAAGGTCAAGGAGCCGTTCCTTTTCAACCTTATAAATCCCGCTCAAATGTTTGACCCAACCACGTAGGAACTATTGTAAGTGCCTAATCTTATTCTGCCATCTTTCTACACTCGATCTCCTTCCTGAATCTTTAGCCCACTCCCGTGCTATCAGATCCAAGAAACCTTCTCTTTCAAACCATGCTAGTTCAAAAGTGAAGATGTTTTTATTTCCCACATGAGTTGCCTCCCCCATGTCAACCAACAATGGGGTATGGTCAGAGATCGCGTGTGACAATGCTTGGACCGTCACCAGAAGAAACTTCTGCTCCCATGCTAGTTCAAAGTTATCACTTGTTTCGGATGCGCCTGACACTATCGTTTGTGACCACTTGGCCGATGCTTGTGGGGAGCCCTTGGTGGCGCGTGCTCATCTCCCGGTGGTACCCGTGGCGGGGATTGTTCAGGGCACCGGGTTAGGTGCCAAGGAGGGGGCGAACAATCGTCAGGTGGCCCCCGCTCCCTCCCATGTGGAACCTCTTGGCCAAGATTCGCCACTGGTGCTGAGTGGGTCGGCACCAAGCCCTGCTGCTGGAGTTCGAGACGTCAGGGAGGTCACCAGGTTGGGGGAAGCAGGCAGGAGGCCCTTACTTCAGCCTCCCCTATGGCGCCCCTTCAGAGTTTGGCCGACGTGCTGGAGGGCAGGCCAGTGGAGCAGGAGGCTCCATGTGCACGATCTCCTATGGTGCATCCGATGATGACTGCTCCATGCAGCCCACGGTCGACGCTGACACGCGCGGTGGGGGAAATGGGTGCGGTCTCTCCTATTGGGAAGATGACATCTGGCTTGCCTCTCTCTAGGCTGGGAGAGATTGCTCCTCTTGGGGGTCGGGTAGGAGGCCTTACTCCAAGCGGGCCGACATGGGACAAGATTGTTGCCTTCGGTAGGATTCCGGATCCCGTTTCTGAAGGTCGGCAGATGAGTTGTCGTCTCCAGGATCACACGGATACTGATGATTTGTAGTTGCGGTGTGCCACATGGGCGGCCAAGCTTCATGACATTGAGGTCACTACTGGTATGTCTGTTAATACTTCCAATTCCATCTTGCATTTTTCCGATGATGAGATTATTCATAATGCAAATCAATTGGGAGTCTCTCTAGGTAGTAATGAACAAGAAGTTGCTAAATTGGTTAATGATATTCTTGATCTCGAAGCAGAGCGTGCATTATAGATTATTAGAAATTTAGTGGCTGTTAAGCCTATGAACAATGAGGATATAGATGCTTTGGGAGTTAGGGTTCTTGATATTTTTTGTACGGATCTTCATCCCTCACATCCCGAGACTAAGGAGGACAAGTGTTCTATTTCTCCAAGGGATTCAAATCATGTAGATTCTCAGGCGGTTAGGCTCACTGAGCGGACCAAACCAAGCCTAAGTGCAAGTGGAACCGGAAGATTTTCCCGGCTTCAGCTGTGCGCAGAAGCGCTAGGATCTGAACCACTAAAAAATTTTATGATGAAATATGAAGGAAATCTTTTGGAATAGAAGAGGTCTGTCAGACTTGGCTAAACTAAGGTTTCTGGCGGATGCTTCTATTGAGCAAAAGTTAGATTTTATTGCCCTCTTTGAGACGGGGCGGGACAATTTTACTTCACAGTTTCTTAGCACCTTAACGGGAGGAGTGGATTTTGATTGGCACTGCTTACCCCCAAGAGGAAGATCCAGTGGGATTTTACTAGGGATTAAATGAGACGCGTTGGAAGTTCGCCATGTTGTCATGGAAGATTTTGCTGTTAAGTTTCGGGTTAAGTCGAAGGTTGACGGCTTCCAATGGACGCTTGTGGTAGTATATGGTGCTGCATAGCCTGAGCATAAACCAGAATTTTTGGCTGGCACGCTAGACTATACATGTACATCTATATATTTGCCCGTCTAGATTAGTTGATCTATCGTATTTTGTGTCAAAATTGAACTAGTAAATGTCAACGGTGGTAATATGCATACTAAATAGCCATCCCGTAAAATAAAACGCTACGGAGGGATGTAGAAGGCACCAGATCTAGGTAGACAGTGGCAGGGAACACAAATCTCACACGGCCCCCGGCGAAGCCGAGAGTGGCCAACCTTCGTTGGTCGAAAATGGAGCCTGATGACCAAGACATATAACCATGTTATTCGCTCTTTGAGTCAACACTATCAAGACAAACCCATAGAAGAAATATCCAGTCCCAGAGGACCATATCTAGTGATGCACTATTGTCCACGTGCCTTCGACGGCACAGAGGCACCACCGAAACGAGGTTGAGGCTGGAAGATATTATTCCATGCCAAAGATGATGTCATCAACTCACCACCAACGATCAGAGAAGAAACCTAAATTTATTCCAACTCTACCACCACCGAACCGAAAAATCTAAGGGCTCGCTTCCTCCGGTACCTCATTGGCAGCCCCTCGTGAGTGCGATACGCACCTTTTTCTTTCCTCTGGAGTGGAGCACGTACTATTACACTATGTACCACACCAACGGGCAGATGAACTTCATGTCGAGTCTTCCATCGCCGCCAACTCGACGTCCTCACTAACAAAGCCTCCGTGTTCACCGGTACTTTGACGTCACTATAGGTTTCATGGGTCTTGGGGAAGACGACTTCATTTCACACCCTTCTGGTCGTCGAGGCGACAGACAGAGGGAGATGGACCATGTCTCTGAAGGAAATATGCCCTAGAGGCAATAATAAAGTTATTATTTATTTCCTTATATCATGATAAATGTTTATTATTCATGCTAGAATTGTATTAACCGGAAACATAATACATGTGTGAATACATAGACAAACAGAGTGTCACTAGTATGCCTCTACTTGACTAGCTCGTTGATCAAAGATGGTTATGTTTCCTAACCATAGACATGAGTTGTCATTTGATTAACGGGATCACATCATTAGGAGAATGATGTGATTGACTTGACCTAGTCCGTTAGCTTAGCACTTGATCGTTTAGTTTGTTGCTATTGTTTTCTTCATGACTTATACATGTTCCTATGACTATGAGATTATGCAACTCCCGTTCATTGGAGGAACACTTTGTGTGCCACCAAACATCACAACGTGACTGGTGATTATAAAGGTGCTCTACAGGTGTCTCCGAAGGTACTTGTTGGGTTGGCGTATTTCGAGATTATGATTTGTCACTCCGATTGTCAGAGAGGTATCTCTGGGCCCACTCGGTAATGCACATCACTATAAGCCTTGCAAGCATTGCAACTAATGAGTTAGTTGCGGGATGATGTATTCCGGAACGAGTAAATAGACTTGCCGGTAACGAGATTGAACTAGGTATTGGGATATCGACGATCGAATCTCGGGCAAGTAACATACCGATGACAAAGGGAACAACGTATGTTGTTATGCGGTTTGACCGATAAAGATCTTCGTAGAATATGTGGGAACCAATATGAGCATCAAGGTTCCGCTATTGGTTATTGACCGGAGACATCTCGGTCATGTCTACATAGTTCTCGAACCCGTAGGGTCCGCACGCTTAACGTTTCGATGACAGTTATATTATGAGTTTATATGTTTTGATGTACCGAAGGTTGTTCGGAGTCCCGGATGTGATCACGGACATGACGAGGAGTCTCGAAATGGCCGAGACATGAAGATTGATATATTGGAAGCCATGTTTGGATATCGGAAGTGTTCCGGGTGAAATCGAGATTTTACCGGAGTACCGGGAGGTTACCGGAACGCCCCCGGGAGGTTAATGGGCCTTAGTGGGCCTTTACGGAGAAGATGAGAGGTGGCCAGGGCTGGGCCGCACGCCCCTCCCCCCTAGTCCGAATAGGACAAGGAGAGGGGGGCAGCGCCCCCCCCCTTCCTTCCTCTCTCCCTCCTCTTTCCCCCTCCCAAGTCCTAATCCAACTAGGAAAGGGGGGAGTCCTACTCCCAGTGGGAGTAGGACTCCTCCTGGCCCGCCCTCTCTCCTGGCCGGCCGCACCCCCCCTTGCTCCTTTATATACGGGGGCAGGGGCACCCTAGAGACACAACAATTGATCAGTTGATCTTTCAGCCGTGTGCGGTGCCCCCCTCCACCATAGTCCACCTCGATAATACCGTAGCGGTGCTTAGGCGAAGCCCTGCGTCAGTAGAACATCAGCATCGTCACCACGTCGTCGTGTTGACGAAACTCTCCCTCAACACTCGGCTGGATGGGAGTTCGAGGGACGTCATCGGGCTGAACGTGTGCTGAACTCGGAGGTGCCATGCATTCGGTACTTGATCGGTCGGATCGTGAAGACGTACGACTACATCAACCGCGTTGTGCTAACGCTTCCGCTTTCAGTCTACGAGGGTACGTGGACAACACTCTCCCCTCTCGTTGCTATGCATCACCATGATCTTGTGTGTGCGTAGGAATTTTTTTTGAAATTACTACGTTCCCCAACAGTGGTATTAGAGCCAAGTTTTATGTGTTGATGTAATATGCACGAGTAGAAAAAAAGTGAGTTGTGGGCAATATAAGTCATACTGCTTACCAGCATGTCACACTTTGGTTTGGCGGTATTGTTGGATGAAGTGGCCCGGACCGACATTACGCATACGCTTACGCGAGACTGGTTTTACCGCCGTGCTATGCACACAGGTGACTAGCGGGTGTCAGTTTCTCCAACTTTAGTTGAACCGAGTGTGGCTATGCCCGGTCCTTGAGAAGGTTAAAACAGCACTAACTTGACAAACTATCGTTGTGGTTTTGATGCGTAGGTAAGAACGGTTCTTGCTCAGCCCGTAGCAGCCACGTAAAACTTGCAACAACAAAGTAGAGGACGTCTAGCTTGTTTTTGCAGGGCATGTTGTGATGTGATATGTTCAAGACATGATGCTAAATTTTATTGTATGAGATGATCATGTTTTGTAACCGAGTTATCGGCAACTGGCAGGAGCCATATGGTTGTCGCTTTATTGTATGCAATGCAATCGCCCTGTAATGCTTTATCACTAAGCGGTAGCGATAGTCGTAGAAGCATAAGATTGGCGAGACGACAACGATACTACGATGTAGATCAAGGTGTCGCACCGGTGACGATGGTGATCATGACAGGTGCTTCGGAGATGGAGATCACAAGCACAAGATGATGATGGCCATATCATATCACTTATATTGATTGCATGTGATGTTTATCTTCTATGCATCTTATCTTGCTTTGATTGACGGTAGCATTATAAGATGATCGCTCACTAAATTATCAAAGTATAAGTGTTCTCCCTGAGTATGCACCCTTGCGAAAGTTCTTCGTGCTGAGACACCACATGATGATCAGGTGTGATAGGCTCTACGTTCAAATAAAACGGGTGCAAAACAGTTGCGCACGCGGAATACTCAGGTTAAACTTGACGAGCCTAGCATATAACAGATATGGCCTCAGAACACGAAGACCAAAAGGTCGAGCGTGAATCATATAGTAGATATGATCAACATAGTGATGTTCACCGTTGAAACTACTCCATCTCACGTGATGATCGGACATGGTTTAGTTGATATGGATCACGTGATCACTTAGAGGATTAAAGAGATGTCTATCTAAGTGGGAGTTCTTAAGTAATATGATTAATTGAACTTTAATTTATCATAAACTTAGTCCTGGTAGTATTATCATATCTATGTTGTAGATCAATAGCTCATGTTGTTGCTTCCCTATGTTCTATATATGTTCCTAGAGAAAACTAAGTTGAAAGATGTTAGTAGCAATGATGCGGACTTGGTCCGTGATCTGAGGATTAACCTCATTGTTGCACAGAATTAATATGTCCTTGATGCACCGCTAGGTGACAGAACTATTGCAGGAGTAGATGCAAACGTTATGAACGTTTTGATGAAAGCTCGGTATGATGACTACTTGATAGTTTAGTGCACCATGCTTTACGGCTTTGAACCGGGACTTCAAAAATGTTTTGAACGCCACAGAGCATATAAGATGTTCCAAGAGTTGAAATTGGTATTTCATACTCATTCCCATGTCGAGAGGTATGAGACCTCTCACAGTACTTTCCCAATAAGATGGAGGAGAATAGCTCAACCAGTGAGCAT
Organism: Triticum aestivum; assembly: GCF_018294505.1. Classification (NCBI taxonomy): domain Eukaryota; kingdom Viridiplantae; phylum Streptophyta; class Magnoliopsida; order Poales; family Poaceae; genus Triticum; species Triticum aestivum. The sequence continues at coordinate 596,850,470 of NC_057794.1, forward strand.
GTGCTCAGATTGTCTGAGTACTACAATTACTTGAATCAAGTGGGAGTTAATCTTCTAGATAAGATAGTAATTGACAAAGTTCTCTAGTCACTATCACCAAGTTAATAGAACTTCGTGATGAACTATAATATGCAAGGGGTGACGAAAGTAATTCCCGAGCTCTTCGCCATGCTGAGATCGGCGAAGGTAGAAATCAAGAAAAGAGAATCAAGTATTGATGGTTAACAAGATCACTAGTTTCAAGAAAAGGGCAAAGGGAAAGAAGGGAAACTTCAAGAAGAACGGCAAGCAAGTTGCTTCTCAAGTGAAGAAGCCCAAGTTTGGACCTAAGCCTGATACTGAGTGCTTCTACTGAAAAAAGGACGGGTCACTGGAAGCGGAACTACCCCAAATAATTGGCGGATAAGAAGGATGGCAAAGTGAACAAAAGTATATTTGATATACATGTATTGATGTGTACTTTACTAGTGTTTATAGCAAACCCTCGGTACTTGATACTGGTTCAGTTGCTAAAGAGTAGTAACTCGAAACAGGAGTTGCATAATGAACAGAAACTAGTTAAGGATGAAGTGACGATGTTTATTGGAAGTGGTTCCAAGAATGATATGATCATCATCGCACACTCCCTATACTTTCGAGATTAGTGTTGAACCTAAATAAGTGTTATTTGGTGTTTGCGTTGAGCATGAATATGATTTGATCATGTTTATTGCAATACGGTTATTCATTTAAGTTAGAATAATTGTTGTTCTGTTTACATGAATAAAACCTTATATGGTTACACACCCAATGAAAATGGTTCGTTGGATCTCGATCGTAGTGATACACATATTCATAATATTGAAGCCAAAAGATGCAAAGTTAATAATGATAGTGCAACTTATTTGTGGCACTGCCGTTTAGGTCATATTGGTGTAAAGCGCATGAAGAAACTCCATGCTGATGGGCTTTTGGAATCACTTGATTATGAATCACTTGGTACTTGCGAACCGTGCCTCGTGGGCAAGATGACTAAAACGCCGTTCTCCGGAACTATGGAGAGAGCAACAGATTTGTTGGAAATCATACATACAGATGTATGTGGTCCGATGAATGTTGAGGCTCGTGGCCGATATCGTTATTTTCTCACCTTCACAGATGATTTAAGCAGATATGGGTATATCTGCTTAATGAAACATAAGTCTGAAACGTTTGAAAAGTTCAAAGAATTTCAGAGTGAAGTTGAAATTCATCATAACAAGAAAATAAAATTTCTACGATCTGATCGTGGAGGAGAATATTTGAGTTATGAGTTTGGTCTTCATTTGAAACAATGCGGAATAGTTTCGCAACTCACGCCACCCGGAACACCACAGCGTAATGGTGTGTTCGAATGCCGTAATCATACTTTACTAGATACGGTATGATCTATGATGTCTCTTACCAATTTACCACTATCGTTTTGGGGTTATGCATTAGAGACAGCTACATTCACGTTAAATAGGGCACCATCTAAATCCGGTGAGACGACACCGTATGAACTATGGTTTGGCAAGAAACCTAAGTTGTCGTTTCTTAAAGTTTGAGGTTGCAATGCTTATGTGAAAAAGTTTTAACCTGATAAACTCAAACCCAAATCGGAGAAGTGTGTCTTCATAGGATACCCAAAAGAAAATGTTGGGTACACCTTCTATCACAGATCCGAAGGCAAGATATTCATTGTTGTGAATGGATCCTTTCTAGAGAAGGAGTTTCTCTCGAAAGAAGTGAGTGGGAGGAAAGTAGAACTTGATGAGGTAATTGTACCTGCTCCCTTATTGGAAAGTAGTTCATCATAGAAATCTGTTCCTATGACTACTACACCAATTAGTGAGGAAGCTAATGATGATGATCATGTAACTTCAGATCAAGTTACTACCGAACCTCGTAGGTAAACCAGAGTGAGATCCGCACCAGAGTGGTACGGTAATCCTGTTCTGGAGGTCATGTTACTTGACGATGACGAACCTACGAACTATGAGGAAGCGATGATGAGCCCAGATTCCGCGAAATGGCTTGAGGCCATGAAATCCGAGATGAGATCCATGCATAAGAACAAAGTATGGACTATGATTGACTTGCCCAAAGATAGGCGAGCCATTGAGGTTAAATGGATCTTCAAAAGGAAGACGAGCGCTGATAGTAGTGTTACTATCTACAAAGCTAGAATTGTCGCAAAAGGTTTCTGACAAGTTCAAGGTGTTGACTATGATGAGAGTTTCTCACTCATATCTATGCTTAAGTCTGTCCGAATCATGTTAGCAATTGCCACATTTTATGAAATCTGGCAAATGAATAAACAAAACTACATTCCTTAATGGATTTATTAAAGAAGAGTTGTATATGATGCAATAAGAAAGTTTTGTCAATCCTAAAGGTGCTAACAAAATATGCAAGCTCCAGCGATCCATCTATAGACTGGTGCAAGCATCTCGGAGTTGGAATATACGCTTTGATAAGTTGATCAAAGCATATAGTTTTATACAGACTTGCGGTGAAGCCTGTATTTACAAGAAAGTGAGTGGGAGCACTACAGCATTTTTGATAAGTATATGTGAATGACATACTGTTGATCGGAGATAATGTAGAATTATTCTGCAAAGCATAAAGGAGTGTTTGAAAGGAGTTTTTCAAAGAAAGACCTCGATGAAGCTGCTTACATATTGAGCATCAAGATCTATAGAGATAGATCAAGACGCTTGATAAGTTTTTCAATGAGTACATACCTTGACAAGATTTTGAAGTAGTTCAAAATGGAACAGTCAAAGAAAGAGTTCTTGCTTTTGTTACAAGGTGTGAAACTGAGTAAGACTCAAAGCCCGACCACGCAGAAGATAGAAAGAGAATGAAAGTCATTCCCTATGCATTGGCCATAGGTTCTATAAAATATGTCATGTTGTGTACCAGATCTATTGTATACCCTACACTGTTTTTGGCAAGGGAGTACAATAGTGATCTAGGAGTAGATCACTGGACAACGGTCAAAGTTATCCTTAGTGGAATAAGGATATGTTTCTCGATTATGGAGGTGACAAAAAGGTTCATCGTAAAGGGTTACGTTGATGCAAATTTTGACACTGATCCAGATGACTCTAAATCTCAATCTGGATACATATTGAAAGTGGGAGCAATTAGCTAGAGTAGCTCCGTGCAGAGCATTGTTGACATAGAAATTTGCAAAATACTTACGGGTCTGAATGTGGCAGACCCGTTGACTAAACTTCTCTCACAAGCAAAACATGATCACACCTTAGTACTCTTTGGGTATTAATCACATAGCGATGTGAACTAGATTATTGACTCTAGTAAACCCTTTGGGTGTTGGTCACATGTCGATGTGAACCATGGGTGTTAATCACATGATGATGTGAACTATTGGTATTAAATCACATGGCGATGTGAACTAGATTATTGACTCTAGTGCAAGTGGGAGACTGAAGGAAATAAGCCCTAGAGGCAATAATAAAGTTATTATTTATTTCCTTATATCATGATAAATGTTTATTATTCATGCTAGAATTGTATTAACCGGAAACATAATACATGTGTGAATACATAGACAAACAGAGTGTCACTAGTATGCCTCTAGTTGACTAGCTCGTTGATCAAAGATGGTTATGTTTCCTAACCATAGGCATGAGTTGTCATTTGATTAATGGGATCACATCATTAGGAGAATGATGTGATTGACTTGACCCATTCCATTAGCTTAGCACTTGATCGTTTAGTTTGTTGCTATTGCTTTCTTCATGACTTATACATGTTCCTATGACTATAAGATTATGCAACTCCCGTTTACCGGAGGAACACTTTGTGTGCCACCAAACGTCACAACGTAACTGGTGATTATAAAGGTGCTCTACAGGTGTCTCCGAAGGTACTTGTTGGGTTGGCGTATTTTGAGATTACGATTTGTCACTCCGATTGTCGGAGAGGTATCTCTGGGCCCACTCGGTAATGTACATCACTATAAGCCTTGCAAGCATTGCAACTAATGAGTTAGTTATGGGATGATGTATTACAGAACGAGTAAAGAGACTTGCCGGTAACGAGATTGAACTATGTATTGAGATACCGACGATCGAATCTCGGGCAAGTAACATACCGAATACAAAGGGAACAACGTATGTTGTTATGCGGTTTGACCGATAAAGATCTTCGTAGAATATGTGGGAACCAATATGAGCATCCAGGTTCCGCTATTGGTTATTGACCGGAGACGTGTCTCGGTCATGTGTACATAGTTCTCGAACCCGTAGGGTCCGCACGCTTAACGTTTCGATGACAGTTATATTATGAGTTTATATGTTTTGATGTACCGAAGGTTGTTCGGAGTCACGGATGTGATCACGGACATGACGAGGAGTCTCGAAATGGTTGAGACATGAAGATTGATATATTGGAAGCCTATGTTTGGATATCGGAAGTGTTCCGAGTGAAATCGGGATTTTACCGGAGTACCGGGAGGTTACCGGAACCCCCCGGGAGGTTAATGGGCCTTAGTGGGCCTTTACGGAGAAGAGGAGAGGCGGCCAGGGCTGGGCCGCGCGCCCCTCCCCCCTAGTCCGAATAGGACAAGGAGAGGGGGCGGCGCCCCCCCCCCCTTCCTTCATCTCTCCCTCCTCTTTCCCCCTCCCAAGTCCTAATCCAACTAGGAAAGGGGGGAGTCCTACTCTCAGTGGGAGTAGGACTCCTCCTGGCGCGCCCTCTCTCCTGGCTGACCGCACCCCCCTTGCTCCTTTATATACGGGGGCAGGGGGCACCCTAGAGACACAACAATTGATCAGTTGATCTTTTAACCGTGTGCGGTGCCCCCCTCCACCATAGTCCACCTCGATAATACTGTAGCGGCGCTTAGGCGAAGCCCTGCGTCAGTAGAACATCATCATCGTCACCACGTCGTCGTGCTGACGAAACTCTCCCTCAACACTCGGCTGGATCGGAGTTCGAGGGACGTCATTGGGCTGAACGTGTGCTGAACTCGGAGGTGTTGTGCGTTCGGTACTTGATCGGTCGGATCTTGAAGACGTACGACTACATCTACCGCGTTGTGCTAACGCTTCCGCTTTATGTCTACGAGGGTACGTGGACAACACTCTCCCCTCTCGTTGCTATGCATCACCATGATCTTGCGTGTGCGTAGGAATTTTTTTGAAATTACTACGTTCCCCAACAATTTCGCCGGTGAGGTGTGTAGATTGGCCACTGCCACTCCTATTGTTTATGGCATGGGAGACGAGGAAGAAACATAAGTGAAGTCGACTATTTGTTTGATCCCATTCGAAATTAATCAGATATAGCGTAGGATATTTTCCTTCTATTTTCTCCTTTTTTCTACTTTCTCTTATATTTTTTGTGTCCGCCGGTGAGGGATCGAGGTGCAGCTATAATTAGCGAAGGCGGTGATTGTAAACCTATAGACGCGTGCTGGCAGTGGCCATGCAACTTTAGTTGCGCGTGGGCAACCCACATGGATTTGTGCTAGGTTGGTTCTTGTGCAACTATAGTTGCACGTTTATTCGAAAAAGGGAAGAAGAAAAAACTATAGTTGCACGTAAGAGACGAACGTGCATGCAACTGTAGTTGTGCACGAAAAAGAGATGCAGTTGCACATGGACAGGCATATGCATGCAACTAAATTTGCGTGCAAATTACTTCCTCCGTTTTAAATTACTCGTCATAGAAATGGATGTATCTAGAACTAAAATACATCTAGATACATTCATACCCGCGACAAGTAATTCGAAATACAGGGAGTACAAGTATAGTTATGCGTGGAAAAAAATATAAAAATAGGAACACTGAAAAGTTATTAGAAACATGTAAAACATATGTCGAGGAAAAATAAACAAAACTTGAAAGGAAATTAGGATTTAAACCCTGATGGGCTGAAGATACCACAGTCCTTCTGACCATCCAACTACAGGTTGGTTCACTACAGGCGACTGTTGATAAGTAACAAGCCCGCTTAGGCAGCGATGATATGATATGACTGTCCCAACCCATAGGGCACTACGGATAGGTGCTGGCACCACTGCACGGTTTGCTTTGATGCATATATGGTACTCCCTCCGTCCAATAATATAAAAGTGTTTTTAACACAACAGAGAAAGTAGTATAACTCGTAACGACTTTGATTAGTGCTCAATTTGTTTCTTCTTCCTCTGTCCGGTCTGGCTTAGCTTGCTCCATTTAGCTGAGGCGAACACCAAAGGTCGTCTAATTAAGGTCGACAGCGGACAAAGTGAGGACCCACTAGGTCACTAGTATCTGCCGCGGGCGCGATGGTTGGACCGGACCAATAATGAATGGCGAATGATGAGTCATTATCGGCCATCTCCATCTCCATTTGTTTGTTGTCACATTGTTGTTGGATGCTCTTCTCTTCTCTCCTCCATCGCCAGCTTCACTCAATGCAGCTCCACCGACCACTTCGTTCTCTACATCTTGATCATTACTTTTATTTGATATCATTACAAATTTAGGAAGACTAATGGTTTTCGCACGTCCAATCAAATATTCCTAAAATGTCTTAAACATCTTTTTTTTCAGGACCAGAAAGAGCAACATAGTTCCATGTACACCCACATTGACACATGTTTGGAATTAATTAAACTCGTATTTGTGTATATTAGAGTTGTGTAGAGTATTTTGTACAAGTTAGATTACAATTGAACTTGAAGTTGTGATGTGTGTAGACAGGGTATGGAATCGTGTCCTATTAAGACACTTGTATCCTAGACCTCATGCATAATGTGGGAATAGACACACAATGTAACATATGCCAAAATAGCACAAGCACGCAGAGGGGGCCGACGGCATGTGCCGGTGTTCGATTGGCCGGTGTCTGATATTGTCATGGTATCAATGGGGAGGAGCAATTGAAGTCATGTCCCAAGGATTATCCGATGTTCGATGAACACCGTTAACAAATCTCGATATTGCGTCTTGAGTGATTGTTTGGTTCTCGGTAGATCGATGTGCGTCTTGGATTAATTGTAGCATGTATAACTAGCTAGTGGGGAGAAAGATATCAACAAATCGGTCATTAAAAACATATGCTCTCTAAGTTTTTGATTTTTGAAACAATTATTTGTGAGGGATGAAGGTTCTATGCGAGACAAAACTAGGACGTAAGCGTGAGAGTGACTGACATATGAATGATTTCACATCCATCCAATATACTAACTAATAGGTGCCAGCAAGAACAAAGATGGCACTACCCAAGGGACCATCATATGCATGATTGACCAGACCGCGGGCATAATAACCACATATTCCTTCTAGCAGTCCAACAAGGTATTATTTGACAAATTTGGCCCTTTGCTGAAACTAATACCACATCTGGCCCCTTGGCTAAACTATGTACAAATCTGGCCCCCGAGGTCGGCGCCAAAGAGGATGGAGCGGAACCGGTGCAGGTCGGCGCCAGTAGGATCATGTGCCGAAGCAAGGTCGGCGCCGAGCTCCTTGGAGCCGACCCCTCAGAGCATCTGACTGTAGCAATGTCTTGGCGCCGACCTGCACAAGTTTGGCGCCATCCTCCTTGACGCCAACCTCAGGGGCCAGATTTACAAATAGTTGCGTCAAAGGGTCAGACGTGACATTAGTTTTAACAAAGGGCCAGATTTGTCAAATAATACTCCAACAAGTGATGAATCATCGCACAATTGATGCCCTGCCACTGCCGCCAAACTATACACACTTAACCAGCCCATGTGGTGAGCGTAACACGTCTTATATTCTGCTGCGGGAGATGGAGTAGGTTGATACATGTTTGCGGTCAACAATTGGGGCTCCATTGGGTGGATTACAATTATCCAACTGGTTTTTGTCTACTTTAGCATTTGTTTTATCAACTTACCTAGTTTGGTGGTAAAAATGTCGCCTGCTCGGACGGCCATCCCCACCGCCACAGGCGCCTCCTAACGACCCTTCCCTCCTCACCGTTGTCGGTGTGCGCCGAGGGTGGCGGCGGACCATCTCCCCTCTTGTCCCGCCGTCTCCAAGGTTCCTTGCAACACATCTTCCCATCCCACGCAGATCCGGCGATGGTCGTCCATGGTTCTCAGCGACATCGTTCCCCTTGCGTTGACTCCTTCGGCAGGGGCGGTCATGGGCACATCTGTGTTACAAGCAAGGGTTTCAATCCATGGCATGTGACATCTACTGGCTACGTTGTGGGATGCAGGCAGAAGGCTCTATTATGGGTTTCCGTACCCTATTCCTTCTCAAAGCTGATTTGTAAGAGAGGTTTCTCATCACGTTGTATTGTTGCTTTATCCTTAAAGCGGCATGAAAGCCTATTTCAAAAGTATATATAGGTACACTTTTGTTTTGTTGTAGTGGGTTAAAAAGAAACAACCTAGTCAATGTCAGCGCCGATGGAGCTTAGCTAGGTAGCTGGACCGATGAGCATAGCTTAGCTAGGCAGCTCCATGCCATGCGGGCGTGGATGTATGGATCGATCCCAGACTGTAAAGAGACGAGGGAGAAAGAAAGAAAGAAAGAAAGAAAGCTATGGAGCAGGAAGGATCGAAGAAGCTGCAGGTGGAGATGCCCTAGAAATGAAATGAAAGCAAGCCAAAGCTGCAGCAGAGTCGAGACGTACGGTGCGTATAAGCGGCGGCACACTTCCATTCCAACTTGCCCACACATCCATCGCTACAACCCAACACGCACTGCGCGTGTGTGATCTATCTGTAGCTAGCTGCACTGCAACTACTCCACATATACTACTGCAGTATATTACAGGTCAACGCACGGGTCAGTATGAAATCCAGTTAGTTAAACCCTTCAGATCAAATAAAAAGGTCAAACCCCAGGTAACATCCAACCAACAGTTTGCTGATTAATCCTAACCATTTGATCTCAGTCTTTATCTTATCGGGATTGCTAAATCTCGGTCGACTAAGACTGTCGATGTTATATTCATGAGATCTTACACAAAGATCTGTGCAAATTTTCTTTTAATTTTTCTCTTTCTTCTTTTTATATGTTCTATCACTTGATTGAGACTTGATTAAGTCTCAGTACTAAAATCTAGCCACACCCTTATCTTATAACTGGAGCTGGCTTAAAAAAGTTCACTATCCACTCCATTTCAATCTTATTCATCCTCATCAAACCTTTTCGGTTAGAAAAAATAAAATAAAACAAGCAAAGTGGCCACCTCACTCATGTTTTGAATGAAAGAATATATTTTATAAGTACATATCAGTGCTTCAATGACCGTGCATTTACGCAGGTGGGCTTGTTTGAATTTCTTTATTACCTTTTGCAAATCCATTGGTTATTGTATACTCGTGATCCAATGCAATTTCAATTGTTTTATACTCCCTCCGTCTCAAAATAAAATAAGTGTCTCAACTTTGTACTAGCTTTAATAAAACACTGGTGTTATGCTAGTACAGTGGAATGTAGATGGTGATTGATGCACCAGTCATGTGGCTCAAACTTGTGAAAAGAATCATTTCATTTATAGCTGAATTTTGATTCTACGTGTACTACAACACGTAGAGTACATCCACCTGGGCAGCTAGTTTGTTTTGTTTTCCTTTGTTTTATCAGTAGCTAGGAAGCTAGTTTGGCTTCTTGTATTTCATGGCTAGCTAGACCACCATGCATGCATCGATCGGAAGAACAAGGAAGGTTGACATGTATACTCTATCATAAAGATACCAAGGCGGCCCTAAAGCTAGATACCACATCAAAACATGGACACGTAGAGCCATGCACGCCTATACTATACTATACACACCCCGTACCAAAATATAAGCCACGCATTTTGTTTCAAAATTGTACCTTGTTCGACCATATATATGCAGATTATTTGATACAAAATTGGCACTCCATCAAACAGTGATTTTAATGATACCAATTATTATGTTGTAATCTACATATTAGTCATTGCACTTTTTTTCTCAAAGTGGATATTCAAAAGCGTATATGATTTGCACTTCAGGCCTATGTTTTTCAAATTCCCTATCTGAACTATTAACATGATTTTTTTCCTCTTTTGCGAGGGTAAAGAGAGTTTTATACCAGAGTTATAGAATTACATTCCAGAGGCAAGAGTTCCTCAATACAAAATTCCCGATCTGGACTATTAACATGGTTTGTTTGTTTTCATTTTGCAAGGGTAAAGAGAGTTTTATTCCGAATTACATTCAAGAGGCAAAAGTTCCTCAATACAAGGGGGTCCTCTATTCACATGATATTAACTGTCAAAATTTTGAAAGCTTGACCGAAAACATGTCCAAAACATCACATTTTTATGATACATATGGCGAGAATACGTAGCTTGTTTGTGAACTAATCAATGACTCGGTGGTTAAAAAGAACTAGCCATCGAAGTGGAGGTGATGCATGGAATAAATGACCTAGGTGATTTGATCTCACTACCAGAGGCCCTCCAAAGGAACAAAAAAGGTGTTACCATATATATATAGCAATTGGTTATGGGTGGTTAATTACATGGCCAATGATGTTGTTGCAATTGATCAAAAGAAAGGAAAAACCTTGCCGGTTAAGGAACAAGGGTTGTCCTTGGTTTGCCTCTAAAAGGTGTAGACGCACAAGACATAATGGGTGCCTCTACAAAAGATGTTGGCTCTCCACTAGCCAGTAGTGAAAACCAACCGGGTGCATCTTCCCTTTCCTCTTCAACACTTTCTTTTCTTTTCTTTTCTTTTCTTTCTTTATGGGGATTGCAAACCAGTAAAATAATTATAATGAAGCAGCTTGTAGCCCGTAGCTAGCGACGACTTTGTGTCTTCCTCATGGATCGGTGCGTGCATGGTGCATCTAGATACAAACGCTTTAGCATGCATGCATGCATGCATCTAGACACACACTGAGATGAATTAAACAGCTAATATACTTATCCCATGTTGTCATGTTGATATAGTAGCTGTGATATCACCCCCCATGAAATAATAACCTAACTAAGCTGTCAACCAAAGGCAGCATGTAGCAGATGCCTGATGCAAGCTGCCAGTAATAAAGTAAGTAAAGGAGACTCTGTGTGTTTTACCAACAAGATTAAAAAGTAAGCAAAAGGGAACCTTTATAGTATAAGCAAGATGACATGTGGGACCTACCCCGCCGATTATTGGTGCAAGCAAGCGAGCAAGTTGCAGCTAGAGGTAGCCAGCGTCAGCAGCTGGCATGTGTGAAAAGGCCAGGCACTGCACATCACACTCACAAATTGACAATAAAAGGTGAGAGAGGGCCCTCTTGTTTTGTTGCTATAGCTAGCCACTAGCTTGTTGTTAGCTACTGTACCTTACCTTGGGTGAAAATAAAATAAAATTGGAGTGAAGAAGGCGCCACTAGAGTGAGTGCCCACCACCACACAAAGATTCCACTCAATCACTCACTCACTCACCTCTCTCCTTGAGATCCCTTGCCAACAAATAGAATCCAACTCGCTCGATCGTGCTGCCTCTTTGTTTTCTTCATATTGTGCACAAAATTGCACTACAGTAACAGTTGTACACCGTGCAGGTGCATGCATGTACAAATCATACATACTTGCATGCTTGCATGAACATGTCGTAGATTCATACACACAAAAAGCCCTGCTAAAACTTATCAGCTGGAGCAGTCCCATCTGCTGGCCTTAATTTGCTCACGCATCATCCAAAAGAAGAATTTAATAAACATTTTCCTTGTTTATTGCATGTTTCACTCCTCATTCATTTACCAAAAATACATATATAGCAGGTATATAGAAAGCATTATTTGGGTCGTTTTCGCCATGGGTCTGCGAGTGGCCTCTAGCTAGATAGATTGATATATAGGTAGGGTGATGCACACATGGAATCCGAACAAACTGTTGAAAGCCGCGTGATGGATGAATTGAAACGTTGGAGGAGGACAGGATGGATGCATATTCCCAAGTGAATAACATGCTGCAAGCTGTGTACAGGCATGTTCTTTTTGCTTTTTGTTTTTGCAAAAGCAAGCATACTGTACTTTGAACTCTACATCACGCGTCTCCTTTTTGCAAGACAATTTGTGTTGCCAACCAACCGGATTGATGTCTGTCTTTAATTCCCCAAGAATCTGGTCCGGCCACTCGTGCACGACCGCCCGCCGCCGCCACCGCCACCGCCACCGCTGCGTCAAGAGAGAATTTCGATTCTGAGTTGTGAACTGGAGAAATTATAAATTCCTTCTAATTCAGAAATGCGAGCCCGCTTGAAGAGTTCGCAAAACAATGTTGAAAAGATGCTAAATTGCAAATTGAGATATTTTGAGTTCCTTCCCATAAACACGCACCAACCCCCAAGATCTTCTCAATCAATCTACATGCTATGCCAAAGCCATCACGTCTTCACCCTGCTTGGAAAATTAACTAGCAACCAAACTCGATCAGACACTAGTTTGGCTCATTCCTGTTATAATCGTACTCTATTTTCTTAAAAATATATATCTTCATAATTTACAAGCTAGCATACATAATGCCAAAGCCCATGCATGCTCTCACCCTATATGGAAAATTAACTAGCTACCAAATTCGACCATATACTACTAGCTAGTTTGGCTCATTCCTAACAAATCATACTCTATTTTAAATATTAAAGAATATCTTCAGCTACTTAAACCATTGTGGCATGCATGTTATTTTGCCCAACAAGACCATGCTTAGGTGCCTTTAATGGATTTAATATATACATACAGTTCAACGGTTGGCGCATGTGTTATCTTGATCTTGCTCCATTGTGTCAATTGAGTTGTGCTTTGTCCAATAATGCATATAGCCCTCCATGAAACCCCTTCTAATCAATTGTGCTTCGACTTGACTTGCCGGTGGTTCTTAAAGATCATGATATTTTCACAATCACGACATGGACAGAACATACTCCGTTCGGTGGGTGGTTTCCTCCTCATATCCATCATGGCGCCTGTCATGGATCCAAAGATTCGATCAATGTACTCTTTGGTTAAACGGCACTCTTCTTTGTACATCCAATGTTCCAGTCCATATTCTATGTATATTATGAGTTAAAATTTATTTCAGTTAAATAATCAGAATCATATAAATAAAATTACAGCTAGTAAAAACAAGTCGATAATTACAACTAGTATCAGTTTTGCAGTAGTGTGGAGAAGTTGTTCTAATTCAGATATGCGAGTCCGTAGAGTTTGTGAAACAACTTTTAAAAGTGATGTTGTTTTGCAAATTAAACTAATAGTATATCTGTTATGACTTGTTTCACAATAACACGCACCAACCCACAATTTAATCTTAATTTAATGCATACGTAGTGACACTGCCCATGCTCTCACCCTATACGGAAAACTAACTAGCTACCAAATTCGCCCATACACTATAGATAGTTCGGCTCATTCCCAACTAATCATACTCTATTTAATATTAAAAAAAACATCTCTGGTCACTTGTGCAATCGTGACATGCATGTTATTTTGGCCAACAAGATGATGATTAGGTGCCTTGGATGGAGTAACATATACGTCCTCAAACAGTGCAACTTGATGGGTGGACGCATGACTTGGCGATAGATGCATGATGCCTCTCTGATGACGTTCAGTTACTTTTATATTATGAGATTAGGAAGGAATTAGCTGCTAGCTCATGGTTTACTTTTGTTTTGTTCGTTTATACTATACCGGAGGGAAGGAATAAAGGAGCCATGCATCTACATCATGCACCTTAGGTAACATATATATCTGATTAGAGATGACATGTGACAGTGATGTCGATTAGTAAAAACAATTTGACGTGTGCGTTGATATCAGTGGCTACAGTCGAAAGGGTCATTTACTGGTATCAAGTTGTTCATTAAAAGTATACAAGTTATTATTAAAAAAAATATCATTGGCGTCTCTGTCAATATGATGACGGCTCAATCGATTCTCATGTGTCTCTACTGCTGCTGGAATTGATTTAAGTCATTCCAGCCAGGGGCAATGCATTTTCCTTTTTGTCGTATTTTTGTTGATATTTGCTCTGGTGTTGCACCAGACTAGTATATGAAATAATTTATGTTTATGTAATATAGGGTCAACTGCATGCGTACTCAACCATGAATAGCCAAAGGAGATACCCCAGAGTAAGCAACAAGGGCCCAATAGTGATAATTAATTAAGCTATCATTAACATGGCCAATATAGAATTAGTCGGCAAGGACTTAAGCAATAAATAACGGTAACAAATAGGTTGCAACAATGTGGGAAGGCGGTTTCAGTTAGAAGATAGATAGGGTTAAGGTTGGCACAAGGCTGATATATATATCAAAAACAACAACGATGGATGCAGGGGCAGGGCTTCACTACTCTGTAGCTACAGGGGGATGAATAGTATGTACGAGCACGTGGGCATCATGCCCTGGCCGCAGACCGATATGCCTCCTGTGCTTTGTCTCTGCCCCTGGATGAATGGGCATCTGAGGCAAATAAGATGAAAATGAACGGTAAAATCAAAGAATAACACTAATCAACCAGCAAGTTAGGTGGAAGGCGGCAGGTTGTAATTTTATTTAAATGTTCCTTATATGTAATACTATAAGAGAAGGTGAAGGTAATTTACCTGACGATTAATCGAGGATGAAATCAAATTAATGTGAGTGAATGGATGGACATCGTGGGTGTATGCCATTACATAAGAGTATACACTATTCTTTTCTTTCTTTTTATTTGATATGATGATATAGTGGTGGAGGGGATTGGGATGAGGCAGTGTAGGTGAGGAGATAAACGGGGTTAAGGTTGGCCCATGGTATAGGTTGGTTCTGTCCATGTAAGCGAATGGATGTTGATCTGAGGCACGCGAATAAGATGAATAGGACATCAGAATGGGTGAGTAAAAGGATTTGGCATCATATAAGAAGAAAAGTGAAGGTGGTCTTTTTTAGAGATGAAATCGAAGGTAATTTAATTAGATGGATGGGACTCCAATGAATTTTGTTGTTAGGAGATAGATAGGGTTAAGGTTGGTCCAAGGTGTAGGTTGGTGCAAAGGCAGCCCATCAGCTAATATATCAAAAAAGCGGGAGATGGGTGGCAAGGGCGGAGGCAGGATTTAGACATGCCCAGGGACGGCTTCACTACACTGTAGTTACATGGAGATGAATAGTGTGAACGTAGTGGGCATATAAACAGGCCACCAATCGACCAGTTAGCTAGGTGGAAGATAGCGGGTTGTAATTTGCATGCTCAGGTCGAAAATGGTGTGTATGAGCACGCGACCGTCACCCCCCGGTGTGCATGAGACTTATCTCTGCCCTTGGATGGGTGGTCACCTGAGGCACGCAAATACGATGAAAATGAACAACAAAAACGGATGAGTAAAGGGTTTGGTGTCGTATAAACAGGCAACCAATCGACCAGCTAGCTAGGTGGAAGATAGCGGGTTGTAATTTACGTGCTCAGATCGAAAATAGTGTGTACGAGCACGTGGCCATCACGCCCCGGCGTGCCTGAGACTTATCTCCGCCCCTGGATGGATGGTCAACCGAGGCATGCAAATAGGATGAAATGAACGCCAAAAATGGATGAGTAAAGGGTTTGGTGGCATGTAAACAATGAATCGACCAGCTAGCTAGGTGGAAGATAGCAGGTTGTAATTTGCGTGCTCAGGTTGAAAAATGATGGGTACGAGCACATGGCCGTCACACCCCGGCGTGCATGGGACCTATCTCCGCCCCTGGATGGATGGTCATCTAAGTCACATAAATAAGATGAAAATGAATGTAAAAAAGGGATGAGTAAAGGGATTGGCGGCGTATAAACAGCCAACCAATCAACCAGTTAGCTAGGTGAAAGGCAGCGGGTCGTAATTTACTTTAAACGTTCCTTATATGTAATATATGGACAATAAGAGGAAGGTGAAGGTAATTTATTGATGATTAATCGGGGATGAATTTCAGTTAATGTGAGTGGATGGACATAGTGGGTGTATGCCACTACATAAGAGTGTATTCTATTTATTTCCTTTTATTTGACCATATTGAGGGTGTAGGTTGTCTGGTTGGCTACAATGCACTGTGAGAGTCTGTCCAAAAAACAATCGAGTGCTTCTCTTGGCCTTGCGGCATGCTAAGAGGAATTACCAAGTGTGTGATCGAAATGGTGATGCGATGTCACTAGTTGCGGGCCAGTGTACATGAAGGAGGAAGGAACAGTGATGGTATGAAAAGAAGTAAGATGATGTCGGTACCGGTGACGAGATATGATGTGGCGGTGGAGGGGAGGGGAGGGAGAAGTAGGAGACTTGTTTTTTGTGAAAAGGAAGAGATCTATTATAGAGATTATTTATACTTTGAGCGCCACTTATTTGTAATAACAAACATATAGACAAATACATTGTCGCAAAAGGAAGTTAATTTAATTATGCAGGGACGGACGGATCGGGATTGAAGTGAAGTGCGTGAGTGGAGTGGAATGCATGGATGGGCATGGTGGTGGACTGGACGTGGGTACATGCAACTTGCTAGAGTAGTTAGTTGGGGTGAACTAGCTAGCAAGGAGGCAGCAGTGAGTGTATGCGCGTGTATATGAGCGCTTGTGTCTGTACTGATGCTAAAAAAAAAGGAGGCAGCAGTGTGGTGAAAGAAAACAAAGCAAGTCACCGTAGGAGGTATGAGCGAAAGAAACAAATAGAACTTGCTGGGAGGAAGTGTGTGATGTCTTTGACTGCGTGCGTGCGTGCGTGTGTGTGATTGGGATTAAGTAATTAGATTTTGGGTTTGACATCCTTCCGTTTCCGTCTCATAATATAAGAAGGTTTTTTGGCACTATACTAGTAGAAAAAACGTTCTTATATTATAAGACTTCTATGTGGTTGGTGATTAGGACGGGTAAATGGCGATGGATGGATGGACGGGGAGAGGGAGGAAGCAGTACAAGTAGAAGAAATGGACTGATTGGTTGAAACTGGTTATGAACTCTGTAAATAAACATAATAAGAGTGTTTAGATCACTAGTATTACGTTGCACCAAAAGAAAGTAAAGGTAAAACAGACAAGCAAATTCACGTGGAAAAGAAGAAAAAACCAAGGGCAGTGCTAGTAGTAAACACTGTAGCAGGCAGGGCAGGGCAGTGTAGGGGTAGTGGGGAAAGAGAGAGGCGTGTGTTGATTGCGCAAGGAAGGTGAAGGTGAGTCCATCCATCCATGTGGCTGCCCTGCCCTGGCCTGCCTCACTGATTGAACAAGAAGAAGTTTACATTCATGTCTTGTCTTGTTTTGAGGCCAGCCCAAGCCCAAGCCCAGCAGCAGCACCGCGTTGGAGTTGGATATGGAGTTGGCGTTGGCGTTGGCGCTGGTGTTGTGATGTGATGGATGGGATGGCTTTTATTTACTTTACTTTACTTTTCTTTCTTTGTTTGTCCCTTTCTTCCTCCTCCGCTCTGCTTGCACCTTGTTGCTATAAATCCCGGCTGCGGAGGCCTCCATCCTTTCCAATCTCTCCCAACCCTAAACCCCCATTCCCTCCCCTCCCCTCCCCTCCCCTTCCCTTTCCTTCCCTTCCCTTCCCTTCCCTTCCCTAGAAAGAGAGACCTCCTCCTCACGCCGGCCACCGCAAAACACACAGCCACTACACAAACAAACAGACAAACAAGATGTTCGCCGACGCCGGCTTCAGCTTCTCCGCCTACTCGCCGCCGGGGCCAGGCTACTCATACTCCCCGCTCTTCTCCTCCTCCCCCTCCTCCTTCTCCTCCCCATCTGCATCCACCCACGCTGCTCCGCCGCCGCCACCTCTCCCTCTCCCTCTCCCTCTCCTGCACCACCAACAACAACAACATCAAGCCGCCGCCGCCGCCGCCGCCATGTACCACCACCTCGTGAGTACCTTTCCCCCTGCTAGCTACTACTAGTATCTTAATCTTATTTGCATAAGAGAACATGACATGCATGACACTCCATCAATCTCCTCTCCTGCATCACATCACTTCTTTCTAGTACTATTATGTTGCATCACCCCCCCAAAAAAACAAAAGGCTTTGCTTTTAGCACAGCACTAACTGGTATTTTTCCTGTCTGTCTGCTTCTGCTTCTTGGCTGCAATTCAATTCAATTCAATTCAATTTTGGAAATTGAAATTGGTTGCTGCACCACTTGTAAGGCCGCCGCCGCCGCCAATTCCAATTCTTCTCTTCTCTGTCCGTCCGTCCGTCCTCTCCGTGGAGACAAAATTAAAATGTCGCCTTCTTTCCCCATTCTTGTTTCCGAGCCCCACCTGCGATATCGACGGCCACTTTAGATTCATCTCCCGATTTTTAATAATACTCATCCACTAATTAAGAAAAATAACATCTCTAATAAGTAGTACTTACTGCCCACCTTTATTTTTAATTAACCACTCGTTGCTTCCTCCATCCTTGTTTCCTTTCCTTTACTTACTTTTTTCTTGTTGCAAACTCATATAATATCTATGTATGGACTATGGACCGGTGCTACTTTACTGATTGTCATCAACATGCATCAATCACACTGTCACACACAAGCACATTTTTAGCTACTTTGATAGATAAAGATTGCTTATCATGTCTTGCTATAATTAATATTACTAGTGGTATACAGTATTCATACGTCAACGTCCATCACCACTGCACTGCCATACAAAAATGGGAAACACCTGATTTTTGCCTAATTCAAACAAACTGTCCTAATTTACCAGCACCATGCCATAAATCCTCATGACCCTCACTGTTTTTTATGTGTTATGGAAAGAAAGATCCCAGATAACACTTGCTCATGTTGCCTCCCAGCTTTGAATCTTCTTCTCACTCACCTTTAGGCTTTAGTAGTTGCCAATTTGAAGAGAGGGATGGAATTAGGTTGATGTGTTTTTGGCCATTGGAGGAGATGCCACTGTCCTGTCCTGTCCATGGGCGGCATATGCTCTTCTTCTGCCCTGCTCATGTAGTCATGTGGTGTGGTGGTAGCAATAGCAATAGCAATAGCAAAGCATGGCAGGGACTTGGCGTCAGCTCACATGTGCACCCACACTAGAATACAACAGCACTCATCAAAACTATTCTCTACTGCTACCACCACTTGCCCTTTTTATTTTTACTCTTGACCTTCCACTCTTCTTCCTACTGCTTACTTATCTTCTTCAGTTCATTGTATTTGCAGAAATTTAAGTCATTCTGGTTCTGGGTGCCAGAAATTAAGTGTTTCTAGTAGGATTAAATGTTTTAAGTTGATTTCTCACCTCTAATAATATATTTTGTTTCATGCATGTATGGTAAAAAAATAAATAACAGGGAGACATGGGGCAGCCATCCCTGATATCAGAGTACGACCTGGGAGCAGAGGGGGACCTGTTCAAGGCTCCGGAGCCCATAATCGAGGAGCCGCTGCTGGCCCTCGACCCGGTAGCCGCCGCCATCTCGATGATGTCCGGCGGGGACAACTCCATGGACGACAGCATCAAGGTCTCCGACATGGGCCTGAGCGAGGTGCTGTACGAGTGCGAGAAGGAGCTCATGGAGAAGTCGGCCATCGAGGAGACCATATCCGAGCTGCTGGACGTCAAGATCCCCATGCTGCAGGTCGAGGACGTGCCCGGGGAGCTCAGGGCATCATCGTCGTCGACGGTTGCTGCTGCCGGCACCGGCGAGTGCTCGCTCCAGAAGAGCGTCAGCTCCGGGTGCCTCAACTCGGGCGACTGGATGAACGGGTCGGCGGTGAGGCCCAACTTCCTCGACTTCCAAGGGCTCGACTTCGAGGCCGCCTTCGGGCTCCGGCGAGCCTACAGCGAGGGTGACATTCAGGTATGTATGACATGGTGATGATCATCTCTCTCTCTCTCTATCTCCCTGTTGCACTGCACAGCACAGCACAACACTGGAGATGGAGATGGAGATGGAAATGGAATTATTGCCTGTGACAAGCACCACTGATCGACCTTTCAGCTTTGTGTCTCCAAGTGAGCACAGCTGTCGACAAAAGACAAACCTAAAAGGCGTCGCTTTCTCATGGCATTCCACAAAACCTTCTCACTGTACATGTACTAAAATCAATGTAGTGCTTTGCTCGACATGAAAAGGCCGTTCCGTTATACTATAGATAGATAAAAGCTACTGTATGATATGAAGGAAGGAGAGGCACTAGCTACATAGCTATGTAGTGATGTGATCTCAGAGGTTGCTAATTCTGCCCAAAGCCACCTTTCCCTTAACGGCCTCCTCGATGCTTTAGCTGACACTGCAGGGCATATATACCTACCCTGCACACTCACCACTTACTGTGTGTGTGGTATCTTTCAAGTTGCTTACTAGTTTTTTCGACACGCAAGATACTAGTAATATGATTTCTAATTTCTAATATGATTTCTAATTTACAAGAGGGTTGCTAATATGTTTGTACGAGGATTTTTGTACGAGGATTGCAATTTGCAAGGCTAATATGTTTACCTCTTTTTTCGACAGAAGCTTGGTGCCAACAACCCTCGACCTGGGATCGCAGGAAATGTGCAGGCATCTGGTGAGAGGCTTGTGACCATCAGTGACCTGAAAAGCGAGGAGAGGAAGCAGAAGCTCAACAGGTACAGGAAGAAGAAGATCCAGAGGAACTTTGGCAGAAAGATCAAGGTATATTACAAACATACCTCTTTTCTTTTCTTCTTCTACTAGCTACTACACAAGTAATTCAGCAAGAAGATTGAACAAGACCAGAGAGTGATGACTGTTTGCAATTCTGTGTGTTTGCAGTATGCTTGCAGGAAGGCTCTGGCAGACAGCCAGCCGAGGGTGCGAGGGAGGTTCGCCAAGATGGACGACGGCGACATGCTCAAGCCGAGGAAGTAGACGGGGCCATGGAGGCCGCCGCCAAGCCGATGAGGATGGAAGACAAAGGTTGTTGCAAGGAGGGAATTAAGCTGCTGCTGCTGCTGCTGAGAGCTGCTGCCAGCGGCTTTGTTGGCGTCTAGAAGCTTCTAGGTGAGGCGGCACCGCCTTCTAGGATCATGGCTGTTGTGCCACGCTGCGCCGCCCGTCGGAATTCATTTCAGTCGATCCATCAAATCCGTTCCTTGGGGTGACATTTTCTATTTTCGCGTTCGTTTGTAGTAGTAGTAATAATAATATGATGGTCCTCCTCCCTGTGGTGCAAGAGAGTGGAGAGCCCTCCCTAGCTTCTCTGTGTACAAAGGCTTGAACTTGAAGTTGGTACTAAATAAATAAAACCCAGGCCCCTCTCTTGTCACTTGCTTGCCGCCATGTGATAATCTTGTTGTTATTGCTATTAATAATCCTACTAGTAGTACTACTCTTGTGATGATGATGGTTGGTGAAGTGCTTGCTTACAAATTGACCTATCAGTCTCAAGGCCCCAACTTCCAAACCAAAACTATGTCCTTTTATGTCGACAAGCTTTCTCAACGTTCTAAGATCAGTTTTATGATTGCGGGACTATCATTGTGACGCGCCTATTTTATAACATTTACAGAAAATCAGCCAAAAATACATAAAAGTTGGTCCAACAAACACTAAAACAGGCAAAATTGGGTGGGACAGGGCTATCATAAATCCGTCGCTAATGAACTAGGGACAATTTTGCTGGGATGGGAGAGTAATTCATTTGTTGTATTATTAGCAAGGGGTGTATTTGTAACACAAACTCTTCTTCTCTCTTAGTTACGTACTATACAGGCAAATCTTTTACCTTCGTTTAAAAAAAAATCCACCGCAACAAACATGCCCCGAACTATCTATCTAGATTGTATCGTTGTATATCTGTTTATCAGGGATAATTCATTAGTGTTTATTGCTAGTACAGACTTAATGTCACAATTTTAAGAAACAAGGGCAAAAATTGCATCCTCAAAGACTTCGAAAGGTGAAAGCGGTCGAGATTTGGCCCCATCCTCTAAGCCCCCAAAAATCATCCCACAGTCATGCACCAAGGAACGGAAACGAAATTAAAATGGACATCCGGCTACAGTGACAGTGAAAAGTGCAGAGAATATAGGCCTGAATTTGGACAACACATGAAAACAAACAGCATCCATCAAAATCAAGTGCCTGAAGGCGACGGTTTGATTTGAACATCACGATTGCTCGGTGCACGCTCTATAATATTCAAAGGTACAAGCTCTTTAAATTTCTTCGGGCCTTATTGCATCAGAACGAGACAAGGGCAAGGGCGACACCGACTGAAAGGTCGCCCGGGTCGCGGTGTTATTGCACTCTGCCATGGTCTAGAGGCGATTACGGAAAGGGACTGGAGCTTCTTTGGCTCTTCTGAAGACGATGCAGCGGTTAGTTCACACCGTAGATCCACTTCTCCTCGTTGCTGGTGTAAGAGACCAGCTCCTTGGGCTGGAACCAGAGTGCGATCTCGTCCTTGGCTGTCTCCGGGCCATCGCTCCCGTGGATGATGTTTCTGACGTTCAGACGACAGAATGAATGTGAGCACAAAGGAATTATTCTGGGAGTGCATCATGGCATTCAAGAAATGCGGAATCGAACCCTACATCAGGCCTTTCTTTCTTCTTTTTTTGCTTCAGTCTGTCTATTCTAAAAGACTGAAACTAAGCAGTGATGAGTGCAAATGATGGATGATTAGATGCATGGACACACTTTTCTGAATGAGTGCAAATCATGGATCATCGCTAGCTGGGCCTACTGACGAGAGAATGAAGCATACCTTCCAACAACAACAGCAAGGTCACCCCTGATGGTTCCTGGCTCAGATTTCGATGGGTCCGTGGCACCGATCAGCTTCCTCCCGTACTTGATAACGCCCTCTCCTTCCCATACCTTCAGAATACGGAACAGATTAATAAACCGCAACTTGGCGGCAAACACAGGGTTATTTGTGTACGGACAAAAGATGGGGGGATTTGATTACCATGGCAAGCACGGGACCGGAGCTGAGGAAGTCGCACAGTCCACTGAAGAAAGGTCTTTCCTTGAGATCATGGTAGTGCTTCTCGGCAAACTGCTTGGATGGAACCACCAGCTTGATGGCAACAAGCTTGTATCCTTTTCTCTCGAATCGGGACACTATCTCAGAAATCTGTTGCCAGAGAGAAAAGATACAGAGACATCCATCATGATACAGTAGGAAATTAAAGACATGTATATGGAGAGAACACTTTTTGTATCCCGAAAATCAGGGGTATTTCCCTGGCTCTGTTCATAGAATGAAACCAAATGCCACAGCTCTTGTTGGCTAACGGCGCTACAGCAAAGGATAAAAGAGGTTTGAAACAAACTGTGACACCTTCTACTGAACACCTGACATGGGGGAGAACACTAAACAGTAGAAACTTGTGATGGACTGCATATTTTGGTCTTACAGGATTGTGATGGGCATGGGCTGTGTATTTTGGTTTAAAGGGATTGTGATGGGCTGTGCGCAGTTTTGTTTAAAGGGATTGTGATGGGCTGTGCGCAGTTTGGTTTAAAGGGATTGTGATGGGCTGTGCGCAGTTTGGTTTCAAAGGATTGTGATGGGCTGTGCGCAGTTCGGTTTTAAGGGATTGCGATGGGCTATGCATTTTGGTTTTAAGGGATTGTGATGGGCTGTGCACAATTTGGTTTTAAGGGATTGTGATGGGCTGCGCAGTTTGGTTTCAGGGGATTGTGATGGGCTGTGCACAATTTGGTTTTAAGGGATTGTGATGGGCTGCGCAGTTTGGTTTCAGGGGACTGTGATGGACTGCACGTATTCGTTTCAAGGGAATGTGATGGGCTGTGTATTTTTGCATTCTGGATTTAAGGAATTGTGATGGGCTGAATGGTGGAACTGGATTTGCATATCAGCCTGACTGTAACTAGAAGCATGCCTAGCCTTATTACCAAACCTTGATTGTGAAGCATAATGGGCTAGTGGGTCCCCTACTACGGATGCTACCGAAATAAGGAAAGGCCACCAGGGTCCAACAAGATAGAATAGTAAGGTTCCTCTCCAAATCCCCAAGCTTGTCCTAGGCTCCTAGCTAGGTGGTGTACCTTAATTATTATATAATATACAGATAGATCCAAATGGATCCAAGGGTAGGTACAACATTAGTTGTTAATGGTTGGTCTAGAACAGATCTCAAGAAAAATGCTGTCGGTGGGCGAAACGGAATATGTTAGCATTTCAAGACCAGGAATGGGTGTAGGATTCAATTGACCTATTCATATATGTTGGTTTTAGAAAGGGGTTGTGATGGGCTGCATATATTATTTGATTGTAGGTGGATTTGCATATGAGCCTAACTGTAGCTAGAAGCACAGAGCAGGATTTTGAAGCATAATGGTCTATTGCATCGCACACGCCTACTTATCGATGCAAATGAATTAATGAAAGGCACGGTCCAACAAGATAGCATCTATATGATTATCTGCTGTTCCTAACAAACTTGTGTTTTTTTTTGTCCAGCAAGAGTGTTTGATTCCAACCCCCCAAGTTAGTCATAGCTGGTGGAGTGTCTCTTATTATATACTGTACAAAAAAGAAAGAGTCCAAATGTGATCCAAGAGTAGGAAATTAATTGTTAATGATTGACCGAGAAGAGATAGATCTCAAGGACAAGGTAGGTGTGTGAAAATTAGAATTCGCGTATCCAAGAATGTAATAACGATTCGATTGATGTGTACGTATATGTATGAAACAGCAGAGAACCTTGAGTGCAGGCATAAATAGTGAAGCGGTGATGCAGAAACAATATATGTATAGTATGGATGTTATGTTGCAGGAGTAATATGATTGATAACAGATATGACATATGTGTGTGTTGGTGGTATAGGTTGGGTACTCACGAGGCCTCTCTGGACGCCGTCGGGCTTGATGGCGATGAAGGTGCGCTCCATCTGCAGGCAGGCAGGGAGATTCAGAGTGAGGATTATAATACATACATACTGTACATGGTTGTTTCTTTTGCATCGATTCAAGGGGACTAGAGTAGAGTAGAATACAATACAATACAATACAATACAATACATAGAAGAGAAGAAGATAGGACCTCGGCGGCATGCACGTCCTGATCCTGGAGCATGTAGGCTGTAAGCAAGGGAAGGGAAGGTGGGTTGGAATTCAGAATCAGTAGGCCTTACTTATGGATGTATGAAATGAATCTATCTATCAGAAGTTGTTGTTAGAGAGAAGAGTGAGACCTGCGGCGGGGATGGCGGCGATCCATGCGTAGCCGTGGGAGGAGGCGTTGGTGTGGAGGTGGTGGGCGTATGCGGCGGGGAGGGTGGAGTTCCTGCCGAGGTTGGCGAGGGTGGCGAGCGCGGCGTTCCTCCCGTCTGCAATGCAATGCAATGCAATTCAATTCAATTCAATTCAACCCTGATCAAGTGATTCGATTGGATTGGTGGTTGATTGGATTGGATTGGATTGGATTGGATCTGGGAGTGAGTGAGTGACAGACTGACCTGCGAGGAGGGAGGAGGCGGCGCGCGGGGCCGGAGCGGAGGAGGATGCGATCAAGGACCTGGCGGCCTTGCAGGCGGAGTGGAAGAGCTTGCTCATCTCCTGCTTGTGTGGGTGGGAGAGGTTTTGCTTTTGGTTGGTTGGTTGGTTTTGCAGGAGGAGGCTAGTGATGGGTGCTTCTCTCTCTTATGTAGATCAGATCTGCTTTTGGTTGGTTGGTTGGTTTTGCTTTGCTTTGCTTCAGTAGATCAGATCTGAATCTGATGCCTCCTCTCGTCCATACCCTTCCCTTCCCTTCCCTTCCCTTCAAGTGAGTTAGTTAGTTACTCCCTCCGTAAACTAATATAAGAGCGTTTAGATCACTACTTTAGTGATCTAAACACTCTTATATTAGTTTACAGAGGGAGTACCTTTTTGCCCCTCGCTGCTGCTTCTTCTTCATTGTTTTCTTCTTCAGATCTGAATCAACCAACAAACCTGTTAATCATAATTCATACTGCACAAACAAGCCTGTCACCTACAGCTGCTTACACGCTTCTCAAATTTTATATACATACATCTGCATATACTCCTACAGCCTCTACAGTACAGACTAAAGCAAGCCCCCTTCTGTTTAGCTTACAGCTACTACACAATTTTAATGCATCACCATCCCCCGCTCGTCTTGCTCTTCGCCTCGGCGCCTGCTTCTGCCAGTTTGCAGTCGCTTCTTATGGCCCTTACCCACGAATCCACCTGCCACACCACAAATCGCACGACAACAAAAACTTGTATTAATCCGTGCATGGCAATGCGATGAATCCTTCACATAAATAAATTCCCTTCTAACAATTGTTGTTTCGGTTAGGGCCTTAGGGGAAACCACTGTATTACTCACCTCTATCTCGCAGCTGCTCGAGCACTCGAACCTCAGGCCCTGCCGGGTCAGTATGAACAAGGCGTATCTCGTTTTCCCGTCCTCCGCCACAAAGTTGGGGAGCTGCCCTACCTCCACCACGTCGCGCAGCAGCGTCGATTCCTGCGGGCTCAGGTCTGAAAATGCATCGCAGAGTTCACCATCATCAGACTCAAGTTCAGGTTCAGCACGACAAAGAACACGACACCAAGAGAAATGTGATTCGGGTTCAGTACGCCAAAGAACGCGTCACCACGAGAAATGTGATTCAGCTTCAGTACGACAAATAACAGGACGCCAAGACAAATGTGATTCAGGTTCCATATGACAAACAACACATCACCAAGAGAAATGTGATTCAGGTTCAGTATGACAAAGAAAATACCACCAAGAGAAATGTGGTTTTTAATGTCTAGTGAGCAAGTATGATGTGTATTCATCTGTAACTTGATTACTTGAATTCAGGTTCAGCATGGCAAGAAAGACCAGTAGTGCTGCGTATTCATCTGTGATTGGATGACCAAGACCAGTATGTCAAAAGTTTTTATCTTACCTGTAGACTTCAGATAGTAGTATAAACACTGTCCTTGTAGGACAACAAAGCGGGGAAGCCAGTCATCCACATCGGCATCGTCTATGATAGGCGGCTCCCCAGGAAGTCGAGTCCATCTCTGCATGCGGCAAGAGATCATTTAGAGTCATCAGTCTATTGAACAGTTGTCAGACCAATGAAGGTATTTGGGGCAAACAAAAGTGCACTGGTTTCTTACTTACACTTGTAATATGGAGGTACCCAGAAAGGCGTGCATATCTCAAGACTTGGTCAATATTCTCTAACCTGCAATGCTAAACTTTATGAATCACATTTGATGGAGTAAAAAAACACTTAATATAGACAGACACACTTAATATAAACAGCAAGCGTGTCAGTACACCCAGCATTAAAGAAAGAGGTTGAAAGTTTAGAAAAGTCTTTGACAGCCATAGTTGATTCTGCCATGCGTATCATCACCTTGGTGAAGGATCCATGTTGCTCTTACTTTGTTGGGAGTGAAGTGCTGTGGGAAGACCTCTATTCTCCCGTAAACATCATCCATCCAACGGCGCAAGTGCTGTGGGAAGAAATTGCATAGTCTGTTTAATGGTAGAATGTAGTGTAGAATTAAATTAAGAATCGTAAGACAATTCGAATCAAAGTGGTTTGCCACATATTAGACCATCCAGTACTAGACTAGAGGAATCTGTTGAATCTATCATTAGTCTAACCGATGATTCCTAGGGGAACCGCGGCCTGTAGAGCAGCAACGTCTCATGTGGATGATATATACGTATGTCGATAACAAGTGGTAGGGATTGGGAGGTGGAGATGGAGCTGAGGGGGGGAGGTCCTTGACTTGATACATACAGATTTTTTTTTATTTTTTCGAGGGGTGGGAGATACATACAGATACAGATACAGAGCAACAAGACGACGGATGATGCCAGGTCAGGGTCAGGTCGGACTTTCCCTCCAGCGCGACCAACTTTTGCTTCGTTGCTTGCAAAGCTATGCACGAGTAGTACCTACTCACTCCCAGCCTCTTATATAACTGGGCACCTCGTCGCCAAGAATAGAGGGCGGCAGCGCCCCTGATCGCATCTGCCATGTAAACCCTAGACCTCTCCTGTTTATATAAAGGGAGCTCTATGGCCTCATTGACCATCTATCCACGGATAGGAAAACTCTCGGTAGCAATCTCATACACCATTGTAACCCCTCGCACGAGGTATCCCGTATCCCTCCATTATGAATCATCAAAACTAGCAGGATATAGGGTATTACTCTCCGGAGGCCCGAACCTGGATATATAAACCCCTCGTTTGACCACCGATCCATGACTTCCAGCTGCGCTTGGACCCATACTGAGGGATTTGACAGGATTTTGCTCCGTCAGTTGGCTCTAGGCACGGACGGTTTACCACTGGGTGACGGAGCAGATTTGAGGGCACTCTAAGTACGATCTACACCGACCCATCCACTTCCGCTACACTCCGGAGTTAGTAACGATCATTGACCCAAACCTTATATGCATCTTCATATTGTTCCTGGGTGATCGTATGGCGATTGTTTTTTTTTTGTTTTCTACCACGTTTCCTAACACGATCTCCAGCAGAACGACCAGGTGGTCGCTAAGCAACCCCAGCACGCCCGCGGGGGAACTTTACATGATGATCCTACCTAAACACATATCGGGATAAAATGCCATTTATCTATACTTTGTGTCTGCATGTAAATCAGAAGAAAAAAACTTGATGTGGACATAGATGGATCTGCCGGGAAGAGGCCATTCCACACGATGCGCCTATAAACTCATCCCCCACCCCCTCGCCCAGGCACACACATAGTTGCACCCAGTTCACGCACTGTCACGATGGTCGTGTGGAATGGCCTCGTCCCGACAGACGCGGGGACGGTCCGGACATACATACTAGATATAGACACGCATAGATACCTAGTAACCCCGATATGATCCTTTGAAAGTGCGTTATATCGACTAGAAGGGGGTGAATAGGCGATTTTTACAAATTCGCCACTAAGGAATTTCAGGGTGAGGAAATTCCTAAGCAATAAACTACTTAGCAGCGAAATAAGTACTCAGATGCAAGCATAACAGAGTAGTAGCACAGTCATTATGATGAAATGAAAACAAGCATAGAATACAAGAAGCGTAAACACATGATAAGCAGGCTGAAGACAAAGTGACTGAAGAATTAAGATTGAGGAAATTGAGAAAGTCTTCAGTCAGTCTTCAAACAGTAACGATCAAGTACTTCTACACAGAAATGAGGAAATGAAAGGGTTGAGGAAATAGAAGTAGTAGCATGGTGAAGACAGTGATTTGGTAGACTAGTTCCAACTGCTGTGACAGTCGTACGTCTGGTTGGAGCGGCTAGGTATTTAAACCTGAGGACACACAGTCCTCACCGTATTCTCCTTGAGCTAAGGTCACACAAACCTCGCCCAATCACTCGTGGTAAGTCTTCAGGTGACTTCCCAACCTTCACAGACTCGGTCACTCAGCGATCCACAATTTCCTCTTGGATGCTCTAGACCATAACGCCTAACCGTTTGGAGGATGCATAGTCCTCAAAGGTAAAAAGCGTCGGTTCTACACAGGAACAATCTCCTCAGTGATGTTCAATCACTTTGGGTTGGTAGGTGTTTGGGTTTCGGTTTTCCTCACTTGATGATTTTCGTTCATAGTCCTCGGAGGATGGGTTGCTCTCAATGACAAGTGTCAGTTTCTCGCGGAGCAGCCAACCAGCTAGTGGTTGTAGGGGGCGACTATTTATAGCCTAGGGAACAGCCCGACATGATAAGCCATAAATGCCCTTCAATGATATGACCGTTAGGTGGGTAGATATTTTGGGACAGCTGGCGCGTAACACAGCAACGGTGGGATATTTGAGTCTCAAATTCCTCAGGGCTATCATGTTCCTCACTTGTAGGCAATCCGTACTGGCGATTCCTAACTCCTCAGTCAGAACAAATTCTTCAGAGAACAGAAGATCTTCGTCTCTGTCACTGAAGAAATTGACTGAACTGTATAAGATTTCCAATGGCTTCACTCGAAAGGATTGGGTAGGTGTAGGATTTTGAGACGAGCATCACTTGGAAATTTTTCCTTAGTTTCTCCTATGACTCAAGAAAGAGAAAATGAAACTACGAAAACAAAAGTCTTCATGCTTCATAATCCTCGCATGAATATCAAGTCTTCACGGTCACACTAATTTATTCACTTTAAAGTCTTCAAGAAAAAAAAAAGTCTTCAGCTGAAGACATTCATTTTTAGGGGTCGACTTTCATCGTAAATATCAAACTCCTCATAGACTTATAGACCTGTGTACACTCACAAACTCATTAGTCCCTTAATCTATAAGTCTTCAATACACCAAAATCACTAAGGGGCACTAGATGCACTTACAATCTTCCTCTTTTTGGTGATTGATGACAATATAGGTCAAGTTTTCAATGGGGATAAACATATGAAATGTAAACACTGATATTGAGGAATTTGATTGCAAGATATATAAGAACTCCCCCTGAAGATGTGCATATGTGAGGAATTTGCTTTGAATAGCAAATGCACATTGTAGAGTGGAATCATGGAGATCTCCCCCTATCTTGTAACTCATACACGCATTTAACATATGATATGAAGAATTTGAAATGCGTGATGAAATATGACGACTGATGTAATTCAGCATGCGTGCATTAACATATATAAGGAAATAGCATGCAGAAAAACAGAGCAAAAGTATCAAGCCATCATCGGAAGTTTACAACTCGATCCAACAAATATTTCAGAAGAATAAGAGTTGTAACTTAGCAAAGAAACACCCATATAATGAGACCCGCTTAAAGACTAACTCAAATTTCTCCCCCTTTGTCATCGAATGACCAAAAAGGATGAAAAATGAGGACTAAAGATCCTGAAGAATATCATAATGTACTTTCAATTAGTACATGTCCCCGTTCTGGAGACGTTTTCTGTTAAAGCCTCGTAACCGCACCTGGAGCAATAGCCCAGCAAACTTGAAATGTCTTCTCGTAACCGCATCAATTTTTTTGGTAATTCACTTCTGAGCCCGGGCTCATCTACCTCCATTGAATAGTAAATTCAAAAAAAGTAGTAGAGTAATTTTAAAATATCTGATTTTTTCTGCCATCAAAGCTGCTCAGGTGTACAAGGAGAGTGCAAATTTCTACAGTTTTGGGATATTCCAGGACCTCTAGGAAAAACAATTGGGTCCAAATAGTTTTCTTTCTCAAAGTTTCTTTCACAACCATTTTTTGTCTTTTTTACCACGACATCCTCGAATGTTTAAACACCACACCTTTTTTGCACGCGCAACACGCATTCGAGCGTCTTGCATTGCAAAAGTTTCAATTTTTTGGTACTTTATTTAAATTTACTGTTTACACTTAGGCGGAGATGCACCTTGGCACCAAATCGTTGCACTTTTTTTCTTCTTGTTTTATATTTTTGAATAAGATAAATACAACATAGGAAAAGCCAACGTGACACTCAATCGACAGTGATTTAACAAAAAGAAGTCATAGTGGAATGAGCGGTACCGAAAAGAGACATAGCAGCAACCCCCAAAATTAGTCTTTGTGTGGAGAGATGCAACTAGTACTTTGGCTAAAAGAACAGATGGAGGCGTACCTTAGAGAACGATATCACATGTCTTATCCGTGGCAATGGAGAGTCCTATCTAAGGCAATGGAGAAGATGATGAATTCCATGCACTGATTTCATGCAAAAAAAAAAGTAAAGCTGCGCGGTATGAGATGAGGGATGTTTAGAGGTTGCCTGGAGAACAACAACTTCGGCATATGGAAAAAGTAAAGTACTTTGGCTTGCCTTTCGTTACACATAAACGAAGATGCTCCCCCATTTTGTGCAATCTCCATTGCAAACATAGATGTCAATAGAATGTTTCATAAGTTTTTTTCAGAAACACCTGTAACTTTATTCATACACATAACAATTACGTGTGCACTGATTTGGAGCTAAGATCCAAAAAATACAAAGTAACTCCTATGACTAAGAATTACAATGAAATCTATTGAAAACACCTTCTTCGCGTATCAATCTCTGCTCGAAGAATACTCCAAAGACTTCGGTAAAGAGGCTGCAATTGGACAGGAGCAATGATGTTATCACTCTTTCACCCACACGAACGTTACCAATAATGGTTTTTGAAAGCGCCTTGTGTCCCCCATCCAAAAAGATGGGAAACCTTAATCGATGAACGTACTTGGCCGGGGATGATCCCCTAGAAGTGCAGGTCGTCGAATCAATATATCTTCACCATGATGTCGATGAAAGATCTCAACTCCACAAAGAACCATGCTAACAAAAAAAACTTGACACATAAACATAAACTCGTCAGATCCGAATAATCGGATCTGCGAGGACAAAAAACTTTCTAACCTCATAGCACCGCCAAATGAACGAGAGGAAATTTATTCTCACGAAACTACGATGATCACTAGACGTTGACGAAGAACATGGAGGTCTTGAAGATCTGAGGTCCCCTCACCTCTCAGTGCCAAGATGGTAGCCGGAGGTGAGGGGACCTAAATTGGTGGCGGCGGCGACGGCGGCACAAGAAACCCTAAGAGAAAAACTTTTTCCTAAGTTTGTTTAACTCAAGAGAACATAGCTCATCCCAAAACACGGCCAGACCTCCACCTTTGCCTTGAACAGAAACACTAAAGCATTTTTCACACCAAAACAACAATGCAAACTCTCAACATACCCTTTATTTTGTCTAGTTTCAGAAAGGAAGATAACATTGAGTCAGTGCGTCTTGGAGAGGCGCACAAGTTCTGGGACTATGCGAGGTTGAGCCAAGCCTTGATAGATCCAACACATCATTTTCATGGCTCCCGATGGGCGTCATCATGTGCGCCCGTTAGTTGATCGGTAGCTTCCTTTGCCACATCATCGACATCGTTCTACTCTCGCACAAATTCCCTACTACTAACCAGTAACACCTCCTCAGCTCCATCCACTTCCTCAGTAACATGAGTGACAGAACACTCTGCTCCTAACACAACCTCAATTCTCTCAATGCAAACTCTTTTACACGAGACACTCCTAAACTCTACACTCTCAGAGTCTCGGTACTACGGTTGTTCATGTTGAAGACAAGATCTTGGCCATGAGAGAGACGCCTCTTAGTACCTGTAGTGCTCTCAAGTATAACAGCAAATGAATGGTTCACTACCGTTGTTGGTGAAGAAGGAACCCCAAACTTGACATGCTTGACGCCTACACACTGCACCTCAACACGCTCATCAGCTTCCTGGAATAACCTTGCTTAACTTCCTCATCAGCTTCGCAGCGACCTTCCATGGCGGTCTACTTCCTTGGCTTGAGCATGTCGCCGACATCCATCTTGACGAACCTCCCTCGCACCCTCGGTTGGCTGTCTGCTAGAACCTTCCTGCAAGCATACTGTAGAGCACAGAATATAAAGCATCTATCACTCTCTGATCTTCTTCAATCTTCTTGGTGAATTACATGTGTACTAGTAGAAGAAGAAAAAGGAAGAGAGATTAGTTTGTGTACCTTGATCTTTCTGCCGAAGTTCCTCTGGATCTTCTTCTCCCTGTACCTGTTGAGCTTCTGTTTCCTTTCCTCACGTTTCAGGTCACTGATGGTCAGAAGCCTCTCACCAGCTGCGTGCACATTTGCCGCGATCCCAGCTGGAGGGGTGTTGGCACCAAGGATCTGTCAAAAAAAGAGGTAAAAAGATCCTAATAAGTCATCTTAGGCTGTGTTGTGCTCCGTGAACCAATCGTAATCTATCTTTCTATTTTAGGGTGTGTTGTGCAATTTTGTAGGGACCTTATTGTAAATTCAACTACTGACTAGTGGCCTCCACATGTGACCCCCAAACAATTTTTAGGGCATTGTTCTGTCCGATGCCACGCGGTACCACAAATCCGGTTTAGGGAGAGCCATATACTATTTTTAGGAGACACGTTTTTGCCGTATCTCTAGAGATGCTCTATAGCTAGACTAGTGGTGAGTGCGCAGGGTAGGTATATATGCCCAGTGCCAGTAGTACTATCAGCTAAAGCAGTGATGAGGCCATTAAGGGAAAGGTGGCTTTGGGTAGAATTAGTAACCTCTGAAATCACATCACTAGCTACCTAGTGCGTGTCCTTCATAGTCTTTTTTTTTTAATATAAAACGGCCTTTTCATGTTGAGCTAAACTCAGTCTTGCATCTACAGTGAGGTTTTTGTCCAATGCCATGAGAAAGCAACGCCTTTTAGTTAGTTTGGTTAAGTGTACTTGGCGTCTCTTTTGTCGACAGCTGTGCTCACTTAGAGTCACAAAGGTGAAAGCTCATCACAATAATTCCATTTTCCATTTTCATCTAGTGTTGTGTTGTGCAGTGCAGTGCAACATACCTGAACGTCACCCTCGCTGTAGGCTCGCCGGAGCCCGAACGCGGCCTCCAAGTCGAGCCCTTGGAAGTTGAAGAAGTTGGGCTGCATCGCCAAACCGTTGATCCAGTCCGCCGAGTTGAGGCACCCGGAGCTGACGCTCTTCTGGACCAAGCACTCGCCGGCGGCAGCAGTCGTTGTCGACATGAGCTCTCCGGGCATGTCCTCGACCTGCAGCATGGGGATCTTGGCGTCCAGCAGCTCGGATATGGTCTCCTCGATGGCCGACTCCTCCATGAGCTCCTTCTCGCACTCGTACAGCGCCTCACTCAGGCTCATGTCCGACGCCTTGATGGTGTTGCCGCTGCCGGACATCATCGAGATGGCCTCTGCGACCGGGTCGAGGGCGAGCAGCGGTTCCTCGATTATGGGCTCCGGAGCCTTGAACAGGTCGCCTTCTGCTCCAAGGTCATACTCTGATATCAGGGATGGCTGCCCCATGTCTCCCTGTTAATAATTTTTTCCATACATGAAACAAAATATTAGAGCAGAGAAGTCAACTTAATTATTTAATAATCCTACTACAAACACTTAATTATTAGGGAAACTTAACTAGTTATTTCTGATTCATCCATTCATTGAGTAGAAAGGGAGAAATAAAAAGACAATTGTTTTCATGAGTGTGCGCCGACCGGTGGGTGCTCCATACCCGGTAGGCGTCCTGGTTGGGGCTTCAGGTCTTAAATGTTAGGTTTGACTGCGAGGTCTATTTGATATTAGGCCCAGACTATTAGCATCCCTTTATCAACTAGATAAGAGTAGCGACAAATGTTGCCTAGACGGTGGCTTCAGTCTTACTATTGTATTACCTTGTAAGGTCTTTTTATGCATAATTAATAAAGTGGCTGCATGCATCGCCTAGATACAAAGGCCGGGGGTCTTTCTCCTTTTTCAAAAACAAAAATAAAAATTGTTTTCATGAGCAGGGAGAGTGTAAATAAGAGGTGCTGTAGCTTCTAGGTGGTACGTACTATTTGTAGTTGTATTCTAGTGTAGGAGCACATGTCAACTGTCGGCATGTGCTGGTACCACCAGAGCACATGAGAGCAGATGACAAGAGGAAGAGCATATACCGCCCAGGGACAGTGGCATCTCAAATTGGCCAAAATCTCAGGCTAATTCGATCCCTCCTTCCAAATTAAAGAAAGCAGTGACCTGGCTGGCCTTTGTGTGAGAAGAAGAAGATTCAAAGTTGGGAGGCAACATGACCAAGTGCTATCTGGGATCTTTATATTACATAAAAGAAAACAGCGAGGGTCATAAAATCTGCCGTCGATTTCTTCGATATGATAAATCACAAGGCATGCATCTGTTTTCTCCTGAATGAATGAGTGAATGAAATCACAAGGTATCTATCAGTAGCTAAAAATGTGCAGGCTGCAGCTTGACAGTGTGATTGATGCATGTTGATGACAATCAGTAAAGTAGCACTGGTCCATAGTCCATACATAGATATTATATGAGTTTGCAACAAGAAAAAAGTAAGTAAAGGAAAGGAAAGGAGGTAGGAGGAAGC
This sequence comes from Triticum aestivum, assembly GCF_018294505.1. Classification (NCBI taxonomy): domain Eukaryota; kingdom Viridiplantae; phylum Streptophyta; class Magnoliopsida; order Poales; family Poaceae; genus Triticum; species Triticum aestivum. Next base: position 596,886,258 of record NC_057794.1, read on the forward strand.
AATGAGTGGTTAATTAAAAATAAAAGGTGGGCAGTAAGTACTACTTATTAGAGATGTTATTTTTGTTAATTAGTGGATGAGTATTATTAAAAATCGGGAGATGAATCTAAAGTGGCCGTCGATATCGCAGGTGGGGCTCGGAAACAACAAGGGGGAAAGAAAGCGACATTATAATTTGCCTCCACGGAGAGGACAGGAGAGGAGAAGAATCCAACTTGAGCGAGCGAGCACCTTTTATTTGATCTCCAAAACTGAAGTGCAGCAAGAAGAAGCAGGAACTTCAGTGCAGTGGGTTGATGTGATCTGATCCAGGAGATTGCTTAGCTTATTGATGTTGTTGATGCAGGAGCGGCAGTGCTGGCGGCGGTTGCGCCGGAGCAGCGAAGGCACAGGTGGAGGAGGAGGAGGAGTGGTCTGGGTGGGGGTGGGAGAAGACTGTGGGGGAGTAGCCCGGCCTCGGCGGAAAAGAAGAGCTGAAGCCCGCGTCGGCGAGCATCATCTTCTTCTTCTTCTCTGCTTCTTGGCTTGTTAGAAGAGGAAGAAGAAGGGATGGATGAACGAACGACAAGGAACGGGTAGAGAGAGATTGGAAAGGATGGAAGCCGCCGCAGGAAAGATTTATTATATATACGAGGAGTAGGAGGATTTTTTTTTATTTTTTGACGGGAGTAGTAGGATGACTCTTTTTTTAGGAGGGGAGGAGGAAGAAATTAAGGGACAAAAGAAAGAAAGAAAGAAAGAAAAGCCGCCACGCTAGCTGGTGTGTGTCTCCAATCTTGGTCGTGGGCTGGGCTGCTAAACAATAAGCAAGGAAGCAACCATATGGGCCGTCCGGTTCCCTCTCCTTCACTCACTCTTTTTGTCGCCTAAACAACAACAACAACAACAACAACAAAAATCCCACTTTTACTGCCAGCAGCTAGCAATATCGCATCACCATTACGATCGCACCCTTGGCAATTTCTCTTATAGCATGATACTCGAAGGAGAAGAAGCACTTGGTTATTTTTGGACCGATTGCTAGAGTGCATTGTAGCCAACCAGACATACACTCTCATTATAGTCAAATAAAAGCAAATAAGAGAACACACTCTTATACTCCCACCAGTGTCAAAAACATTCTTATATTATAGGACGAAGGGAGTATATATTACTGATATACACCCACTATGTTTATCTATTCCATCCACAAATGTTCATTGCAATTCATCCTCAATTAATCATTGAGTAAATTACATATAAGTAATGTTTAAAGAAAATTACAACCCGCTGCCTTCCACCTAACTAGTTGGCTGTTTATATGCCTAAACTCTTCACACATCTTTTTTTATCATTCATTTTCATCTTATTTGCGTGCCTCAAATGACCATCCATCCAGAAGGCGGAGACAAGCCCCGGGCACGTCAGGGCATGACGGCCACATAGCCGTCCACACTATTTTTGATCTAAGCACGTAAATTACAACCCGCTACATTCCACCTAGCTAGCTGGCCGATTGGTTGCCTGTTTATCTATCTACCACCAAACCCTTTACTCAACCGTTTTTGTAGCTCATTTTCATCTTCTTTGCGTGCCTCAAATGACCATCCATCCAGGGTGGAGAGAAGCCCTGGGCACGTCGGGGCATGACGGCCATGTGCTCGTCCACACTATTTTCGACCTGAGCACGCAAATTACAGCCCGCTACCTTCCACCTAGCTAGTTGGCCGATTGATTGCTTGCTTATCTATCTACCACCAAACCCTTTACTCAACCGTTTTTGTCTCTCATTTTCATATAATTTGCGTGCCTCAAATTACCATCCATCCAAGGCGAAGATAAGCCTTGGGCAAGCCAGGGCATGACACTCACGCGGTGCTGGGCTGTTGCTGCTGGCGAACAACAAGCAAGATGGCAAGGAAGCAACCATATTAGCATGTTTGCTTCTGCATCTCCCTCTCATTCACTTACTCACTCTTCTTCTTACTGCCAGCAGCTAGCAATACCGCATCGCCATTATGATCGCGCCCTTGGTAATTCCTCTTATAGCAAGATACAAGGAGAAGAAGCACTCGGTTCTTTTTGGATCGTCTGCCAAAGTGCTTTTAGCCAACCAGACAACGTACACCCTCATTATGGTCAAATAAAAGGAAATAAGAGAGTACCCTCTTATATATAATAGTGGCACACACCCACGATGTTCATCCATTCCATCCACTCATATTAATTGTAATTCATCCTCGATTAATCGTCAAGTAAATTACCTTTAGCTCCCTCCTACTTTCCATATATTACATATAAGCAACATTTAAGGAAAACTACAACCCGTTGTATGCAAAGATTAGGATAGCAGGGGAAAAGGTACTCACGAGGTGGTGGTACATGGCGGCGGCGGCGACGTCGTTGGGCGCAGCAACAACAGTGGCTTGATGTTGTTGATGCAGGAGAGGCAGAGATAGCGATGATGGTTGTGCCAGAGCAGCGGAGGAAGAGGGAGAGAAGAAGGAGGAGTAGTCTGAGTGGGGGTGGGAGAAGACAGGGGAGTATGAGTAGGAGTAGTCCGATGGCGAAGAAGAGTAGGCGGAGAAGCTAAAGCCCATGTCGGCGAACATCTTCTTCTTCTTCTTCTTCTTCTTCTTCTTCTTCTTCTTCTTCTTCTTCTTCTTCTTCTTCTTCTTCTTCTCTGTTGATTGTTGGATCTCTGCTTCTTAGCTTGTAAGAGGAAGGGGGGTGGATGGATTTTTGGTGTATGAACGAATGGGTTGGGATAGTTTGGAAAGGCTGCAGCAGGAAGGATTTATAGGAGGAGGAGGAGAACCAGGGGAGAGGAGGAAGAAGAAAGAGCGGCGGGGGAGGGGAGGAGTAAGAAAGAGACAAAAAAGAAAGAAAAGCAACGCTGGTGTCTCCATCTAGGTGGTGGGCTGGACTGGTAAACAACTAGCAAGGAAGCAACCATATGGGCCCATCCGTTCTACATCTCCCTCTCATTCACTCACTCTTCGTGTCGCCTCAAAATAAAACAGAAAAACTCACTCATCTGATTACTGCCAGTAGCTAGCAATATCACATCGCCATTATGATCGCACCCTTGGTAATTCCTATTATAGCATGATACTAGAAGGAGAAGAAGCACTCAGTTGTTTTTGGACCGACTGCCATAGTGCATTGCAGCTAACCAGACAACATGCACCCTCATTATGGTCAAATAAAAGGAAATAAAAGGACACACTTAAAAATAATAAGGGCATAGACCCATGATGGTCATCCATTCCACCCACTCACATTAATTGGAGTTCATCCTCGATTAATCGTCAAGTAATTTACCTTTAGCTACCTCTTATTGTCTATATGTTACATATAAGCAACATTTAAAGAAAATTATAACTCACCGCCTTCCACATAGCTAGCTGGCTGATTGCTTGGCTGTTTAAACACCGCTAAACTCTTTACTCATCCATTTTTGTCGTCCATTTTCATCTTATTTACATGCCTAATATGACCATCCATCCAGGGGAGAAGACAAGCCCCAGACACATCGGGGTATGGCGGCCATGTGCTCTACACACTATTTTCGATTTGAGCACGTAAATTACAACTCGATGCCTTCCACCTAGCTAGCTGGTTGATTGCTTGTTTGTTTATATGCCACCAAACCCTTTACTCATGCATTTCTATCATTCATTTTCATCTTATTTGTGTGCCTCAGATGACCATCTATCCAGGGGTGGAGACAAGCCCCGGGCATGTTGGGCCGTGAAGGCACGTGCTCGTACACACTATTTTCGATCTGAGCACATAAATTACAACCCGCTATCTTCCACCTAGCTAGCTGGCGGATTGGTTGCCTATTTATCTGCCACCAAACCCTTTACTCATCCGTTTTTGTCGTTCATTTCATCTTTTTTGCATGCCTTAGATGACCATCCATCTAGGGCGCGGAGACAAGCCCCAGGCACGTTGGGGCGTGATGGCCACGTGCTCGTACACACTATTTTTGATCTAAGCACGCAAATTACAACCCGCTACCTTTCACCTAGCTAGCTGGCGGATTGGTTGCCTGTTTATTTGCCACCAAACCCTTTACTCATCCATTTTTGTCGCTCATTTCATCTTTTTTGCGTGCCTTAGATGACCATCCATCCCAGGGGCGGAGACAAGCCCCAGGTACATCGGGGTGTGATGTCCAGGTGCTCGTACACACTATTTTCGATCTCAGCATGCAAATTACAACCCACTACCTTCCACCTAGCCAGGTGGCCGATTGGTTGTATGTTTATCTTCCACCAAACCCTTTATCCATCTGTTTTTGTCGTTCATTTTCATCTTATTTGCGTGCCTCAAATGACCATCATCTAGGGCAGAGGCAAGCCTCGGACATGCCAGGGCATGGCGGCTGCGTGCATGTTCACACTATTCATCTCCCTATAGCTATAGTGTAGTGAAGCCGACCCGGGGCCGGGCTCAATCCTGCCATCGACCTAGCATCCATCGTCATTTTACCCTGCCCACCGGGCACTCTTTTTGCATATAAACTGATGGGCTCCCTTGGCACTGATAACCCACAAGTATAGGGGATCGCAACAGTTTTCGAGGGTAGAATATTCAACCCAAATTTATAGATTCGACACAAGGGGGGCCAAAGAATATTAGTAAGTGTGAGCAGTTGAGTTGTCAATTCAACCACACCTGGAGATTAAATATATGCGGCCAAGTGATCAGTAGAACAATAGTATGATAGTTTAATAGCAGTGGTAACAATAGTAGTGGTGACGGTAACAATAGTGATAGTTTTGTAGCAGTTGTAACAGTAGCAATAGCAAATGTAACTTAGCAAGAACAATATGTGAAAAAATTTGTAGGCATTGGATCGGTGAATTCATTGGATGATACTCATCATATAACAGTCATAGCCTAGGGCGACACAGAACTAACTCCAGTTCATAAATATAATGTAGGCATGTATTCCATAAATAGTCATACGTGCTTATGGAAAAGAACTTGTATGACATCTTTTGTCCTACCCTCCCGTGGAAGCGGGGTCCATAAGGAAACTAAGGGATATTAAGGCCGCCTTTTAATAGAGAACTGGAATAAAGCATTAACACATAGTGAATACATGAACTCCTCAAACTATATCATCACCGGAAAGTATCCCAATTACTATCACCCCGGGGATTACGGATCATAACACGTAGCAGGTGTTGGGGAACACAGTAATTTCAAAAAAAAAATCCTATGCACACGCAAGAACATGGTGATGCATAGCAACGAGAGGGAAGAGTGTTGTCTACGTACCCTCGTAGACCGTAAGCGGAAGTGTTATGACAACGCGGTTGATGTAGTCGTACGTCTTCATGATCGACCAATCCTAGCACCGATGGTACGACACCTTCGCGATCTGCACACGTTCATCTCGGTGATGTACCACGAACTCATGATCCAGTAGAGTGTCGAGGGAGAGCTTCGTCAGCACGATGTCGTGATGACGGTGATGATGATGCTACCGGAACAGGGCTTCGCCTAAGCACCGCTACGATATGACCGGGGTGGATTATGGTGGAGGGGGGCGCCGCACACAGTTAAGAGATCAATGATCAACTTGTGTGTCTATGGGGTGCCCCCTTCCCCCGTATATAAAGGAGTGGAGGAGCGGGTGGGGGCCGGCTTCCTAGGCGCACCCCAAGGGGAGTCCTACTCCCACCGGGAGTAGGATTCCCCCCTTCCCTAGTTGGATTAGGAGAGAAGGAAGGGGGAGGAAGGAGGAAGGAAAGGGAGGGGGGCTCCCAATTCGGATTGGGCTTGGGGGGGGGCGCCCCCTCCTTTGCTCCTTTCTCCTCTCTCCCACTATGGCCCAATAAAGCCCATATACCTCCCGGGGGGTTCCGGTAACCTCCCGGTATATCGGTAAATGCCCGATCTCACCTGAAAATATTTCGATCTCCAAATATAGTCGTCCAATATATCGATCTTTATGTCTCGACCATTTTGAGACTCCTCGGCATGTCCAGGATCATATCCGGGACTCCGAACTACCTTCGGTACAACAAAACACATAAACTCATAATACGATCATCACCGAACGTTAAGCATGCGAACCCTACGGGTTCGAGAACTATGTAGACATGACCGAGACACGTCTCCGGTCAATAACCAATAGCAGAACCTGGATGCTCATATTGGTTCCTACATATTCGACGAATATCTTTATCGGTCAAACCGCATAACGATATACGTTGTTCCCTTTGTCATCGGTATGTTACTTGCCCGAGATTTGATCGTCGATATCTCAATACCTAGTTCAACCTCGTTACCGGCAAGTCTCTTTACTCGTTCCGTAATGCTACATACCGTAACTAACTCATTAGCTACATTGCTTGCAAGGCTTATAGTGATGTACATTACCGAGAGGGCCCAAAGATACCTCTCCGACAATCGAAGTGACAAATCCAAATATCGATCTATGCCAACTCAACAAACACCATCAGAGACACCTGTAAAGCACCCTTATAATCACCCAGTTATGTTGTGACGTTTGGTAGCACACAAAGTATTCCTCTGGTATTCGGGAGTTGCATGATCTCATAGTCATAGGAACATGTATAAGTTATGGAGAAAGCAATAGCAACAAACTAAACGATCATCGTGCTAAGCTAACGGATGGGTCAAGTCAATCACATCATTCTCTAATGACGTGATCCCATTAATCAAATGACAACTCATGTCTATGGTTTGGAAACATAGCCATCACTGATTCAACGAGCTAGTCAAGTAGAGGCAAACTAGTGACACCCTGTTTGTCTATGTATACACACATGCAGTAAGTTTCCGGTTAATACAATTCTAGCATGAATAATAAACATTTATCATGATATAAGGAAATATAAATAACAACTTTATTATTGCCTCTAGGGCATATTTCCTTCAGTCTCCCACTTGCACTAGAGTCAATAATCTAGATTACATTGTAATGATTCTAACACCCATGGAGTCTTGGTGCTGATCATGTTTTGCTCGTGAGAGAGGCTTAGTCAACGGGTCTGCAACATTCAGATCCGTATGTATCTTGCAAATCTCTATGTCTCCCTCCTTGACTTGATCGCGGATGGAATTGAAGCGTCTCTTGATGTGCTTGGTTCTCTTGTGAAATCTGGATTCCTTTGCCAAGGCAATTGCACCAGTATTGTCACAAAAGATTTTCATTGGACCCGATGCACTAGGTATGACACCTATATCGGATATGAACTCCTTCATCCAGACTCTTTCATTTGCTGCTTCCGAAGCAGCTATGTATTCCGCTTCACACGTAGATCCCGCCACGACGCTCTGCTTGGAACTGCACCAACTGACAGCTCCACCATTTAATAAAAACATGTATCCGGTTTGTGACTTAGAGTCATTCGGATCAGTGTCAAAGCTTTCATTGACGTAACCGTTTATGACGAGCTCTTTGTCACCTCCATATACGAGAAACATATCCTTAGTCCTTTTCAGGTATTTTAGGATATTCTTGACCGATGTCCAGTGATCCACTCCTGGATTACTTTGGTACCTCCCTGCTAAACTGATAGCAAGGCACACATCAGGTCTGGTACACAACATTGCATACATGATAGAGCCTATGGCTGAAGCATAGGGAACACCTTTCATTTTTCTCTCTATCTTCTGCAGTGGTCGGGCATTGAGTCTGACTCAACTTCACACCTTGTAATACAGGCAAGAACCCTTTCTTTGCCTCATCCATTTTGAACTTCTTCAAAACTTTATCAAGGTATGTGCTTTGTGAAAGTCCAATTAAGCGTCTTGATCTATCTCTATAGATCTTGATGCCCAATATATAAGCAGCTTCACCGAGGTCTTTCATTGAAAAATTCTTATTCAAGTATCCTTTTATGCTATTCAGAAATTCAGTATCATTTCCGATCAACAATATGTCATCTACATATAATATCAGAAATGCTACGGAGCTCCCACTCACTTTCTTGTAAATACAGGCTTCTCCAAAAGTCTGTATAAAACCATATGCTTTGATCACACTATCAAAGCATATATTCCAACTCCGAGAGGCTTGCACCAGTCCATAAATGGATCGCTGGAGCTTGCACACTTTGTTAGCACCTTTTGGATCGACAAAACCTTCTGGTTGCATCATATACAACTCTTCTTTAAGATATCCATTAAGGAATGCAGTTTTGACATCCATTTGCCAAATTTCATAATCATAAAATGCGGCAATTGCTAACATGATTCGGACGGACTTAAGCATCGCTACGGGTGAGAAGGTCTCATCGTAGTCAACTCCTTGAACTTGTCGAAAACCTTTTGCAACAAGTCGAGCTTTGTAGACAGTAATATTACCGTCAGCGTCAGTCTTCTTCTTGAAGATCCATTTATTCTCTATGGCCTGCCGATCATCGGGCAAGTCAACCAAAGTCCATACTTTGTTCTCATACATGGATCCCATCTCAGATTTCATGGCCTCAAGCCATTTCGCAGAATCTGGGCTCATCATCGCTTCCTCATAGTTCGTAGGTTCGTCATGGTCAAGTAACATGACTTCCAGAACAGGATTACCGTACCACTCTGGTGCGGATCTTACTCTGGTTGACCTACGAGGTTCTGTAGTAACTTGATCAGAAGTTTCATGATCATCATCATTAGCTTCCTCACTTACTGGTGTAGGAATCACTGGAACTGATTTCAGTGATGAACTACTTTCCAATAAGGGAGAAGGTACAATTACCTCGTCAAGTTCTACTTTCCTCCCACTCACTTCTTTCGAGAGAAACTCCTTCTCTAGAAAGGATCCATTCTTAGCAACGAATATCTTGCCTTCGGATCTGTGATAGAAGGTGTACCCAACAGTCTCCTTTGGGTATCCTATGAAGACACATTTCTCCGATTTGGGTTCGAGCTTATCAGGTTGAAGCTTTTTCACATAAGCATCGCAACCCCAAACTTTAAGAAACGACAACTTGGGTTTCTTGCCAAACCACAGTTCATAAGGTGTCGTCTCAACGGATTTAGATGGTGCCCTATTTAACGTGAATGCAGCCATCTCTAAAGCATAACCCCAAAACGATAGCGGTAAATCAGTGAGAGACATCATAGATTGCACCATATCTAATAAAGTGCGGTTACGACGTTCGGACACACCATTACAATGTGGTGTTCCAGGTGGCGTGGGTTGCGAAACTATTCCGCATTGTTTCATATGAAGTCCAAACTCATAACTCAAATATTCACCTCCACGATCAGATCATAGAAACTTGATTTTCTTGGTACGATGATTTTCCACTTCTCTCTGAAATTCTTTGAACTTTTCAAATGTTTCAGACTTATGTTTCATTAAGTAGATATACCCATATCTTCTCAAATCATCTGTGAAGGTGAGAAAATAACGATATCCGCCACGAGCTTCAATGTTCATTGGACCACATAAATCAGTATGTATGATTTCCAATAACTTTGTTGCTCGCTCCATTGTTCCGGAGAACGGAGTTTTAGTCATCTTGCCCATGAGGCATGGTTCGCAAGTACCAAGTGATTCATAATCAAGTGATTCCAGAAGTCCATCAGAATGGAGTTTCTTCATGCGCTTTACACCAATATGACCTAAACGGCAGTGCCACAAATAAGTTGCACTATCATTATCAACTCTGCATCTTTTGGCTTCAATACTATGAACATGTGTATCACTACTATCAAGATTTAGTAAAAATAGACCACTCATCAAGGGTGCATGACCATAAAAGATATTACTCATATAAATAGAACAACCATTATTCTCTGATTTAAATGAATAACCGTCTCGCATCAAACAAGATCCAGATATAATGTTCATGCTCAACGCTGGCACCAAATAACAATTATTTAGGTCTAAAACTAATCCCGAAGGTAGATGTAGAGGTAGCGTGCCGACGGCGATCACATCGACTTTGGAACCATTTCCCACGCGCATCGTCACCTCGTCCTTAGCCAATCTTCGCTTAATCCGTAGCCCCTGTTTCGAGTTGCAAATGTTGGCAACTGAACCAGTATCAAATACCCAGGCACTACTGCGAGCATTAGTAAGGTACACATCAATAACATGTATATCAAATATACCTTTCACTTTGCCATCCTTCTTCTCCGCCAAATACTTGGGGCAGTTCCACTTCCAGTGACCAGTTCCTTTGCAGTAGAAGCACTCAGTCTCAGGCTTAGGTCCAGACTTGGGTTTCTTCACTTGAGCAGCAACTGGCTTGCTGTTCTTCTTGAAGTTCCCCTTCTTCCCTTTACCCTTTTCTTGAAACTGGTGGTCTTGTTGACCATCAACACTTGATGCTCCTTCTTGATTTCTACCTCCGCAGCCTTTAGCATTGCGAAGAGCTCAGGAATTGTCTTATCCATCCCTTGCATATTATAGTTCATCACGAAGCTCTTGTAGCTTGGTGGCAGTGATTGAAGAACTCTGTCAATGACACTATCATCAGGAAGATTAACTCCCAGTTGAGTCAAGTGGTTGTGGTACCCAGACATTCTGAGTATATGTTCACTGACAGGACTATTCTCCTCCATCTTGCAGCTGTAGAACTTATTGGAGACTTCATATCTCTCAATCCGGGCATTTGCTTGAAATATTAACTTCAACTCCTGGAACATCTCATATGATCCATGATGTTCAAAACGTTGTTGAAGTCCCGGTTCTAAGCCGTAAAGCATGGCACATTAAACTATCGAGTAGTCATCAGCTTTGCTCTGCCAGGTGTTCACAACATCTGGCTTTGCTCCTGCAGCAGGTTTGTCACCTAGCGGTGCTTCCAGGACGAAATTCTTCTGTGCAACAATGAGGATAATCCTCAAGTTACGGACCCAGTCTGTGTAGTTGCTACCATCATCTTTCAACTTAGCTTTCTCTAGGAACGCATTAAAATTCAACGGAACAACAACACGGGCCATCTATCTACAACAACATAAACATGCAAAATACTATCAGGTACTAAGTTCATGATAAATTAAATTTCAATTAATCAAATTACTTAAGAACTCCCACTTAGGTAGACATCTCTCTAATCATCTAAGTGATCACGTGATCCATATCAACTAAACCATGCCCGATCATCATGTGAGATGGAGTAGTTTTCAATGGTGAACATCACTATGTTGATCATATCTACTATATGATTCAAGCTCGACCTTTCGGTCTTAGTGTTCTGAGGCCATATCTGCATATTCTAGGCTCGTCAAGTTTAACCCGAGTATTCTGCATGTGCAAAACTGGCTTGCACCCATTGTATGTGAATGTAGAGCTTATCACACCCGATCATCATGTGGTGTCTCGGCACGATGAACTGTAGCAACGGTGCATACTCAGGGAGAACACTTATACCTTGAAATTTAGTGAGGGATCATCTTATAATGCCACCGTCGAACTAAGCAAAATAAGATGCATAAAGGATAAACATCGCATGCAATCAATATAAGTGATATGACATGGCCATCATCATCTTGTGCCTTTGATCTCCATCTCCAAAGCACCGTCATGATCACCATCGTCACCGGCTTGACACCTTGATCTCCATCGAAGCATCGTTGTCTTCTCGCCAACTATTGCCTCTACGACTATCGCTACCACTTAGTGATAAAGTAAAGCAATTACATGGCGACTGCATTTCATACAATAAAGCACACATATGGCTCCTGCCAGTTGCCGATAGCTGTGTTACAAAACATGATTATCTCATACAATAAAATTTAGCATCATGTCTTGACCATATCACATCACAACATGCCCTGCAAAAACAAGTTAAACGTCCTCTACTTTGTTGTTGCAAGTTTTACGTGGCTGCTACGGGCTGAGCAAGAACCCTTCGTACCTACACATCAAAAACCACAACGCGGTATAGTGATTGCTTTTTTGTCTTTAGAAAGAACCATGTTCATTGAATCCGATTCAAATAAAATTGGAGAAACTGACACCCACCAGCCATTTGTGTGCGAAGCACATCGGTAGAACTAGTCTCGCGTAAGCGTACGCGTAATGTCGGTCTAGGACGCTTCATCCAACAGTACCGCCGAATCAAGAATCAACTAGTGACGACAAGCAATATGTATATACCCACGCCCACAACTCCTTTGTGTTCTACTCATGCATATAACATCTACGCATAAACCTGGCTCGGATGCCACTGTTGGGGAACGCAATAATTTCAAAAAAATTCCTACGCACACGCAAGAACATGGTGATGCATAGCAACGAGAGGGAAGAGTATTGTCTACGTATCCTTGTAGATCATAAGTGGAAGCGTTATGACAACGCGGTTGATGTAGTCGTACGTCTTCACGATCGACCGATCCTAACACCGAAGGTACGACACCTCCGCGATCTGCACACGTTCGGCTCGGTGACGTCCCATGAACTCACGATCCAGTAGAGTGTCAAGGGAGAGCTTCATCAACACGATGGCATGATGATGGTGATGATGATGCTATCGGAACAGGGCTTCGCCTAAGCACAACTACGATATGACCGAGGTGGATTACGGTGGAGGGGGGCACCGCACACAGCTAAGAGATCAAAGATCGACTTGTGTGTCTATGGGGTGCCGCCTTCCCCCGTATATAAAGGAGTGGAGGAGGGGGAGGGGGGCGGCCTCCTAGGCGCCCCCCAAGGGGAGTCCTACTCCCACCGGGAGTAGGATCCCCCCTTCCCTAGTTGGATTAGGAGAGAAGGAAGGGGGAGGAAGGAGGAAGGAAAGGGGGGCCGCCCCCTCCCAATTTGGATTGGGCTTGGGGGGGGTGCCCCCTCCTTTGCTCCTTTCTCCTCTCTCCCACTATGTCCCAATAAGGCTCATATACCTCCTGGGGTGTTCCGGTAACCTCCCGGTACATTGGTAAATGCTCGATCTCACCCGGAACTATTCTGATGTCCAAATATAGTCGTCCAATATGTCGATCTTTAAGTCTCGACCATTTCGAGACTCCTCATCATGTCCGGGATCATATCCGGGACTCCGAACTACCTTCGGTACATCAAAACACATAAACTCATAATACGATCGTCACCGAACGTTAAGCGTGCGGACCCTATGGGTTCGAGAACTATGTAGACATGACCGAGACACGTCTCTGGTTAATAACCAATAGCGGAACCTGGATGCTCATATTGGTTCCTACATATTCTACGAAGATCTTTATTGGTCAAACCGCATAACGATATACGTTGTTCCCTTTGTCATCGGTATGTTACTTGCCTGAGATTTGATCATCGGTATCCTAATACCTAGTTCAATCTCGTTACCGGCAAGTCTCTTTACTCGTTCCGTAATGCTACATCCCGTGACTAACTCATTAGCTACATTGCTTGCAAGGCTTATAGTGATGTACATTACTGAGAGGGCCCAGAGATACCTCTCCAACAATCGAAGTGACAAATCCTAATCTCGATCTATGCCAACTCAACAAACACCATCTTAGACACCTATAGAGCACCTTTACAATCACCCAGTTACGTTGTGACGTTTGGTAGCACACAAAGTATTCATCTGGTATTCGGGAGTTGCATGAGCTCATAGTCATAGGAACATGTATAAGTTATGGAGAAAGCAATAGCAACAAACTAAACGATCATCGTGCAAAGCTAACGGATGGGTCAAGTCAATCACATCATTCTCTAATGATGTGATCCCGTTAATCAAATGACAACTCATGTCTATGGTTAGGAAACATAACCATCATTGATTCAACGAGCTAGTCAAGTAGAGGTAAACTAGTGACACTCTGTTTGTCTATGTATTCACACATGTACTAAGCTTCCGGTTAATACAATTCTAGCATGAATAATAAACATTTATCATGATATAAGGAAATATAAGTAACAACTTTATTATTGCCTCTAGGGCATATTTCCTTCAGCAGGTGCATATGACTTGCATCGGATCTAGAACATAGATATAATGGTGAAAACATAAACGGTTCATATCTGAAATCTTGGCACTCGGGCCCTAGTGACAAGCATTAAGCATAGAAAAGTCATCGCAACATCAATCTCAGAACATAGTGGATACTAGGGATCAAGCCCTAACAAAACTAACTCAATTACATGATGAATCTCATCCAACTCATCACCGACTAGTGAGCCTACGAAGGAGTTACACACTCCCGGTGGGGAGCATCATGTAATTGGTGATGAAGGAGGGCTGGTAATGACAAAGACCGAAGATTCCCCTCTCCAGAGCCCCAAATAGACTCCAGATCTGGCCTCTCGATGAAGAACAGGAGGTGGCGGCGGCTACGTATTATGAACCGCGATGAAACTTCCTCCCTGATTTTTTCTCTGAAAATAGGTATTTATGGAGTTGGAATTAGGGTCATGGGGGCCACTAGGTGGGCACAACCCACCAGGGCACGCTATGGTGTATCGTGCTCAGCCAGGGCACCCCCTCTGGTGGTTCTTGGTCCCATAATTTTTTATTTATTCTCAAATAAATCTCTAGAAAGTTCCATTCCAATCCAAGAACTATATTTCTGCACAAAAACAACACCATGGTAGTTCTGTTGAAAATAGTGTCAGTCCAGGTTAGTTTCATTCAAATCATGCAAATTAGTGTCCAAAACAAGAGCAAAAGCGTTAGGAAAGGTAGATACGACGGAGACGTATCAACTCCCCCAAGCTTAAACCTTTGCTTGCCCTCAAGCAATTCAGTTGACAAACAGAAAGTGATAAAGAAAAACTTTTAAGAACTCTTTTGTTCTTGTTTACATAAATAAGCTTAAGTAGCACCTTGGTCTTCAACAAAGATCATGACTAGCCATGTCAACAGTAGCTCTTAGAAATTATACTAACTCATATCAATAGCATAATCAACTAGAGAGCAATAATAAGATATGTCAAATGCCAACACTTTGTCAAAACAATCATGATATAATATGACAACAGTGGTATCTCGCTAGCCCTTTCTGAGACTGCAAAACATAAATGCAGAGCACCTCCAAAGTTCAAGCAACGACTAAACATTGTAATTCATGGTAGAAAAGATCCGGTCATGATGCATCCAACATTAACTATACACAAGGCACGAGGATGAAAAAATTGCTCTTAGATCTGGCGCTTGTTTGAGAAGGTGATGACTCAACATAAAATTAAATAGATAGTCCCTACATAGAGGGAAGCAGGGATTTGCAGAGGTGCCAGTGCTCACAGCTTAAAACAGAGATAAATATAATTTTGGGAGGTACACCCTTCCTGTCAATGTTACGTCCAAGAGTTATCAATATCTTCCATGCTAAAAAAATTAGTGGCGGTTCCCAAGCAGTAAAAGTAAAGGTTTACTCCCCCTCCGCCAACAAGCACACTCCACAGCTAGCCGAATCCACGGGTACCGTCCATACCAATACCAATCCTGGGGGAGTTTTGTTTAATTATTTGGATTTTTTGATTTCGGGACTGGGCATTGCTACTTCTTGAGCATGCGTTGATTTTTCCCTTGAAGAGGAAAGGGTGATGCAGCAAAGTAGAGATAAGCATTTCCCTCAGTTAAGAACCAAGGTATCAATCCAGTAGGAGGCACAAGCAAGTCTCCAATCTATGTACCTGCACAAACTAACAAACACTTGCACACAACGCGAAAACGGGGTTGTCAATCCCTTCACGGTCATGAACAAGAGTGAGATCTAATAGAGATAGGTATAAAACATAAATAAAAGAGCAAACTAAAGTAAATATGAATAAATTGCAGCAATGTATTTTTGGGTTTTTTGGTTTATAGATCTGAAAATATATGATGGAAAATAGACCCGGGGGCCATAGGATTCATTAGAGGCTTCTCTCTTGAAAGCAAGCATACAGTGGGTAAACAAATTATTGTCGAGCAATTGATAAAAAACGCATAGTTATGACGATATCTAAGGCAATGATCATGAATATAGGCATCACATCCGTGTCAAGTAGACCGAAACGATTCTGCATCAACTACTATTACTCCACACATCGACCGACTCTTGCCTGCACCTAGAGTATTAAGTTCATAAGAACAGAGTAACGCCTTAAGTAAGATGACATGATGTAGAGGGATAAACTCATGAAATATTATATAAACCCCATCTTTCTATCCTTGATGGCAACAATACGATACGTGCCTCGCTACCCCTTTTGTCACTGGGTGAGGACACTGCAAGATTGAACCCAAAACTAAGCACCTCTCCCATTGCAAGAAAAACCAATCTAGTTGGCCAAACCAAACCGATAGTTCGAAGAGAAATACAAAGATATCTTAATCATGCATAAAAGAGTTCATAGAAGACTCAAATAGTATTCATAAATCATAAATCCACAATTCATTGGATCTCAACAAACACACCACAAAAGAATATTAAATCGGACATAACTCCAAGAACATCGAGGAGAACATTGCACTACTAGGGAAAACCTTATACACAAAACATTAGCATTAGCGCGGGCTAAAAATGCACGCTGGTGCTAATTAGCAGCAACGCGGTGTTTTAAACCGCGCTACAGATACAGTTATAGCAGTAGCGCGCCTAAGTACAAAAGCGCTAATACTAAAATTCCCATGGCTTAGCCGATAGGCTACACATAGTAGTAGCGATCTACGTAGAACCGCGCTACCGCTACTTGTTTTGTAGCAGCGCGTTTACGAACAAAGGCGCTACTGCTAACGAAAATAAAATTAAATGGAAAGCAAATAAAAAAGAGAAGGAATAGCAGTAGCGCTTGTTAAGAAACGCGCTATAGCCACCGTAGCAGCAGCGCACTTCCTGGAATGCGCTACTGCTACTTTTAACTTAACCGCGCGGTTCGTTCTTCCCCCACGGCCACTTCCCCCAAATCCCTACTCCTCCACTATCGCCACCCTGTATCGCCGTCGACCGCCACGCGTGACCCGTCGCTCTCCGCACACCCTTGACGCCGCCCCCGACCGGGACCTCGACACCGCCCCCGACCCTGACCTCGACGCCCCCCTACATCGCCGCCCTCCGCCGTGCGCCCGCCTCCCTGACCCCGACCCCGTCCCCGACCTCGACGCCGCGTGCCCCTCTCTCTAACTCCGCCGGCGCCAGAGGTGAGCACGCCCTCCTCCTCCTCCTCCCCTACCTCTGCCTAGCTAGGGTTCTTAGGGTTAAATTCTAGAGTTCATCTAATTAGTTAGGGTTTATCAAATTAGATGCTAATTATGGCAGTAGTTGTTAAGTAGAATTAGTTTTAGAGTTCATCGAATTAGTTAGGGTTAAATTTTAGAGTTCATCAAATTAGTTAGGGTTCATTAAATTTAGAGTTCATCAAATTAGTTAGGGTTCATTAAATTTTAGAGTTCATCAGTTAGGGTTAAATTTTAGAATTCATCTAACTAGTTTTTTTACTGTTTTTAGTAAGTGTTTAATAGAATTAGTAGGAAAATTAATATAACTAGTTGAACTAGTTTACTTTTATTAAAACTAGTTTATTTTTATTCATAGTAAGTGCTTAATTGAACTAGTTGAGTTAATACAACTATTTTATTTTTAGTATGAAAATTAATAGAACTAGTTTACTTTTTTAGTTAAAGCAATTATTCCCGCATCGACGTCGACGATGCCTATCCCGCATCCTCGTCGTCGAGTCGGCAGAGGACACATGCGTCACCAGATGGGTCATGTCCGGGACTGGGCTCCGCCGGGGTGGTATTGGGAGGCGCTACCTACCGGGGGCGCAGGTTGGTGAGGAGTTAGCCCGTCGTTGACCCGAACCTTCTTTGGTGGCGGTCGCGTGGGCCAGTGACGGTCCAGAGGCTCGAGGACCCCATGGAGGTGGTGCGTCACCGTGTCAGTGAGGAGGAAACGCATGTTCGTCGCTACTTGTTCGCGTTGGAGCACATGTTCTCCAATACCTGGAAGGTTCTCTAGGGATCTCACTTGAGCTATGATCCTGTGATGGTTCCTTCTCTGTGGGTGTCCACCGCCCGCGCCGATAACCGTCGTGCGCTAGGGTTTTAGTTGTATTAGTGATGTTATATGTATGATACTATTCGGGATGTATTAGTGATAATATTCGATGATGTACGGACGCGTGAGATGATTTACTTTTGCTTATTGAATGCATGCTAATTTGAATACTTACTTATTTTACGATTTGGTTTTGCTTATTGAATGCTCATGTCAATATGAGTCCTATAAGATATTTTGAAGTGTATATCTTGTGTTGCTCAAATAGGATATGTGCTTGACCAAGTGGCCGATCATGTGTGCAGGTTACACCTCCGAGTGGCCTATGTTTTGCCGGAGTGTTGATTCATTTCCGTTCCGGCAAATTTCAGGCGCTCGATATGTCCTATTTTAGCAAAGGTCATGCCGGATTTTTCTGTGAATTTTGGCATGACTTGTGCCAGAATATGTAGGAAATATGAGTGTCCCGGATTTGTGTGTTAAGTATCCTGGTAGTTGTCTTTGATCGATTTTCAATTAATGTTTCAACTATGAACATAGGAAATGTCTAATGACGAAAAGGATTTCGGTATTTGCAAGTACTGCGAAGACTAGTGTGGCATGTGCGATGGCATCTTCCTAGATGATGCTAGGCACTTCAGCATCAAGATGGACGAGAACTTTGAAATGGATACATTAAGTCACAACGGCAGGTCTTTTTTCGTAATTAAGCATGACATCTCCTTCATTTGCTTCAACTTATAATTTAATTTTTTTACTATTCTACTAGTGTATCCCCTGCCATGCAAGAGTTTTTGTCTTGGATAAGATAGGTTTCAGTCGTACTATGGAGGTAAAGAAAGTTTACTTGAAGACCGAGCATGATTATATTTGCCATGCAAAATTATACAACAAAGATGACTACACCTATTTTGGATGCAAAACGTGGCGATCACTATGCAAGACTTATGCATTTCAGCCTGATATGGTTATCACCTTTGATATTCGTCCGGAAGATGATATTGAAGGTAATACCGACATCTAGATCGATGTGCAGACGCCTCCAGTTATACCATTATGTGAGTTTCTTAACCATATTTATGCCTTTGATATTGTTTATTCAAAAATAGTTGACAACTAATTTCTATTGTCAGCTTATTTCCGTTCAAGCAAACATGCATGACTAGTGCTTGGTAGATAGGACCTACTACTGTCCCGGGGCTGAACTAAACTGCAAGGAGCTAAGTCATTATGTTTCATGGCTTCAGGATCTTGATACTGTCAAGACAAATTTTCTTCCTGCACTTAGAAATGTTAGTACTGAAAACGTGCGACCAATAGTGTTTGTACTGAACTACGGTCACATCTATTTAGGAAAGATGGTAAGATTTTTACTATTTGTCCTCAGTTCATCTTTTGCATACATTATTTTTTAAGCTAAACTTCATTGCTAAGTATGTTACTATACGATGTTCTTCAACAGGGACTCCCGATGAATGTTGTGCCTGATTGGATCGAGACTAAAGGTACCATGAATATTGTTAGCTTACGGCCAAGATATCCTACAATGCACTTTAGTGCATTCAGGATTTCTAATAACGAGGAATGCTTAATAGTGAAAGACTGGAGCAAAATTGTGAATGATCGCAGAGAAGTACTAGGGGGCAACAATCAGAAGCGTAGCCCATGATTAGGAGACAGGTTCATCTGCATGATCTAACTTGATGAAGGAGGAGTGCTATACATGTTTTATGTTATTTTACCTGAGAGAGAGAGCAGCAGGAGTGATTATCTAGCTAGAAATGAGTTTGAAGATGATGATGTGCTACACTATGACTATGATGATTAAATAGCTAGTGTTCGTGGTAATGACTATGTTGGTTATTATTAGCTAGTGTTGGTGGTGATTAGATAGCTACCACAGCTAGTGTTGGTGGTGATTAGCTAGCTAGAATGAGTTTGAAGATGATGATGTGCTACACTATGACTATGGTGATTAAATAAATACTGTTGGTGGTAATGACTATGATGATGATTAAATAGCTTGTGCTGGCGGATTAGATTCAAGTGGAGGCAACATGTGGTGCACATCGAAAGTACTAATAGTCCAAACTAGATCAAGTTTGGATTAGAAGTATACTTTTGACATGCACCACATATTGCCTCCACTTGAACCTAATCCACCTTCATTTGACACACTGTTATGCACATAATGATATAAACCTCATAATTGGTATTGTACCAAAATTTGTATAACGGCGTATAAATACACAAAAATGAAAAAAAGAGTACTAGTAGCGATGGATAAAAAACACGCTACAACTAGCTAGATTAGCAACAACGCGGGATAGAACAAGCGCTGCCGCTATGTGTCTTAGCAGTAGCGCTTGTTTCATGCGCTACTGCTAAGTAATAGCTGTAGCGCCTTATTGGTAGCGCGGCTGCCCGCGCTACTAGTGGGCTTTAAAACCGCGCTACTACTAGGGTTTTCCCTAGTAGTGTTGTATTGAAGATCAAAGAGAGAGAAGAAGCCATCTAGCTACTAGCTATGGACCCTTAGGTCCATGGTAAACCACTCACGCATCATCGGAAGGGCCGCAAGGTTGAGGTAGAGGCCCTCCGTGATCGAATTCCCCTCCGGCAGGGTGCTGGAAAAGGCCCCAAGATGGGATCTCACGGGAACAGAGGCTTACGAGAACGGAAAAGTATTTTCGTGGATAATTCTGATGTTGGTAGGATATTTGAGAACATATAGAGGTGGAATTAGGGTTGGAGGACTCCCGAGGGGCCCACAAGCCCTCAGGGCGCCCCTAGGCATGCCCTGGAGGCTTGTGGCCTCCTCGGGACTCATCTGGCCCTCTTTCCAAGTCACGTAGGTGTCTTCTAGTCCAAGAAAAATCATCGTAAAGTTTTATTCCATTTGGACTCCATTTGATATTCCTTAACTGTGAAATTCAAAAACAAGGAAAAACAGAAACTGGCACTAGGCTCTAGGTTAATAGGTTAGTCCCAAAAAATAATATAAAATAACATATTAATGCAGATAAGACATGCAAAATAGATAATACTAGCACAAATGCCCGTGCGTTGCAACAGGAGAGATTGTTACACGTCTCATGCCTCCACTTATTCCCCCCTTCCTCGTCTCAGTCCGCCACATGTCCATGTGTTGCAACGGAATAAAATTTCCTTGCACTCCTATGGTACTATGCCTTTTCTAATAAAAGATGGACAATTTGGTTGATGAAATCCTGATAGGCGACCGACACTTTTTCTTATGTTCAAGAGTGCTTCATATATTTTTCATAGCAAATGTGCAAGTGGGTTGCAACAGGAGAAACAAATGCTGCCATGCCCGACCCATCCAAGTTGTCAATTCTAATGTTTGCTACCATCACAAATGGTGGCCAACTTATACATCTATTCAACACCAATCTCTGTCCAACTTGGTGCATGCATCCTGCCAAGTCCAAACTAAATCACCAATTACCAAAGTTGATGCATACATCGTTACGAACTAAGTCACCAATTACCGTGAAGTAGATAACAATGTAGTTAAACAACTAAACTTATAAGTAGTGAAGGAAGTGAAGGCCCTCCTGGTGAATGGGATGATGAACCTTGTTAAAAAATGTGTTAGCCACGTTAAGGCTGTAGTAGGTCGACAACGCATGGCCTATTGGCTGTGAATTTTGGAGTTCTTCTATGAAAGTTAGGGAAGTTACACAACCATGTGAACTGTTGATGACATTTCAGTTTCCACGCAAAACCCGAAAACTTTGCGAGTGCAAATGTGATCTCGACGCTAGGTATGCGATTGACAGAACAAGCGAGATGGGGTTCCTGGTATTGGATAAGTCGTCCGTCACCATCCATGATTCTGACCTCTATCTCGACGGTGTCAGCACGAATGGGTAGAGCCCCAGCCATATTTGAAACAGGTATCGTACACCACGGTCTCCTTAACATCCAACGTGATAGAGTCGAACAGTAGACACCTGCAATTTTTTGTCAAAAAAATCGAGTCCATATGTATTATATGTATACCTGGCCATGGGAAGCACGGCCCGAAAAAGCCCGACCCGGCCCGGCCCGACGCTGCTCCCGGGCCGGGCTCGGGCCTAGATTTTGAGCCCGATGGCCGGGCCAGGCCAGGCCCGTGCCCATCGTTTTTGCACTTTTTGAAGGTCGGGCCGGGCCGGCCGGGAGCCCGACGGGCTTTTACGTGTTCGGGCCGGGCTCGGGCTCAAAAAATAGGCCCAATGGGGCCGGGCCGGGCCCGGGCCTGGGTTTTTTGCGTCGGGCTTGGCTAGGCCCGGCCCGGCCCGAGGTATGGCCAGGTATAGTGTGGTCTTTTTTGTGGAAAATTATATGTGTTTTATCAATAATATGCAACAAAACCTTCAAATTATATTAAAAGTGAATAGTTAGTCTGTATATTTGCTTGAGAAGTGGTCCTAGAATTAACATAATCAGAGTATCTACAATATGAGAAAATCAAGTAACGTCGAGTGAAAAATCACACAATGCTGGTTCGAATCCTTCAAACCATGTCTCACAAATCCTCTTCCTCGTTAGTTAATTAATTACTTCACTAATTAAAATTTTTCCCACTAATTGCTCCATGAATGGAGTGGCCGTTGTGCATCAGCCCATTTAATGGCATCATTTTCTCCCAGTAATCCCTCCTTGAATGGCGTGTCTGTTGTGCTTCAGCCAATTTAACTGTATAATTCCCTCTCCTTATCACTCTCAAGAAGCTTATTGATTTCAACTTGTACTCATATATAAATTGGTGTAATTATACGCAAAGAGGCGAGGTGGTACTATACAATACATATGAAACTTGTCCTCTTTATGCAAGCATGACTTAGATCAGTTGGATCTACCTAAGGAAGACCCATGGTAGGTGGTGAGTTTGATACCTGACAGCAACAACTATTTTTTGCCTGTTTTGTTGTTGGGCCACAACTCAGACTGCTTTTTTTGAGACAATACACAGGCTGCTGATGGACGGCCAGAGGCCCAATCGGGTATGCGAGGCGGAGAGAAAAAAGACTGAACTGTTTTTCTTGTCGTACAAAAATCCTGTAACGAGTGACAAACGAAAACTTCCACAAGGAGACCTCAAATTAGTACCGTCGTGCTTCTAAGCCTGACAGTAGAATAGGGGGTAGGAATGTAGAGGCAAGATCCTAGCTATGGAGGAGTTGTACACACGAGTTTTACGAGTTCAGGCCCTTCTCGGAGGAAGTAACAACCCTACGTCTCGGAGCCCGGAGGCGGTCGACTGGATATATGCATGTGAATTACAAAAGGTGCGAACCCTTGTCCCAGAGGAGAGGGGTGGCTTATATAGAGTGCGCCAGGACCCCAGCTCCCCTCCGTTACACAGGGTTCAATGTTCATAAAGGAGTAGCATTACTGGTAACGTCTGGAGTAAAGTGCTATAAATGATTATTAAAGCTATGACTTAAATCCCGACCGTTGCGGAGTGAGTGGCTTCACATCTTCTGATGGTCGAATGGTTGTTCGCATGATCGAGTGTCTTCAAGGCTGTCGAGTGGAACATAGCTTCATGGTCGAGTGGATGATGATTTCTCTTCGACTGCTTCTGGTTCTTTAAGAGATGTCCTTGGGGAGGGTATCTTGGACAGATCCATGACCCCACCCTAGGTACATAGCTTTGTCATGAGCCCCCGAATGGATCAGGGTTTGAGTGGGGGAAGGAGTTGAGAACACTTCCGACTCATTCTTCGTGCTGTGAATTTAACTTGTTCTGGAGCCATGAACTGAGGAGACAACGTCAACTTCTTCTTCAGTCGCCTTGGTCCATTCTTGGTTTTTGTCGAGTGAATTTTCACGGTAGAACTCCGAATGATAATGTAGAGGACGTTTTCAGTCTGACAAGTTGCTCTACTCTCCGCGGATTTCGCGGGATTCAAATTACGAGAAGCGCGCCATACGGGCGGGGCCATGGTAATCGGGATGGATTAGGCAAGTCTCCTCGATCTCCGTGCCACCTTTTTCGCCACGTACTACGCGCGTGACTGTTGCGGGATTTGTTTAGATCGTCTGGGCCTACCAGTCAGTCACTCGGGGAACGACCTTATAAAAGGCACCAGACCGGGTCTCTGCCCCGTGCGCTCCCATTCTCTTTTCTTCTTCCTTCGACCTCTCCGCCACGCTCACTTCTGCTCTCGTCGCTGAACCCTCGCTCGAACTCAATCCGCCGCCATGGGAAAGAGAAGACGGTGGCACTGGAGCGCGCAAAGAAGGCGACCGCGAAGGCGAAGGGCAAGCGGACCAGCCAAGGCGGATCCTCGTCGAGATCCGGTCTACCACCGGGCTGAATCCAGGGCGACTGGTTCCGCTGGACGATCAGCCAGGACGACCTCGACGACCTGGTGGAGAGGGGACTGATCCCCCACAAATCGGCGCGGCTCCCGGGGAACGAGACCGAGCCGCAGCCAAGGGAGGGTGAGTGTGTTCTCCTTGCCACCCACGTTGATCGCGGATTTTCTCTGCCTCCCCATCCTTTCTTTCGGGGCTTTTTGAACTTCTTTGGGGCTCAGCTCCACCACTTCACTCCAAACACCATAGTCTATCTGGCTGCTTTCGTGTCAATGTGTGAAAATTTCTTGGGCTATCGACCGCACTGGGGTCTTTTCAAACACATCTTCACCTGCCGCTCCCAGTCGGTCAAAAATGCCAATCCGAGTGATGAGAGGACGCATGTGATCCAGATGTGTGGGGGCCTGGGGATCCAGATGAGGAACAAGAGCACCTTCCCAGCAATGATCCTTCCCGACTCGGTCCGGGGCTGGCAGTCGACTTGGTTTTACTGTAAGGACTAGCCGACCCCAGGCCAGTCGACTGGACTTCCTCCCTTTTCTCTGGCTCGAGTGGAGAAGCCCTCCTCCCTGAAGGTGGTCCCAGAAGAGAAGGCGCAGGTCAAGGTGCTGGTCGAGCGGGTCGTCCAACTCGTCCGTGACGGGGTGACTGGGATGGACCTCCTGGAGGTCTTTCTCGGTCGACGCATCCTACCGCTTCAGGCCCATGATCATCCGATGTGGATGTACTCTGGACTCGAGGACTCCACTCGGATCCACCCGGAAGACATCAGCGAGGACATCTTGGAGAAGTGGCTGATGGGAATCACCAGCAACAAAGACAACCCCCGGGGGTCTAGGAGGGTGATTCCATTCGACCACTCGTGCCAGCCGGAGCAGGTACGATTCTGTTTTACCAAGTATCTTTCCGATTCACTATGTGACACCTTGTTGATGGTTGACTGAATTTCTTTTGATCGTTGTCTTTTCAGGCCCTCATTGACATGTACTCGATGCCCAACGGAGTGTAGGAGCAAGACGTCAAGGAGGGAGCCAGCGGGGGCGAGAACGGCGAGTGGCACTCGGATGCAGAGGAGGACGAGGAGAGCGATGACGAAGAAGTCGACACGCCTCCTCGTAGAGAGAGGAGATCCAAGCACGCACACGACCTGGCAAGCACCCTGGACCTGGCGACCGCACCGACTGGGCAGTCTTCGAAGCGCCCCCGGATGTCTTCTCCAGCGCCGATTGAGAAGGCCCCAAAGCAGCCCAAGGTTGCGCCGCCTCCAGCTCCAAGAGCACCGAAGGCCACCTCCTCCAAACTGCCCAAAGCTTTGCCCAGGATCAAAGTGACCGTCCCTACCATCTCCGGGTAATCGTCTGACTTGTTCTTTTCGTCGACTCGAGCAACAGAACATAACCGACTGAGTACGGACACTTGCAGTGCTGCTACATCGGGAACCTCTTCCCTCTAGTATCGAGACGAGGAGATGGAAGACGCGGTTACCTCTAACCCAGGTAGAAACTCTTATGATCTTGTTCTTGATTCCTTAGTCGATTGCATTCTAGTGGTTCACTTGGGGTCGAATGATCTGTCTTGCAGCTCCACCCAACATCATCGATCTTCCAGATGACGATGAAGATGTGGCTCTTAAGTCCAGGAAGAGCAAGAAGGTAGTAGTTGGCAAGATGTCTCAGAAAGGGCCCACAACAACAACACCCGTCCGTCAACCTGAAGACACGGGTAGGGCCTCTGTAACCTTCACTGCACCCTTGTCGAGTGAGCACCCCGCACCGTCGACTGCACCGGTGATTCCTTCAGTCATCTAACTCCACGCCACGGAGCTCCAAGCTGCTACACCTGGGTCGTCTGCTCTCTTTTTCACCAGCTACCCCGTTCCGGACAACCAGTCGGAAGCGGCTGTGGAAGCCATCCGTCAAGCTGACATGATGATGGAACGGATGAAGACGGTGCATGAGAATAGCCAGGCTGCTTATGACGCCAGCGCTGCTCTCCCGGCCAATGTCCAGATAAGTAGACTTTCAACCGACCTTGCTCTATCAGGATATGCTACCCGAAATTTTTTCTTCTATACAATCTCCTGTTGTTTGCGTCGAATCAGTGCACCCACTGGGTGTTTTATTGTCTTTGGTAGTTGCGTTCTTCCACTCGGTCTGGGCGAGTAGGATGTGAACCGGTGGGGGCATGCCAAGTGCACCCACTGGGTTTAGTCCCCGAGACCGCAGTCGACTACTGGCAGTTAACTGGGGTCTGAGTTTTACCTTCCTTTCTTTTCTTCCAGTCGACCGGTCGAATGAGATCGGAACCGGTGGGGGCACGCTAAGTGCACCCACTGGGTGTAGTCCCCGAGACCGCAGTCGACTGGGGTCTGAACATTTTTTTTGACTTGACCCGGGCGGACCGGTCGAGTCGGGTCTTAATCAGCGGGGGCATGCCAAGTGCACCCGCTGGGTGTAGCTCCCGAGACCGCAGTCGACTGTGTGCAGTCGGCCGGGGTCTAAGCGAACTCCTTTAAGTTTTATCCACTCGGAAGTGAACAACCTTTGATCTTGTCGATTGACACGTCTTTTGCCTTCTGCACAAGTCTTGTACTCTCATTTCCAAGTTTGCTGAACTTGAGGAGAAGCAGAGGCAACTCAACCTCGACTTGGAGTTGGCTCAGCGGAATCTGAAGAAAGCTCAAGACGAAGCTGCTGGTATGGAAGGTAACTGCCTGTCGACTGTCTTTTTTAAAATATTTCTTCGAACTCTTGTCTGATCTGATTGCTTCTTTTGCAGAGAAAATTAAGTTGGCTCTGGAGAAGAAGGACTTGGACCTCGCCGCTGCACAGAAGGAAGCCCAAGATAAAACTGCCCTCGCAGTCCAGAAGCTGGCTTCAGTCGAAGCACTGGAAGGGGAGGTGACCAAGCTGAAGTCCTGTCTCAACGAGTCTAACCGAGAGTTGACTCATCTGAAGAAGGACAAAATTACCTTGAACGAAAAGCTGGAGGCTTATTTGAGAACTCTCGCCAAGAAGCTTTATCTTATGCTGGAAGGTATTTCTTTTAAACTGACTGTGTTGATGCTTGCGAACGGATCCTATCCGGTCGACTCACTGATTTTTGGCTGCAGAATTCTGCCAAGATTTTGACGAGGAAACTGGAAAGGTCGAGATGGGTCTGGATCCTATTGCTTCTCCAGTTTGCGACGAAACTGCAATGAACGTGCTCTGACTGGAGTCTCGTGTCGCCAGCGTCACAAGCTACCTCGCACGCCTGAAGGAGGCAGTCTCACGAGTCGACTCATTGCTCTGGCCAAGGGCGACGCTTCAAAATGACCTGGAATCCCTGATGGGTCGACTCAACGAGATCCCTGACCGAGCGCAGGAATGGAAGAAGTCCTCCGCCTGGTGTGGTGCTGACGTGGCGCTGTCCTTGGTGCGATTCCACTGCATGGAAGCTCGTGAAGACAAGCTGGCGGCAATTAAGGTCGGTAAGACCAAAAAGCATGACTTCTAGTCCTTCATGGAGACTTTCATCGCTGCTGCCACTCGGATCACGGATGGGATCGACCTGGACGAATTCGTCGAGCCTGCCAGCCCTCCTCCTATCGAGTGAACAAACTTATGAGACTTGAATCTGCTTTAATTTTGCCTCGGAATGCCGAGTGGTTGCTGTAACCGTTAAACTCCTTCGGGCTTGATGCTCGAATACTTTTGGCTTGCTGCTTGGAACCTTAGGATTTATCCGAATTTGGTTTATTTCCGAATATGCTTGCGTTTTGCCTTCAAGTGGACTTTGTTCTCTGCTCGGAATAGTCTTTGTGCTGGAGATGCAGCTCTGAGGTGGCGACCCCAGTCGACCTGCGCTTTGTTGCCCTTGCGGATAGGGATGGAGCACACGTTGTACTTGTGGCGTAGCTCCAAAGGAGAAGGTTGTAGTCGACCTGCACCTCGTCGTCCTTGCAGATAGGGATGGAGCGCACGTTGTACTTGTGGCGTAGCTCCGAAGGAGAAGGTTGCAGTTGACCTGCACCTCGTCGTCCTTGCGGATAGGGATGAAGCACACGTTGTACTTGTGGCGTTGCTCCGAAGGAGAAGGTTGCAGTCGACCTGCACCTCGTCGTCCTTGCGGATAGGGATGAAGCGCACGTTGTACTTGTGGTGTAGCTCCGAACCTCCGAGTGGGAGGGTTGCTCCCCACTCGGTAGGATTTTACAAACTTAGGCGAGTAGCAGACTACAGCTAAGCCTCCGAGTGGGAGAGCTTATGAGAGTACTAGACTGAAGCTAAGCCCCCGAGTGGGAGGGTTGCTCTCCACTCGGTAGGATTTTTTAAACTTAGGCAAGTACTAGACTGCAGCTAAGCCTTCGAGTGGGAGAGCTTAGGCGAGTACTAGACTGCAGCTAAGCCCCCGAGTGGGAGGGTTGCTCTCCACTCGGTAGGATTTTTTAAACTTAGGCGAGTACTAGACTGCAGCTAAGCCTCCGAGTGGGAAAGCTTAGGCGAGTACTAGACTGCGGCTAAGCCCCCGAGTGGGAGGGTTGCTCTCCACTCGGTAGGATTGTTTAAACTTAGGTGAGTACTGGACTGCAGCTAAGCCTCCGAGTGGGAGAGCTTAGGCGAGTACTAGACTACAGCTAAGCCCCTGAGTGGGAGGGTTGCTCTCCACTCGGTAGGATTTTTTAAACTTAGGCGACTACTGGACTGCAGCTAAGCCCCCGAGTGGGAGGATTGCTCTCCACTCGGCAGGATTTTTTCAAACTTATGCGAGAACCGGACCGCAACTAAGCCCCCAAGTTGGAGGATTGCTCTCCACTCGGCAGGATTTTTTCAAACTTAGGCGAGAACTGGACCGCAGCTAAGTCTCCGAGTTAGAGAACTTAGGCGAGTACTGGACTGTAGTTAAGCCCCCGAGTGGGAGGATTGCTCTCTGCTCGGTAGGATTTTTTCAAACTTAGGCGAGTACCGGATTGCAGCTA
The DNA here is from genome assembly GCF_018294505.1 of Triticum aestivum. Classification (NCBI taxonomy): domain Eukaryota; kingdom Viridiplantae; phylum Streptophyta; class Magnoliopsida; order Poales; family Poaceae; genus Triticum; species Triticum aestivum. The sequence continues at coordinate 596,915,449 of NC_057794.1, forward strand.
AGTCTCCGAGTGAGAGAACTTAGGCGAGTACTGGACTGCAGCTAAGCCCCCGAGTGGGAGGATTGCTCTCCACTCGATAGGATTTTTTCAAACTTAGGTGAGTACGAACTGCAGCTAAGTCTCCAAGTGAGAGAACTTAGGCGAGTACTGGACTGCAGCTAAGCCCCCGAGTGGGAGGATTACTCACCACTCGGTAGAATTTTCTTTCGAACTTAGGCGAAACGGATTCACGGCTAAGCCCACCCACTGGGGGATTTTAGAGGTAAATAAAAAGCAACAACAATCAAGCGAGAAGACTGAAAAGCTCTTGTCTTTGATGAACAAATTACAAAGGTACTTCTTATTACATTTTATTCAAACGAGTGCTTAAGTATAAAAGGGGTGGAGCAGCTCCGCGTTCCAGGCTCGTGGCTCGTCCTTCTGATGCTCAACACTGTAAAGATGGTATGCTCCATTGTGGAGAACTTTGGTGACGATGAAGGGGCCTTCCCAAGTCGGGGTGAGCTTGTGTGGTTTCTGTTGATCCACTCGAAGAACCAGGTCTCCTTCTTGGAAGGCTCGACTTCTCACGTTTCTGGCGTGGAATCAACGCAAGTCTTGCTGATAGATGGTCGACCGGATCAAGGCCATCTCTCTTTCCTCCTCTAGGAGATCGACTGAATCTTGCTGGGCCTGCTTTGCTTCTTCTTCGGAGAAAAGCTCGACTCGGGGTGCATTGTGGAGCAGGTCACTCGGTAGAACAGCTTCGGCTCCATAGACCAAAAAGAAAGGAGTTCGTCCAGTCGACCGATTGGGAGTTGTCCTCAAACCCCACAGAACTGACGAAAGTTCATCGATCCAAGCGCCTACTGCGTGTTTGAGATCACACATCAGTCGGTGTTTCAATCCTTTGAGAATTAGGCCATTGGCTCTTTCTGCTTGCCCATTCGACTGCGGGTGAGCGACTGAAGCATAGTCGACTCGTGTGCCTTGAGAAGCGCAGAAAGCTCTAAACTCATTAGAATCGAAATTCGATCCGTTGTCCGTGATGATTTTGTGAGGGACTCCATATCTATGATAAAACTGACAGCGGTGCTGGATTCAAGATTCTTGATATGTTTAGCTTCGATCCATTTGGTAAACTTGTCGACTGCAACAAGCACATGAGTGAAGCCGCTCCTACCAGCTCTCAGTGGTCCAACCATATCCAGTCCCCAAACAGCAAAGGGCCAGACGAGGGGAATGGTCTTCAGGGCTGACGCTGGCTTGTGAGACATGTCAGAGTAAAACTGGCAGCCTTCACATCTGTCGACTATATCTTTTGCCATTTCATTTGCTCATTGCCAATAGAATCCGGCTCGGTATGCTTTATCCACGATGGCCCGAGAGGACGCATGGTGACCACAGGTCCCCGAATGGATGTCATTGAGGATCATTCGACCTTCTTCTGGCGTTATGCATTTCTGACCGACTCCAGTCAAGCTTTCCCTGAACAATTGCCCTCTGATCACAGTAAAGGCCTTGGATCGACGGACAATCTGTCGAGCCTCTTCTTCGTCCTCTGGGAGTTCCTTCCTAAGGATGTACGCAATGTATGGCACTGTCCAGTCGGGAGTAATGACCAGAACCTCCATGATTAGGTCGACCACGGCCGGGACCTCGACTTCAGTCGGATCTGTGGCGCTCTTAGGCTGAGCGGGCTCTTCAGTAAAAGGATCTTCCTGAACTGTCGGCGTGTGAATATGTTCCAAAAACACATTGTTGGGAATGGCCTCCCTCTTGGATCCTATCTTTTCCAGGTCATCGGCTGCTTGATTTTTCAGTCGGGGTATGTGATGAAGCTCTAACCCCTCAAACTTCTTTTCCAACTTCCTCACCGCGTTGCAGTTACCAGTCATGGTTGGGCTTCTGACGTCCCACTCCTTTAGCACTTGATTGACTACCAAATCTGAGTCGCCGTAGACCATGAGGCGACGGACGCCGAGTGAGATGGCCTTGCGGAACCCATACAGGAGTGCTTCATATTCTGCTTCATTGTTGGAGGAATCAAAGTGAATCTAGAGGACATATCTGAGCTTGTCTCCTCGGGGGGATACCAGTACTACTCCAGCACTAGAACCATTCAGCATTTTGGATCCGTCAAAGAACATGGTCTAGTGCTCCGAGTGAACTTGAGTCGGCAGTTGCTGTTCGATCCACTCGGCGAGGAAATCTGCTATTGCTTGGGACTTGATAGCTTTCTTTGCCTCAAACTTGACATCCAAGGGAAGGAGTTCAATCGCCCATTTTGCCACTCGTCCAGTTGCATCTCTGTTGTGCAGAATCTCTGGCAATGGAGCGTCGCTGACGACTGTAACAGAGTGATCAGAGAAATAGTGTGCAACCTTCTTCGTGGTCATGTAAATTCCATAAACGAGCTTCTGATAGTGCGGATATCTCTACTTTGACGGAGTCGGAACTTCAGAAATATAATAAACTGAGCTCTGAACTTTGTAGGCTTTTCCCTGTTCTTCCCGCTCGACCATAAGTACTGTACTGACGACTTGTCCAGTGGCTGCTATAAAAAGCAGTAAAGGCTCTTTGCTGATTGGGGCAGCAAGCACCGGCTGGGTGGAAAGCAGGGCTTTTAGCTTTGCAAATGCTGCATCAGCTTCAGGAGTCCACTCGAACTTATCTGATTTCTTCATCAGTCGGTAAAGAGGCAGTGGCTTTTCACCGAGGCGAGAAATGAATCGACTTAGGGCGGCCAAGCAACCAGTAAGCTTCTGGACATCATGCACACGCACAGGGCATTTCATTCGGAGTATAACACCCACTTTCTCTGGGTTAGCATCGATCATTAGCGACCCGACCTCAGACGGTCAAGTCTCTATGTATCTGTGCTATCCCTAGATCGGTATGCTAGCACATACAGTACATCAATGTATATATCAAAGTGCAATCACATGTATAAGTAATGAAAAACTGATATATACCTTAAGAATCTCAGCGGAAACAGGCAAACGGGTGTGGAGTCCCATCAACGCCATCGTCAAGTTGAGTGCGGACCGTAACCCTATCGTATCACTTACTCGTCGGATAATACCTGCAACATAATATGTTGCAGCTGTGTAGGTCAGTATGTTGAATGTACTGGCAAGTCACACCACAAGAGATGAATAAATGTCCTATTTATACATGCAATATGGCTGGTGGATGGTTCTAAATTTAATTTGCATAAAGCTGATTTTTCCCTATCATCAAAAGAATATCATATTGTTACAACATAATTCATCATAATCTGATTGAGATGGTTGCTCCATTCAATCTATACCCAAATTCATTAAAACCCATTAAATTAATTAAGAGTGATGAGATCGCTCAATTCCCACTTTCCAGATGCTCAAATTGTCCATAACCGGGGACACGACTAATCGATTAGTTTTACACTCTGCAGAGTTTTGCACACTTTTCCCCTCAAGACTCAGTCACCTCCTTTGTAGTCCTCGCACTGCCTGGTGTTTGAGAATCGGAAGATCGAGACATAATCTTTATAAATTGTGCCCTCTTAACCCTGGGTAGACCGATACACCTACATATATAACTACATCTGCTAGTCTACCACGGTAAGAGGTCACACAACTTACTCAACTAAGCCAGAGCCCATAATAGCTTGTGGCTGTGCAGGTAAGCTTCTAGTCATGAAAAATTGTTGAATCCCTTTGAGCCTGGGTGGCAGTCCATAGGGTGATCACACGGGTACTCCGGGATCCCCTGGGCAACTCCACTAGTTTCTCCACGGTGCCCGGGCAAGTCCACTGGTTTCTCCAGGGTTCCCCTTACCAATCCACCCAGATGTGTGTTAATGTTGCCACCTTAAGGTTACCCTTAATTATTATATCACTCGCAACTTTCATGATCTCACATACCAATCCCCATCTACAATGGCATAGCAAGATCCTTACAACGTTGGCGACAAAGAAGTAAAGGCTCAGACCTACCTCATTGCACTACTGGGTTTATAATATAGCCAACTAATATATTCATGCAAACCCTACATCAAAGGACTAAATGCATATATAAAACATAGGTATAAAAGGGCATGATCAAGATGTAACTTGCCTTGTACTGTCACTGAAGATGAAATATTCTATTGAGTCGTCTCTCCTTCTCGTTACGATATATCTAATGATATAAGAAAGTACTTTAACACACAACATCATCCAAATAAAGATCCAAATAAAATATTCAAATTACAATACAAAATAAGAAAAACATTCCTACATAAGTTGTTAGGACTTGGTTACGGGTTGAGATAAGATCAAGAATGAAAATATGATATATGTTTTGTTCTAGGGTTGGGTCAAAGTGAAGATCACGGATTGAAGAGTTGTGAGGCAAGGTTCTACGACAAAGTCTATAATAAAAATGGTAGATGGAGTTTGTGGCACAAAGATTTATGTTACATAATGTATGTAACATCTCGTGAAGTCTAAATTTCTATAATGGTAGCATATGACCAGAGAGGTTCCTAATGATCTTCTCAAGAAAGTTGAATCAAGAATCAAATTAAACTAATGATGAAGTTGAATTACGATAAAAGAAAAACTATATGAAGAGTTAAGGTTGAAACAATGGCTAGACATAGGTGAACAATTAGAAAAAAATCTAACAGTAAGATATGGACCGAAGGATCAATTTTGCCGAAGGAAACATTTTCAAAAGAATTACAGATTAACAGATATAGCAAAAATACTCAAATACAAATTTTAATTTTTTTGTCAAATTTAATTTACCAAAAGTGAAATATGTCTCATGATAAACTTCGTGTTTCAACGAATCCGTGGATATAAAATTTGTCGAATGCAAACTTACGGTCTAGGAGATATGAATTTCTGAAGTTTGAGTATTTCTCTGAAAAACAATTACGGGATTTACACAGTGCTCGCCGGAGTTACTCGCCGAAGTTGGGGAAAAAGGTCGCCGGAGTTGAGGAAGAAGGCCCCCAACGTCAAATAGTAGCAGAACGGCGAAGAGGCCGACAAGGGGAGTCCTTTGGATAAGATCACAGGCTCGGACTTGTCCCGTGGCGCGTGGAGCGGCCATCGGAGTTGCCGAACTCCGACGAGCAATTGCTCACAGAGGAGGAGGTTTAGAGAGGGGTGTTCGGATGGGCTAGTGAGTGGCTTTGAGGCTCTCGTCTGGGTACCTTTTATAGGAGCAGGGGAGGTTAGAATTCGAGCAGGGGCGTTCATCCACATTATGGCGTTAATGGCGAACGTTACTGCGCTCTAGGTGGCCATTAGGGCGCGGTTTAGTGTGGGTAACGAAAGGGAAGGAGTTAGGGCGGAGTGGGGGATCCATTCAGAGGGGTTTTGGGCGAGGGAGAGGAAGAGGTGGAGGCATCCATGGTTGTTCTCTGTAAGTTCTAGGTTCTGTAGATGCGCCTGGGGAACAAGAAGATGAGGTGGGCTGGGCAAGAGAGGGAATAAGTGGGCCAAGCCCAATTTGGTTTGGAGGGAGCAAATAACCTGTGGGTTTCAAAAAAATTACAAATGAACAAGAGGAAGATGGACTTGGTCCAGTACGTGTACAAAAGTTTACTTACAACAGAAAAATAAAATGTTTACATTATTCTCAATATTATTTAGAGTTATGCAAATTCACAAAATTATAATTGTGCCATATTAAATATTTTCAAATATTTTTTTGGAGAAGTCACATTATCTCCTCTCGCTAAATTTTATTTGAATAATTTGGAAATATTTAAACGACAGTAAAACTCCAAATAATATCATATTTCAATTGGAACTCCAAAATCCAAACAAACTCCATATGAAATATTCATCCACCACATTTGAGAAAGTCATCTTATTCTCACTCCAAAATTGTGACTGTGGTTTCCAATATTTCAAAAAGAGTCAAACAAAAAAAAATTAAAGCCCTTTGATTTTCTTGAATAAACTTCCCCAACCATAGTTTTCTTTATTGGACAAAATGTTGCCCAACTTTTATAACATGATTAGAAAAAGTTTTAAACAAGAACTCAGAAGGTTTTAATTCTCGTGAAAAAATAAAATAATTTCACACAATCCATGACACAACAATCAAACAAACAATCCTATTTATTTATTTAATTTAACATTCCAAAATATAGAATTTTGGGATGTTACAAACCTACCACACTTAAAATGAATCTCGTCCTCGAGATTCAGAAAGGCTAGAAAGAAAAGGTTCGGGTTGGGGTCTCCTTGCAATTCCATTGATCATCATGAAGGTCTCGAGTGCTACCACACTTCAAATAAACCCATGCACCACCTCTATAGTGTTGACAACACATTTCTCCTCAAATTTCTTGTAATAACTCCTTCATTGATGCTCTCCTGTTAGAGGCATAACATTTCCTTCAATATCCTGGGTCTTTGCATCAAAATGAAATTCTTCTGAGACTGGATCTCTCATCTGACAGGTCTAGCGCCAATGCTAAACAACTATCGAAAAATCTCATGGAGGTCTGCCATTACTGGTTCCCTGCAAGAAATGGGTCTTGGCTTCATTCTCACCGTGTAACCTACGATTGGCAACAGCTGCCATGTACATGGGTTCCTCATCATACCATTCTATGGCTTAAGCAAGGCTTCAACGGGAGTCGGCACTTTACTGTGGGTAAGTCACTTAGATTTACCATTCCAAATAACAAGAGCGAATGATAAGAGTAGGTCGTCATGGTGGCCAAGCCATGTCGCACCCAAATCATTACCCTGTATAAGGTTTAGTGAATCTCGCATTCTAGCACTCGGGCATCCTCACAGGCATTGCAGATTTCTCTTGTCCATGAACTGGGTTCGAATAAATCCATCGATTCTGCAAGCCAAAAAAAACAACTATCGTTTCAACAAAACCCACTGGTTTTACGTATCCTCCTATGGAATAGCTATAACTTCATCGCTAGATGTTTCATGGCTCCTTCATAATTCTTCCTTCAACAAGATTGTGCTCGTTCCTCGGTAAATCCTAGGCCTGTGGGTTATGGCCCACTTCAACACGTGTATATCTTTTACTCATCCTTGGAGTTACAACTGATCCATATTCTCCGGTAATTCTCATACTACTTCATTTCCTTCATCTCCTTGTGGTAACCAACATAACGAAATCAAACTGCAACTTATTTTTGTCCAACTCCTTTCTACAGATTGGCATGAACAACACGTTTCTTTCTCCTTTGACCCTGTGGTTTTACGAAATACTACCACACTTAAAATGAATTGTACTAATTCATCCATAGACCATATTTCTCATATCCTCGAAAATGGTCAAAATCTAAGAGAGTGGCAACTCTTACAATTCAACATGGCACTGATGATTCAACTTTATTGATCCATGAAATATTACATTCTCCAAGACTTCCATTACGTAGGTCAACTCAACCTACTCATGAAAATAAAATTGCTTCCTACTACTTATTACTGATATCATAATCTCGACTACTCAGTTTTAGCTTTCTTTTGATCCGAACATTCGCTAGCATAATGTTCCACTTCCTTACAACGAAAACAAATGGCTTCCAACTTGTCTCGAGGCTTCCTTGTGATTTTCTGGACTCCTTGGGTTGTTGGCTTCTCTTCCGAACATTCATGGTAGTAGTGCCATGAGTTCTTGCACCTGAAACATGTGATATGACTTAGGTCCTTCTCTGCAGAAATTGGGTTACTCTGGGGAGATATTCGTTTCCTCTTCGGGGACTTCTTCGTACCGATCATGACTTCTATTTCACGTGGATGAAATTCCACTTCTTCTATCGGGAAGTATTCTGGATTCTCTTTTCTTTCCTTGGTGCAATACTGTGAAAAATGTCCTTTTTCTCCACATGAATAGCAGGCTTTGGAATAAAATCTGGTTAGGCCTTCTCCATCAGGGTCTTCAACATCGTCCTTCGTCACAGGTTCTTTCATACCTTCTCGGAGGGCTTCCTTCATTCCTTCCTTCTGCTTCCGGGTAGTTTGTTGTACCACGGGATAAATGTGACACTGAGCAGGGTAGTGATCCGTTCCTTCACATAAGAAACATGTAACCTGCCAGGTTGGGCATTCTCCGGCTGGGTGATTTTCTTCACAATGTGGGCATCCGTCCTTGTGTTCTTTATGGGTGTGTCCAATTTCTCCGCAAATCTTACATGCACAAGGTTTCTTCATCATCTTACTATTGTAGGGATTCCGGGTAAGATGAGACCTTAGCAGAGTCATCTTGAATTCTTCCCCAAGTCTTTGCTCCATTCCATCCTTGTATGGCTTGATGCATTTTCCACCATGTTGCGACACTGCCTTCAAATTACTGAAGAGTGTATGGTACTTCATCCTTTCTTTCAACAAGGTTGATCCTCAGGTGATTCTCCATGTTACGAATCCATTGCTCGGTCTCCAACTGAGTCTTGGGTCCCGAGAATTTGAGTTCATCTTCATTCATCATCTATTGGGTCCAAGGGTTTGAGATGAGATAGAGTTGGATGAATAGAGAGATACACACATCGCACAAGTCAATCATGATTCACACATTCATTCTATAAAACATTAATATAGTACTGCCACCCACATAAGTTGGTATGGTTAGATACTCAAATTGTAAACGTTCAATCTTATTTTCTCATGGTGGTCTACTACTAAACTAACTTCTCCAGATCTCGGTTCTGGTCTCCAAGGGGCTTCTTCTGCTTGTGTTGGATACTCTCCAGTTCTTCAGCCAGATAATCTCTATCGAGACGGAGTTTCCTGTGGTGTCCTAGTATGTCTTGGAGTTGATTCTTGAGCTTCTGGATCTCAACATCTTTGGCATGAGCTATGGTCCTGCTGTTCTCCAGTTCTTGACGAAGTTTCTGAACTTCAAGGTCTTCCTCCGCATGCTTGGTTACCTCCAGCTTCTGGGCCTTGAGTTCTTCATGCAGTGCTTCCTTATCGAATAAGACTTCGAGAAGGTCCATCTGGAGGTTCTTGATGTAATGCTCCAAGTCTTGGTTATACACCGTCAGAGGTGAAAACTTCAGCTTTTGCTCCTTCGTCAGTGAGATATGTGCTCCACCGGCTTTCTGCCATCCAAGCTTTCCGAAACTGTTCTTGCTTAGCTCATTACGATGACGATAGCATAGGCGTGCAATTGCATCATGAATGGCAGTGTTGATGCCCATATCCTTGTTGCAGGCTATCATCTCATATGTGATGTCTCCTTTCTTCGGGTCTCCTTGACGTCCAAAAACTCGAGTCTTAATGCCTCATGTTCCGGTTCTTCTCTTGTTCACCTTGTTCTCCGGTATCGGCAACTTCAGCAGTCTGACCAGTACCATGCGGGTTGGACCAGAAAGAACGTCCTTGTAGTGCTCTCTGGTGTTCAGGGAGAAATTCTCCATCTAAAATTTGGAAATAAGAAGAGTTTTGGTCAAGGGTTCAAAAGATGAGGGAAAATTCCAAGGCAAAAATTGTTCTCTCGGGGTCTTGTTGGTACTAAGCCATTTCCTAGGGTCACGTCCTACAGTCAACATGTGCTCTGATACCATTTCTATAGCGACCCGACCTCATACGGTCAAGTCTCTGTGTATCTGTGCTATCCCTGGATCGGTATGCTAGCACACACAGTACATCAATGTATATATCAAAGTGCAATCACATGTATAAGTAATGAAAAACTAATATATACCTTAAGAATCTCAGCGGAAACAGGCAAACGGGTGTGGAGTCCCATCAACGCCATCGTCAAGTTGAGTGTGGACCGTAACCTTATCGTATCACTTACACATCAGATAATACGGGCAACATAATATGTTGCAGCCGTGTAGGTCAGTACGTTGAATGTACTAGCAAGTCACACCACAAGAGATGAATAAATGTCCTATTTATACATGCAATATGGCTGGTGGATGGTTCTAAATTTAATTTGCATAAAGCTGATTTTCCCTATCATCAAAAGAATATCATATTGTTACTACATAATTCATCATAATATGATTGAGATGGTTGCTCCATTCAATCTATACCCAAATTCATTAAAACCCATTAAATTAATTAAGAGTGATGAGATCGCTCAATTCCCACTTTCCAGATGCTCAAATTGTCCATAACCGGGGACACGACTAATCGATTAGTTTTACACTCTCCAGAGTTTTGCACACTTTTCCCCACAAGACTCGATCACCTCCTTTGTAGTCCTCGCACTGCCTGGTGTTTGAGAGCCGGAAGATCGATACATAGTCTTTCTGAAGTGTTCCCTCTTAACCCTGGGTAGACTGGTACACCTACATATATAACTACATCTGCTAGTCTACCACTATAAGAGGTCACACAACGTACTCAACTAAGCCAGAGCCCATAATAGCTTGTGGCTGTGCAGGTAAGCTTCTAGTCATGAAAAATTGATGAATCCCTTTGAGCCTGGGTGGCAGTCCATAGGGTGATCACATGGGTACTCCGGGATCCCCTGGGCAAGTCCACTAGTTTCTCCAAGGTGCCCGGGCAAGTCCACTGGTTTCTCCAGGGTGCCCCTTACCAATCCACCCAGATGTGTGTTAATGTTGCCACCTTAAGGTTACCCTTAATTATTATATCACTCGCAACTTTCATGATCTCACATACCAATCCCCGTCTACAATGGCATAGCAAAATCCTACAACGTTGGCGACAAAGAAGTAAAGGCTCAGACCTACCTCATTGCACTACTGGGTTTATAATATAGCCAACTAACATATTCATGCAAACCCTACATCAAAGGACTAAATGCATATATAAAACATAGGTATAAAAGGGCATGATCAAGATGTAACTTGCCTTGTACTGTTGATGAAGATGAAATATTCTATTGAGTCGTCTCTCCTTCTCGTTACGATATATCTAACGATATAAGAAAGTACTTTAACACACAACAACATCCAAATAAAGATCCAAATAAAATATTCAAATTACAATACAAAATAAAAAAACATTCCTACATAAGTTGTTAGGACTTGGTTACGGGTTGAGATAAGATCAAGAATGAAAATATGATATAGGTTTTGTTCTAGGGTTGGGTCAAAGTGAAGATCACAGATTGAAGAGTTGTGAGGCAGGGTTCTACGACAAAGTCTATAATAAAAATGGTATATGGAGTTTGTGGCACAAAGATTTATGTTACATAATGTATGTAACATCTCGTGAAGTCTAAATTTCTATAATGATAGCATATGACCAGAGAGGTTCCTCATGATCTTCTCAATAAAGTTGAATCAAGAATCAAATTAAACTAATGATGAAATTGAATTACGATAAAAGAAAAACTATATGAAGAGTTAAGGTTGAAACAATGGCTAGACATAGGTGAACAATTAGAAAAAAATCTAACAACAAGATATGGACCGAAGGATCAATTTTGCTGAAGGAAACAGTTTCGAAAGAATTACAGATTAATAGATATAGAAAAAATACTCAAATACAAATTTTAAATTTTTATCAAATTTAATTTACCAAAAGTGAAATATTTTTGTCTCATGATAAACTTCGTGTTTCAACGAATCCGTGGATATAAAATTTGTCGAATTCAAACTTACGGTCTAGGAGATATGAATTTCTGAAGTTTGAGTATTTCTCTGAAAAACAATTACGGGATTTACACAGTGCTCGCCGGAGTTACTCGCCGGAGTTGGGGAAAAAGGTCACCGGAGTTGAGGAAGAAGGCCCCCAACGTCAAATAGTAGCAGAACAGTGAAGAGGTCGACAAGGGGAGTCCTTTGGATAAGATCACAGGCTCGGACTTGTGCCGTGGCGGCATGGAGCGGCCGTCGGAGTTGCCGAACTCCGACCAACAATTGCTCGCAGAGGAGGAGGTTCAGAGAGGGGTGTTCGGATGGGCTAGTGAGTGGCTTCGAGGCTCTCGTCTGGGTACCTTTTATAGGAGCAGGGGAGGTTAGAATTCGAGCAGGGGCGTTCGTCCACATTATGGCGTTAATGGCGAACGTTACTGCGCTCTAGGTGGCCATTAGGGCGCGGTTTAGTGTGGGTAACGGAAGGGAAGGAGTTAGGGCGGAGTGGGGGATCCGTTCAGAGGGGTTTTGGGCGAGGGAGAGGAAGAGGAGGGGAGGAAGAGGTGGAGGCATCCATGGTTGTTCTCTGTATGTTCTAGGTTTTGTAGATGCGCATGGGAACAAGAAGATGAGGTGGGCTGGGCAAGAGAGGGAATAAGTGGGCCAAGCCCAATTTGGTTTGGAGGGAGCAAATAACCTGTGGGTTTCATTTTTTTTACAAATGAACAAGAGGAAGATGGACTTGGTCCAGTACGTGTACAAAAGTTTACTTACAACAGAAAAATAAAATGTTTACATTATTCTCAATATTATTTAGAGTTCTCCGAATTCACAAAATTATAATTATGCCATATTAAATATTTTCAAATATATTTTTGGAGAAGTCACATTATCTCCTCTCGTTAAATTTTATTTGAATAATTTGGAAATATTTAAAGGACAGTAAAACTCAAAATAATATCATATTTCAATTGGAACTCCAAAATCCAAACAAACTCCATATGAAATATTCATCCACCACATTTGAGAAAGTCATCTTATTCTCACTCCAAAATTGTGATTGTGGTTTCCAATATTTCAAAAAGAGTCAAACAAAAAAATTAAAGCCCTTTGATTTTCTTGAATAAACTTCCCCAACCATATTTTTCTTTATTGGAAAAAATGTTACCCAACTTTTATAACATGATTAGAAAAAGTTTTAAACAAGAACTCAGAAGGTTTTAATTCTCGTGAAAAAATAAAATAATTTCACACAATCCATGACACAACAATCAAACAAGCAATTCTATTTATTTATTTATTTATTTAATTTAACATTCCAAAATATAGAATTTTGGGATGTTACACGATCCCTCGTTCGGAAACGAGAAAACCGAGTAATTTTCCGCCCGGAACTCCAAACGTGCACTTTGATGGATTATGCTTGATATCATACCTTGTGAGGTTGGCAAAGGTTTCAGCAAGGTCAGTCAGTAGGTCGAAACCTTTACGTGACTTGACCACAATGTCATCCATGTATGCTTCCACATTCCGACTGATCTGAGTGAGCAGGCACTTCTGAATCATCCGCATGAATGTGGCTCTAGCGTTCTTCAAACCGAATGGCATTGTGACATAACAGAAGCATCCAAACAGGGTGATGAAAGCTGTCTTTATCTCGTCGGGTCCGTACAGACGGATCTGGTGGTACCTGGAGTAGGCGTCCAAAAAGGACAAACGCTCGCACCCCGCAGTCGAATCGACTATCTGGTCGATGCGGGGGAGAGGAAAGTGATCTTTCGGGCAGACCCGATTGATATGCTTGAAGTCAATGCACATGCGAAGTGAGTCGTCCTTCTTTGGGACCATGACAACATCGGCTAACCACTCGGAGTGGTAAATCTCTCAGATAAACTCAGCTGCCAAAAGCCAAGCCACCTCTTCACCGATTGCCTTTCTCTTCTGTACGGCGGACCGTCGAAGATGTTCTTTGACTGGTTTCACTTTTGGGTCGACTCGCAAACGATGCTCAGCCAGTCCCCTGGGAACACCCAGCATGTCTGAAGGTTTCCATGCGAAGATGTCCCAGTTCTCATGGAAGAACTAGATGAGGGCTTCTTCCTATTTGGAGTCGAGTGTGGTTGAAATGTGAGTCGGAGCAGCATTGGGGTCTGTCGGGTAAATGTGAAGCGACTTCGTTTCACCAGACGACTGGAATGCTGAATCTGTGGCTGGCTTCTTGGCTCGCAACAAATCACTCGGATCTGCATTTTTCTGGTATTCTTGCAATTCTGCCACGGCCATCTGTGCATCGGCGATCTTTGAACCCTTCTGGAAGCACTCTTCTGCCTTCTTCCGATTACCAGTGATAGTGATCACCCCTTTGGGACCATGCATCTTCAATTTGAGGTACACGTAACATGGTCGAGCCATAAAATGTGCATAAGCTGGCCTGCCCAGAATGGCATGATAGGCACTCTGGAAATCCACAACTTCAAATGTCAACTTTTCTTTGCGGTAATTCTTGGAATCACCGAAAACCACGTCGAGAGCAATCTGGCCGAGTGATGCAACCTTCTTGCCTGGAATGACCCCATGGAAACTCATATTGCTTTCACTAAGCCTGGACATCATAATGACCATCCCCTTCAATGTCTCTGCATACAGTATGTTCAGGCCACTGCCACCATCCATCAGGACCTTTGTCAGTCGGGTGCCTTCGACCATCGGGTCGACCACTAGTGCTTGCCTCCCAGGGGTGGCTATGTGCGCTGGATGATCAGACTGATCGAATGTAATGGCTGTGACCACTTCAAATAACTGGGTGTCACCGGAGTGACCATGTTCACTTCTCTGTTGATGACTTTCAATCGGCTTTTGCTCTCAACGTCAGCAAAAATCATCAGAGTGAAATTCACGTGGGGATAACCATCATCATCTTCTTCCTCATCCTCAGCCTTGTCTGCTTCCTTCTCCTTTTCCTTGGGATGTTTCTCTCGGAATTGCTGGATTAGGAGTCGACACTTCCGAGTGGTGTGCTTCGGATAAATGAAGTTACCCTCTTCATCTTTTTTGGTGTGGATGTGGCACGGCAGATCCAACACATCATTTCCATCTTGATCTTTTACTTTCTTAGGGTTCCACGGCCCTTTGGGCTTCCCCTTGAACTTTCCTTGAACCACAGCTAAGGCTTCACCAGGAGCAGCTGGCTTGGCCTTGCGCTTCTGTTTCCGACCGAAGTTTCCTCCTCCGACTTCATGGGCGACCGCTCTGTGCTTGCCACTCCGGAGTCGTTCTTCTTCTTCACCATTGGCATATTTGGTGGCAATCTCCATCATCCGAGTCAGAGTCATATTTCATGTCCGACCGAATTTTAGATTCAACTCCCGATACCTGACACCTTCCTTAAAGGCACAAATTGCCTGATGATCAGACACATCCTCCACCGTGTGGTGCAGGGGGATCCATCTTGGATATAAGCCCTCAAAGTTTCATTCGGTTTTTGAACACAACACTGTAATTCCGTCAAACCTGCCGGCCGTTTGCAAGTGCCCTCGAATGTTCTGACAAACACTCGGGCGAGATCTTCCCAAGTATAAATACTGCTAGGTGCCAACTGATTCAGCCATGCTCTAGCCGAGCCCTCCAACATCAGAGGAAGGTGTTTCATGGCCACTTCATCATTGCCGCCACCAATCTAGATAGCCACTCGGTAGTCTTCAAGCCAAGTGTCAGGCTTGGACTCACCAGTGAACTTGCTGACTCCAGTCGCCAACCTCAAGTTGGGGGGAATCACTGCAGCCCTGATGGCTCTGCTGAAGCACTCTGGACCTGAGACATGCACCCTGCTGGTGGTTTGCGGATCCCTGTCATGGCCCTCTCGGTGAGCTCTGTTTCTGTCGACCAAGCCCTGAACGAGAATAGACCTCGCATCAAAGCCTAGCTCCCTGGGGTCGACTGGAATCCCTCGCCCAACACTGCGAGGGCGTCTGCCTTCATGTTGCCGAGGCACGTACGACCCACTCCTTGGGGGAGGCGTGGGCACTCGACGACGATCATCGCGATCGACTCGGTGATCATACTGCTCACGGTTTCTGTACTGATCTCGTTGATTTCCACGTCCTTCACGCCTCGGGGGCAATCTTGGGCTATGGGCCGACTGAACTGTGTCTGCAACCATGGATCTGCTATGGATCCTATTCCACGATTGAGATACGGCTGTATTCTGTTCTCCCGCCGCCCGGAGCAAAGCTTGGATCTGCACCAGACCTCGGCCAGCTTCTGACTGGGAAGGTTGGATCGACTCTGCTATCCAGGCAGCAGCTGCTAGATTTTGGATCGGGGTTCGGTATACCTGAGTCGGAGGTGGAAAAAGTTGGCGTCGACTGGATTCGGGAGCATGCTGCCGAGCGCAATCGTCGAGTTCGCGCTAGAGGTTCTCCAGTCGAGTGCGCTCAGCCAAGTTGGCCAAGCGCACCTGCTCCAAGGCCTGGGCCTCAGGGGTTTCTCCAACTATAGGAGTATGCAGTGCATCCATGTTCCGGCGGCGAAGTTTCTCCCTCTGCTGCAAAGAGAGGGGTTCGCCGTCCCCATCACCTCCGTCTTCACGGGTGAAGCCAGGAGGACCGCGTGGTCCATTGACCATCAAAACTTCTGCCGCTAGGTCGCTGTTGTCGCACTCGGATGGGGTCTCTACGGAGCCAGTTGACAGATCGAACAAGCCGTAGAGAGTTCCGTCGGGCTCGATTGCCGCGACTTGAGGGGTGGCCGACTGGCAGGCCACCGCATGCCTCACCCACCGCTGAAGCCTCGATCGACCGGAACGTTTGCTCCGGCGGGCCACAGGGAGGGGGAAAGCTGTTGGAGCCGACTGATACTGGATCGACGGCTGCCACACGAGGACGCCGCGGATACACGCGCGAAAGTGCATCGCCCCACGTGTGGGGAGTGCGTCGACATCGAGTGGAGCCTCCTGAAGCCAAGCGGAGTCGTCGGCGACAAACACGAGCGCGCCGAGACGGATCTCGCGGCCCTCAGCCAAACCTCCGCCTGGAACCATGATGAAGGGGATCGGAAAAATTGCAACTTCTCCAACAAGTCGCTAAGACACCTGCCCCACAGTGGGCGCCAACTGTCGTGGTTCTAAGCCTGAGAGTAGAATAGGGGGGTAGAAATGTAGAGGCAAGATCCTAGCTATGGAGGAGTTGTACACGCGAGTTTTACGAGTTCAGGCCCTTCTCGGAGGAAGTAACAGCCCTACGTCTCGGAGCCCAGAGGCGGTCGACTGGATATATGCGTGTGAATTACAAAAGGTGCGAACCCTTGTCCCAAAGGAGAGGGGTGACTTATATAGAGTGCGCCAGGACCCCAGCTCCCCTCCGTTACACAGGGTTCAATGTTCATAAAGGAGGAGCGTTACTGGTAACGTCTGGAGTAAAGTGCTATAAATGATTATTAAAGCTATGATTTAAATCCCGATCGTTGCAGAGTGAGTGGCTTCACATCTTCTGATAGTCGAATGGTTGTTCGCATGGTCGAGTGTCTTCAAGGCTGTCGAGTGGAACATAGCTTCATGGTCGAGTGGATGATGATTTCTCTTCGACTGCTTCTGGTTCTTTTAGAGATGTCCTTGGGGAGGGTATCTTGGACAGATCCATGACCCTACCCTAGGTACATAGCTTCGTCAAGTACCACCTCGTTTATATTACAATTTTGCCTATACAAATCGTAAAAGCGTATTATGACATGAGAAGAAAGCGTATTATCACGGTGAACCCATGGAATCAATCCGTGCTTTATTATTAGGGAAAGATAATAGCATGGAACAATCAAAAATTATTGATACATTGGAGACATATATGGCATTCCTATTAGCGCCCCTCTCGTGCAAGGACGAGTGAATAAACACTCATCATGAGAATAACCCGCTTAGCATGGAAGATATTGACTGCCTCTTGCCGCTCCATGAGCGCTCTAGGCACACAAAACAGGTGTTCATTTAAAAGTTTAGAGGTGGCACATGCAAATTCACTTCGGACGGCAGGGTAATACCGCATATAGGTAGGTATGGTGGAATCATCTAGAATAACTTTGGTTTAAGTATTTTGATGCATAAGAAGTATTTTCGCGTAGTACATGCGAAGGCTAGCAAATAGGTTGAGAAGCAGCCAGCTAGAGAGCGAAAATGGTCATGAACATGTGTTATGCATAATCAACATTGAACACTATCATGAGTAGGATATGAACACCATGAACATAAATATCATAGAGGCTATGTTGGTTTTGATTCAACTACATGCATGAATGCTACTTCTTGAGCTTGCATTGTTTTTTCCCTTGAAGAGGAAAGGGTGATGCAGCAAAGTAGAGATAAGCATTTCCCTCAGTTAAGAACCAATGTATCAATCCAGTAGGAGGCATCAACTCTCCAATCTATGCACCTGCACAAACTAACAAACACTTGCACACAACGTGAAAACGGGGTTGTCAATCCCTTCACGGTCATGAACAAGAGTGAGATCTAATAGTGATAGGTATAAAACATAAATAAAAGAGCAAACTAAAGTAAATATAAATAAATTGCAGCAATGTATTTTTGGGTTTTTGGTTTATATATCTGAAAATATATGATGGAAAATAGACTCGAGGGTCATAGGATTCATTAGAGGCTTCTCTCTTGAAAGAAAGCATACAATGGGTAAACAAATTACTGTCAAGCAATTGCAAGAAAAGCATAAAGTTATGACGATATCTAAGGCAATGATCATGAATATAGGCGTCACGTCCGTGTCAAGTAGACCGAAACGATTCTGCATGTACTACTATTACTCCACACATCGACCGACTCTTGCCTGCATCTAGAGTATTAAGTTCATAAGAACAGAGTAACACCTTAAGTAAGATGACATGATGTAGAGGGATAAACTCATGAAATATGATATAAACCCCATCCTTTTATCCTTGATGGCAACAATACAATACGTGCCTTGCTACCCCTTCTGTCACTGGGTGAGGACACCACAAGATTGAACCCAAAACTAAGCACCTCTCCATTGCAAGAAAAAAACAATCATAGATAATTCGAAGAGAAATACAAAGATATTTGATCATGCATAAAAGAGTTCAGAAAATACTCAAATAATATTCATAGATTATTTGATCATAAATCCAAAATTCATCAGATCTCGACAAACACACTGCAAAAGAATATTACATCAGATAGAAGTCCAAGAACATCGAGTAGAACATTGTATTGAAGATCATAGAGAGAGAAGAAGCCATCTAGCTACTAGCTATGGACCCGTAGGTCTATGGTAAACTACTCACGCTTTATCGGAAGGGCAGCAAGGTTGATGTAGATGCCCTCCGTGATCAAATCCCCCTCCGTCAGGGTGCCGGAAAAGGCCCCAAGATGGGATCTCATGGGAACAAAGGCTTGCGGCGGCAGAAAAGTATTTTGGTGGATGCCTATGATGGTTTGGGAATATTTGGGAATTTATAGTGCAAAGATTAGGGTTGGGAGACCTCCGAGGGGGCCACAAGCCCTCAGGGTGCCCCCCTAGGGCGCACCTGGTAGGCTTCTGGCTTCCTCAGGAACTTTTTGGCCCCCTCTCCAAGTCCTACGGGTGTCTTCTGGTCCAAGAAAAATCATCACGAAAGTTTTATTCCGTTTGGTATTCCTTTTTTGTAAAACTCAAAAAGAGGAAAAAGCTGAAACTGGCACTAGGCTCTAGGTTAATATGTTAGTCCCAAAAATAATATAAAATAGCATATTAATGCATATAAAACATCCAAAACAGATAATATAATTGCATGGAACAATAATAAATTATAGATACGTTGGAGACGTATCAATGAACATGTGCCAAGTCAAGCAACTTGAAACATTCAGAGGAGGATACCATATCATCATACTACATCACAATCATTTTAATGCATGTTGACATCCAAGATAAATCATTATCCACTCCCAGCTACTTAAGCATGGCATGAGCAACTATAATCTCTAATTGTCATTGCAAACATGTTTGATCATAATATGTTGAATCATGGATACTAGGTTAAAAATATTTACAGAAACAAAACAAGTTGAGTTCATACCCGCTTCTCTCTGCCACAGTCACTTCATCAAATATCGTCATTATTTCCTTTCACTTGCACGACCAGATGATATGAAAATAATAATAGTGCAAGTGTGTCGTGGACTTAGCTAGAATTTGCAAACATTTTATTCAAAAGGAGAAGACAAGGTAATATGGGTCTTTGTTAAATCAAAAGTAAAGCCTATGAGATCCACTCAACATTTTAATCATGGTCTTCTCCTTGGTACGACTCAAACAAAAGAAATTCAGAGAAACACACTAAAATATTTTTGGAGTTTTTAGTTTTTTCTTGGAGAGAGCAAATTAAATAAGGAGAAAACAAAAACTAGAAAAACTATTTACACGGGAAAGCTCTCAACAAGCAAAAGAAGAATCGGGAAATCTTTTTGGGTTTTCTTTCAATACTATAAATAATTAAACTAGAAAAAAACCTAAAAGAAGCAAGAAATATTTTTTGATTTTCTCAAGGTTTTTAAACACACAAGAATAAAGCAAGAGAATAAATCTAGCATGGATAATTCAATGAAAAGGTGTGAACACCGACAATTGGAATGAAATGTGTGAACATGAATATAATGTTGGTGGAAATACATACTCCCCCAGGCTTAGGCTTTTGGCCTAACTTGGTAATCACCACCCGTGGCCTGGATAATAATCAGAGTGATAGCCCACGGCCCTTGGTGCCACCACCTCAGCCCGCCTAGCGGCCTTGATCTCCCCATTATACGCGTGGGCTCGCTCTCAAGAACATAATATCTTCTTTTGCCGTGAAAATGAAAGAGAGCAGGTGCAGGCAAGACAACAGGCACAACGGGTTCTTTATTAAACCTCAAATTATAAGTATAGTTAGTGATTGTGCCCGTAAGGAACTTATGGCGCTTCATGGCCTCAAAGTCTAACTATTGAGTAGATAGGATGGGATAATTAGGCAGAGGTGTCACACCAACCTCTTTAGCTAAACGAGAAGCATAAATCCCACCGTAAAAATGACCACTATCAGCATTACGTTGCAACCTATGTGAAATTATTGCTCCAAGATTATAACTTTTAATTCTGGTCAAAGCTATCTGTACGAGGCTCAAGTCAGGAGCACATAGTGTTCTACCATCTTGCTTGCCCATGAAGCATTTGCCATTAAAGAGTGCAAAGCAGTGAATTGATGGAAAATGGATTCTTTTTATTCTACCTTGTGTCACTCCTCTATCCTCTCCGTAACACAGACTAGTCAAAAATAACTCATACTCAGATCTGGGTGGTTCATCCAGTGAACCCCTATATGGAATTTTATAGGCAACACAAAAAACATCTAGAGGCATGGTAAATGGATGATCATAAAGATTGAATGAAACACTGGACTCGCCAAGAAACCGTTTCTGTGAGATGTTTAAATTTCTTAGTGAATGTTTCCGTGAGATTGAGATGCTGGTTGCACTTATCTTGAATGTAAGGGCCAAGCTCAGCATTATGAACATACTGCTCAAAATTTTCCTTAATACGTGCACTCACCATGAAATCGTTGCACGGCCATAGGCAGGATTTGGTAGCAACATCCTGTATTGAGCTTGCACTTGGTTCAACATAGGACCGTCGTATCGAGCCACTACTCTATGATGCCTCTGAAGACCTCCTCCTCGAAGAACTACTAAAGAATTGCAATTTTTTTGCGAACAATTTTCTGAAAATTTTTGGGACACAAAATTTTGTCAACAAAACTTCACAAGATTGATAGCAACTACTCATATGGATGCCTAAAGGCCATAACAAGCATTCAACTACTTAGAACTGTAAGAATTCAACATGCAAGCTGGTACGTCCATTTTGCATCATGTTTTCCTACTGTTATTTATAATGTTTTTATGCATAATAATTCTTTATGGAGTAATTATAATGCATTTTCTCTCATACTCCCTCCGTCCCAAAATATAAGAGCGTTTTTCACACTACACTATTGTCAAAACACTCTTATATTATGTGACGGAGGGAGTAATATGCAAGTTTTACACAAAGAGGGAGAATGCCGGCAGCTAGAATTCTAGACCTGAAAAAGCTATGTCAGAGTTTGATACGTCTCCAACGTATCTATAATTTTTTATTGTTCCGTGCTATTATATTATCTGTTTTGGATGTTTTATATGCATTAGTATGCTATTTTATATTATTCTTGGGACTAACCTATTAACCTAGAGCCTAGAGCCAGTTCCTGTTTCTTCCCTATTTTTGAGTTTTGCACAAAAGGAATACCAAACTGAGTCCAAACAAAATAAAACCTTCGCGATGATTTTTCTTGGACCAAAAGACAACCAGGAGACTTGGTGATGGAGCCGGAGGAGCCACGAGGCGACCACAAGGACGGAGGGCGCACCCAGGGGGTAGGGGCGCCCCCACCCTTGTGGGCCCCTCGTGCGCCTCCTGACCTAATTCTTTTGCCTATATATACTCTTATATCCCCAAACCACCAGAGGAAGCCACGAAAACACTTCTCCACCGCCGCAACCTTCTCTACCCGTGAGATCCCATCTAGGGGCCTTTACCGGCGTCTTGCCGGAAGGGGATGCGATCACGGAGGGCTTCTACATCAACTATATTGCCCTTCCGATGAAGTGTGAGTAGTTTACCTCAGACCTACGGGTCCATAGCTAGTAGCTAGATGGCTTCTTCTCTCTCTTTGATTCTCAATACCATGTTCTCCTCGATGTTCTTGGAGATCTATTCGATGTAATACTCTTTTGTGGTGTGTTTGCTGAGATCCAACGAAATGTGGATTTATGATCAGCTTTTCTATGAATATTATTTGAATCTCCTCTGAATTCTTATATGCATGATTTCATATCTTTGTAATTTTCTTCAAACTATCGGTTTGGTTTGGCCAACTACATTGGTTTTTCTTGCAATGAGAGAAGTGCTCAGCTTTGGGTTCAATCTTGCGGTGTCCTTTCCCAGTGACAGTAGGGGCAGCAATGCACGTATTGTATTGTTGCCATCGAGGATAAAAATATGGGGTTTTCATCATATTGCTTGAGTTAATTCCTCTACATCATGTCATCTTGCTTAATGCATTACTTTGTTCTTTATGAACTTAATACTCTAGATGCATGCTAGATAGCGGTCGATGTGTGGAGTAATAGTAGTAGATGCAGAATCATTTTGGTCTAGTTGACACAGACGTGATGCCTATATTCATGATCATTGCCTTAGATATCGTCATAACTTTGCGCTTTTCTATCAATTGCTTGGCAGTAATTTGTTCATCCACCGTATTATTTTCTATCATGAGAGAAGCCTCTAGTGAAAACTATGCCCCCCGAGTCTATTTTCCATCATATAAGTTTCTATTTTCCATCATACAAGTTCTATTTTCTTTCATATTAGTTTCCAATCTACTATTTTGCAATCTTTTACTTTCCGATCTATAAACCAAAAATACCAAGATAATTTACTTTGTTGTTTATCTATCTCTACCAGATCTCACTTTTGCAAGCAACCGTGAAGGGATTGACAACCCCTTTATCGCGTTGGGTGCAAGTTGTTGTTTGGTTGTGCAAGTATTCAGTGACTTTTGCGTTGTCTCCTATTAGATTGATACCTTGGTTCTCAAACTGAGGGAAATACTTATCTCTACTTTGTTGCATCACCCTTTCCTCTCCAAGGGAAAACCAATGCAAGCTCAAGAAGTAGCAGGAAGAATTTCTAGCGCCGTTGCCGGGGAGATCTATGTCAAGTCAAGCCATACCAAGTACCCATCATAAACTCTCATCCCTTGCATTACATTATTCACCATTCGCCTCTCGTTTTGCCGTCCCCCGCTTCTAAAATGATTTTCGAAAAGATTTTCCTTTTCTTTGCCCCTCTTTCGTTTGTCTTCTTCGTGCCTTTTGGTTGCTCGTTTGCTAGATTTTTTTTTGCTGCCACCATGTCTGAAATTGGTGAGGTTATCGCTGAAAAAGATAGTATTAATGATGAGGGAAACTTTGATGCTTTTTCCAATACTAATCCCCATGAAGAATCTACTATTCTACACACTAAAAGGCTTCGCATAGGTAGTGGCAATATTATTGGAAAAGGGGTTATTCAAGATTTCTTTACTTGTGCCGGTGCACTTCACACTTTGGGTGGATCTATCTATTCTCCATAAAACTAGTAGCCTTGCAGATGCTATATATTTGCTCGCAGTTGAACTTGAAAGACAATTTGTTCATATGCATCCTTCCATACGAAGGATCTTTCTAGATTTTTCTAATATTGATCATTCTTCCGTTAAGCGTGCTGCCACTATATTTCTAGCTCATGAGTTTAGATTTATTATGAAAGAAGCTAGTGAAATGCTGAACGACAAGAGTATGAGATGATTTTTCGATATATGCCATATCATTATTACGATTATACCTATATATATTCGTGTTTTTATGCCTAGCTAAGGGCGTTAAACAATTGCGCTTATTGGGAGGCAACCTAATTTTATTTTTGCTCTTGCTTTTTAGGTCCTGTTTTGCTTTAGATAATTTATCTAGCCTCTGGTTAGATGTGGTTTTTTGTTTTAATTAGCGTTTGTGCAAACTAAGACCTTTGGGATAGCTTACGGTGATAGTTTATTTGATCTTGCCCAAACAACAAAAACTTTAGCGCCTAGGAGATTAATTTTCATTTGTAACAGAAGCATGATAAAATACTGATTCTTTTTGCAGAAGATTAATAAACAAATTGCTTAGGTTGTCCTTAGTTTTCAGAATTTTTGGAGTTATAGAAGTATTTGAGAGTTACAGATTGCTACAGACTGTTCTATTTTTGACATATTCCATTTTCTTTGTGTTGTTTGCTTATTTTGATGATTCTATGGCTAGTATCGGGGGGTATGAACCATGGATAATTTGGAATACAGTAGATATTACACCAATATAAATAAAGAATGATTTCTCAACAATACCAAAAATGGTGATTTATTTTCTTATACTAACGGAGCTTTTGAGTTTTGTGTTGTGAAGTTTTCATGTTTTGGGTATGGATTTGATGGACTATGGAATAAGGAGTTGCAAGAGCCTAAGCTTGGGGATGCCCAAGGCACCCCAAGGTAATATTCAAGGACAACTAAGAGCCTAATCTTGGGGATTCCCCAGAAGGCATCCCCTCTTTTGTCTTCATCTATCGGTAACTTACTTGAGGCTATATTTTTATTCACCACATGATATGTGTTTTGCTTGGAGCGTCTTGTATGATTTGAGTCTTTGCTTTTTAGTTTGCCACAATCATCCTTGTTGTACACACCTTTTTGGAGAGACACGCATGAATCGTGATTTATTGGAATATTCTATGTGCTTCAATTATATCTTTTGAGGTAGGTAATTTTACTCCAGTGCTTCACTTATATCTTTTTAGCGCATGGCGGTGGTTTTATTTTATAGAAATTGATGAATTCTCATGCTTCACTTATATTATTTTGAGTCTTTAAACATCACGGTAATTTGCTTTGGTTATAAATTTAGTCCTAATATGATAGGCATCCAAGAGGGATATAATAAAAACTTTTATATAAAGTGCATTAAATACTATGAGAAGTTTGATTATGATTGTTTGAGATATGAAGATGGTGATATTAGAGTCATGCTAGTAAGTAATTGTGAATTTGAGAAATACTTGTGCTAAAGTTTGTGATTCCCGTAGCATGCACGTATGGTGAACCGTTATGTGATGAAGTCGGAGCATGATTTATTTATTGATTGTCTTCCTTATGAGTGGCGGTCGGGGACGAGTGATGATATTTTCCTACCAATCTACCCCCCTAGGAGCATGTTGATACGTCTCCAACGTATCTACTTTTCCAAACACTTTTGCCCATGTTTCAGACTCTAACTTGCATGATTTGAATGGAACTAACACGGACTGACGTTGTTTTCAGTAGAACTACCATGGTGTTATTTATGTGCAGGATCAAACGTTCTTGGAATGACCTGAAACTTCACGGCGACACATTTAAGAAAATAAGAAAAATACCTGCCAAAGATGAAGGCCAGGGGGCCCACCGTCTTGCCACGAGGGTGGGGGGCGCACCTGCCCCCCTAGGGCGCGCCCCCTACCTCGTGGGCCCCTGTTGCGTCTCCGACTCCAACTCCACCTCCATATATTGAGTTTCGATGATAAAAAACCAGGGAGAAGAAATCATCACGTTTTATGATACGGAGCCGCCGCCAAGCCCTAAAACCTCTCGGGAGGGCTGATCTAGAGTCCGTTCGGGGCTCTGGATAGGGGAATCCGTCGCCATCGTCATCATCAACCATCCTCCATCACCAATTTCATGATGCTCACCGCCGTGCGTGAGTAATTCCATCGTAGGCTTGCTGGACGGTGATGGGTTGGATGGGATCATCATGTACTCGAGTTAGTTTTGTTAGGGTTTGATCCCTAGTGTCCACTATGTTCTGAGATTGATGTTCCTATGACTTTGCTATGCTTAATGCTTGTCACTAGGGCCCGAGTGCCATGATTTCAGATCTGAACCTCTTAGGTTTTCATCAATATATGAGTGTTCTTGATCCTATCTTGCAAGTCTATAGTCACCTATTATGTGTAATGATCCGTTAACCCCGAAGTGACAATAATCGGGATACTTACTGGTGATGACCGTAGTTTGAGGAGTTCATGTATTCACTATGTGTTAATGCTTTGTTCTGGTTCTCTATTAAAAGGAGGCCTTAATATCCCTTAGTTTCCGTAAGGACCCCGCTGCCACGGGAGGGTAGGACAAAAGATGTCATGCAAGTTCTTTTCCATAAGCACGTAAGACTATATTCGGAATACATGCCTACATTATATCAATGAACTGGAGCTAGTTCTGTGTCACCCTAGGTTATGACTGTTACATGATGAACCGCATCCGGCATAATTCTCCATCACTGATCCATTGCCTACGAGCTTTCCATATATTGTTCTTCGCTAATTTACTTTTCCGTTGCTATTGCTATCATCACTACAAAATACCAAAAACATTGCTTTTACTATTGTTACCTTTTGCTACCGTTATCACTACTATCATATTACTTTGCTACTAAACACTTTGCTGTAGATATTAAGTTTCTAGGTGTGGTTGAATTGACAACTCAGCTGCTAATACTTGAGAATATTCTTTTGCTCCCCTTGTGTCGAATCAATAAATTTGGGTTGAATACTCTACCCTCGAAAACTGTTGCGATCCCCTATACTTGTGGGTTATCAAGACTATTTTCTGGCGCCGTTGCCGGGGAGGGTAGGACAAAAGATGTCATGCAAGTTCTTTTCCATAAGCACGTATGACTATATTCGGAATACATGCCTACATTATATCAATGAACTGGAGCTAGTTCTGTGTCACCCTAGGTTATGGCTGTTACATGATGAACCGCATCCGGCATAATTCTCCATCACTTATCCATTGCCTACGAGCTTTCCATATATTATTCTTCGCTTATTTACTTTTTCGTTGCTATTGATATCATCACTATAAAATACCAAAAACATTGCTTTTACTACTGTTACCTTTTGCTACCGTTATCACTACTATCATATTACTTTGCTACTAAACACTTTGTTGCAGATATTAAGTTTCCAGGTGTGGTTGAATTGAAAACTCAGCTGCTAATACTTGAGAATATTCTTTGGCTCCCCTTGTGTCGAATCAATAAATTTGGGTTGAATACTCTACCCTCGGAAACTGTTGCGATCCCCTATACTTGTTGGTTATTAAGACTATTTTCTGGCATCGTTGCCGGGGAGCATAGCTCTATTCTTTGAGTCACTTGGGATATATATCTGCTTATCATTATGAAGAACTTGAGAGATCCAAAAACCAAGATCTATCCCTCAACTACGAGGGGAGGTAAGGAACTGCCATCTAGCTCTGCACTTGATTCACCTTCTGTTTTGAGTAAGCTTGTGACACTACACCTGCTTCTGCTATTCGTTCTGATATGTCGCATGTTATTGATGATGTCACTTCTGCTATGCATGATACTTATGATGAAACTACCTCTATGCCTGATACTACTGTTCCACTTAGTGCTTTTCTTGATGAACAACTTGCTAGGGCTAGAGAAATTGAAAATATTGAATCTGATGACACTGATGAAAGTGATGATGAAGAACCACTTGCTATTCCTAAGGGTTATGTATTTGATCAAGATGCTTCTTTAGCTATTTTAGCTTGCAGAAATAGAACTGAACTTAAAAAATTATTAGCTAAATGGAGTAAGCAATCCCTAAATGATAGAATGAAACCCGACCCTGCTTTGGCTACTTCACCTATCTTTGTTACTGATAAGGATTATGAATTCTCTGTTGATCCTGATATAATTACTTTGGTTGAATCTGATCTTTTTCATGGTTATGAATCTGAAACTGTTGTGGCACATCTTACTAAACTGAATGATATAGCTACCCTGTTCACTAAAGATGAGAGAACTCATTACTTTTATATCCTTAAAATATTTCTATTCTCATTAAAGGGTGATGCTAAGATATGGTTTAATTCTCTTGATCCTGGTTGTGTGCGTAGTCCCCAGGATATGATTTATTACTTCTCTGCTAAATATTTCCCTGCTCATAAGAAACAAGCTGCTTTAAGGGATATATATAATTTTATGCAAATTGAAGAAGAGAGTCTCCCACAAGCTTGGGGGAGGCTTCTCTAATTACTTAATGCTTTGCCTGATCATCCTCTTAAGAAAAATGAAATACTTGATATCTTTTATAATGGACTAATCGATGCCTCAGAGATTACCTGGATAATTGTGTTGGTTCTGTTTTCAGGGAAAGACCACTGGATGAAGCTGAAATTCTATTGAATAATATGTTAACAAATGAAAATAATTGGACACCTCCGAAGCCAATTCCTGAGCCTATTCCTAAACCAACTCCGAAGAAGAGGGGTATTCTATTTCTCAGTCCTGAAGATATGCAAGAGGTAAAGATATCTATGAAATAAAAAGGTATTAAAGCTGAAGATGTTAAGAATTTACCTCCTATTGAAGAAATACATGGTCTTAATTTACCGCCTGTTGAAGAAACATATAATCTTAATCCTTTACCTATCGAAGAAAATCATGGTCTTGATAACCCGACACAGGTAGTAAAGGTAAGTTCTCTCTATAGATATGATAAAGTTGTAATCCCGTTTATTAAATTTGCTAGCCCATGCTTAGATGAGTTTGATAAATTTATGGTGAAGCAAGAAGATTTTAATGCTTATGTTGGTAGACAACTGAAATACAATTCAAATATGCTTGGACACTTGGGTGATTATATGGCTAATGTTAAAAGTGAACTTAAACTTATTAGTAAACATGCTTCTATGGTTACCACTCAAGTAGAACAAGTACTTAAGGCTCAAAATGATTTGCTCAATGAATTGAATAGTAAAAATAATGATAATGCTGTTAGAGTGGCTACTAGAACTAGTAGAATGACTCAGGAACCTTTGTATCCTGAAGGCTACCCTAAGAGAATTGAGCAAGATTCTCAGAGAAATAATATAGATGCACCCAGCTCTTCTAAAAATAAGAAAAAGAAAAATGATAGGACTTTGCATGCTCCTAGTGATCCTATTGTTGAAACACCTGAGAATCCAAATGATATTTCTATTTCTGATGCTGAAACTCAATCTGGTAATGAACCGGAAACTAGTGGTAATGTTAATGATAATGTTCATAATGATGCCCAACCTAGTAATGACAATGATATAGATATTGAACCTGCTATTGATCTTGATAACCCATAATCAAAGAATCAACATTATGATAAGAAAGACTTTGTTGCTAGGAAACATGCTAACAAAAGAGAGCCTTGGGTTCAGAAACCCATGCCTTTTCCCCCCAAACCATCCAAGAAAAAGGATGATGAGGATTTTGAGCGCTTTGCTGAAATGATTAGACCTATCTTTTTGCGTATGCGATTAACTGATATGCTCAAAACAAATCCTTATGCTAAGTACATGAAAGATATTATTACAAATAAAAGAAAGATACCGGAAGCTAAAATTTCCACCATGCTTGCTAATTATACTTTTAAGGGTGGAATACCAAAGAAACTTGGAGATCCAGGAGTACCCACTATACCATGCTCTATTAAAAGAAACTATGTTAAAACCGCTTTATGTGATCTTGGAGCCGGTGTTAGTGTTATGCCTCTCTCTTTATATCGTGGACTTGAATTGAATAAGTTGACACCTACAGAAGTATCTTTGCAAATGGCTGATAAATCAACCGCTATACCTGTCGGTATTTGTGAGGATGTGCCTGTTGTAGTTGCAAATGTTACTATTTTAACGGACTTTGTTATTCTTGATATTCCCGAGGACGATAGTATGTCTATTATTCTTGGGAGACCCTTTTTGAATACTGCAGGGGGCTGTTATTGATTGCACTAAAGGCAATGTCACTTTTCATGTTAATGGTAATGAGCATACAGTACACTTTCCGAGGAAACAACCTCAAGTTCGTAGTATCAACTCTATTGGAAAAATTCCATCGATTATATTTGGAGGTTTTGAATTTCCTCTTCCTACTATTAAGAAGAAATATGATATTCTTATTATTGGGATGTGCATATCCCCGTTGAGGTAACATAGTGTTATTCGAAATTTCTCCGGTTCCATGTTATTCGAAATGAGTTCGTTAACAAGACTTGATCAACCTTGTTAGTGGATTCCTTTCAATGATCATGAGATGGATGAAACTAGAAGGCACAACCTTCTGCACCCCACTTCTACTTTCTGTTATTTATATTAAATAAAATAAAAATAAATATTTTTCTGTCTGTTATCTGATTATCCATGCAATATAAAAATACCTCAAAAATAAAATTTCTCCAAATGCCCTGAAAATTAAATATGATTTTTTCTAGAATATTTGAGGATTTATGGAACAAAGAACACACCAGGGGGGACAACCACCTTGCCACGAGGGTGGAAGGCGCGCCCCCTGCCTCGTGGGCCCATGGTGGCCCTCCTCCACTTATTCCTGCACCCACACACTTCATCTTCCTCCCACAAACACGAATAACCAGCTCAAACCCGAGTCCAAGCTCGTTTTGCTACCATTTTCGATCTCCTTGCTCAAAGCACCTCTCACAAAACTGCTTGGGGAGATTGTTCCTTGGTATGTGACTCCTCCATTGGTCCAATTAGTTTTTGTTCTAGTGCTTTATTCATTGCAAATTTTTGCTGCTTAGGTGACCCTGTTCTTGTGCTTGCATGTCAAATTTATATGGTCAAAAGTAGTTTTGATGCATGATATAGGCCCTAGGCACTTGTAGGAGTAGTTGCTATCAATATTATTGAGTTTGGTTTACTTTTATTTTGAAGTTACTAAAAATTGCAGAATTTTTCAGAAAATGATGAGGAGACTTTTGAGGGGCTCATCGAGCCAAAGCTCGAAGGAGAAGGCACCGAAGCCTAAGTATAATCCGCCTCGCACCGCGGAGGTTCGGGCGTGTAAATGGCCTTCCGAAGATTTCTTAAGAGCAGTCGGGATTTATGAAGATTTTCATGAGTTGCTCAGACTGCAGGCCTTACCGCTTTCCTCCACGACCAATGCGATCAGTATCTCTTGCTCACAAATACCTTTGTGCAAAACTTTCATTTTCATTCTACGAACTCACCACCTACGGTGGAATTTCATTTATATGATGAGCATAAGGAGGTGTCACTTTATGATTTTTGTCGGATCTGTCTAGTCCCTTTTGGGGGCAAGACAGAAGAACCACATCGTGATGATGTGGAGGGATTTATTGACACTATCACTATAGGGGAAACAAGGAAGGTTTTCGATGCACGAATCACTAGCATACATTTTCCTGTTTGACGCTACTTTGCATTATTTGCTAGTCGTTGCATAATTGGTCGCGGAAACTGTGGAAACCTGAGTATCCCTGATATTATTATTTTGCACCACGGTTTATACGTTGATAACTCTTTTAGTATGGGCAGCATTATTGCCAAACGGTTAAGTCTGAACCGTACCAAGGGCCCCATCTTTGGAGGCATCTATGCTACACGCCTAGCTGCACATTTTAACATACCTATTAGGCATGCTGAGAAGGAAGAAAAGGTGTTGCCCTGTGTTTATCTAGATTATAAAAGTATGGTAGCACATGATTTTATTGTTAAGAATAGGGAAGGAGAGCTTAAATATCAATGTTCTTTAATAAACATCATCCTGAGACTATTACCTTGCCTGCTCCTTCTTTGTTTGATTTGACTGTAGGCACGTACCTTATTCCGTTGATGGCTATCCACGCCTACCGGAACCCTGCACTAGCCAAGGAGCCAGAGCCGGAACCACAATTTGATCCTTCATGACAGTCTAATTACCAGTGGGATCCGGAGATGATTGTCAGCCAGTTGCAATCTGAGCCTTCCTCTTCCTCATCATAGTACGACCCCAACAACTATTATTATGGATATCCGCCAGGCCAGCCGTGGCCATAGACCAACTTAGGCCAAAAGCCTAAGCTTGGGGGAGTATGTATTTCCCACCGACATTACATTTATGTTCACACACTCATTGCTAGACGTCGGTGCTCATACTTTTTCATTGTATCATCCATGCTAGGTTATTTTCCTTTTTATGCTTTCTTCTTGTGTGTTTAATAAACCTTAAGAAAAAACCAAAAAAATTAGTTGTAGTTTTTAATTAATTTACTTCCATGCTTGTAGTAGTAATTAAAAAGAAAACCTAAAAAGATTTCTTGTTCTTCTTTTGCTTGTTGGGAGCTTTCCTGTGTAAATAGTTTCATTTATTTTCTTTTCTTTGGGGGTCGATAGGAGAAGACCATAATTAAATTGTTAAAGTGGCTCTTATATGCATTATTGTTGATCTGACAAAAGAGCCCATATTGCCTTGTCTTCTCCTGTTTGTTGAATGCTTGTAGATTCCAGCTTAGTCCAATGCACGTGCACTATTATTATTATTCACATCGTTCGGTCGTGCAAGTGAAGGGCAATTATGATGATATATGATGGACTGACAGAGAGAAGAAAAACTGGTATGAACTCGACCTCTTTTGTTTTTGTAAATATGATTAGTTCATCGTTCCTGATTCAGCCTATTATGAATAAACATGGTTGCAATGACAACTAGAGATCATAGTTTCTTGTGCCATGCTTGATTAGCTATGAGTTATAATGGTTTACCTTGCTTGCCAACATGCTATTAAAATGGTTATGATGTGGTATGATAGGGTGGTATCCTCCTCTGAATGATTTAAGTGACTTGACTTGGCACATGTTCACACATGTAGTTGAAACAAAATCAACATAGCCTTCACGATATTTATGTTCATGGTGGATTATATCCTACTCATGCTTGCATTCAGTGTTGATTAATTTTAATGCATGTTCATGACTTTTGTCGCTCTCTAGCTGGTCGCTTCCCAGTCTTTTGCTAGCCTTCACCTGTACTAAGAGGGAATACTGCTTGTGCATCCAAACTCCTTAAACCCCAAAGTTATTCCACATGAGTCCACTATACCTACCTATATACGGTATCTACCTGCCGTTCCAAGTAAATTTGTATGTGCCAAACTCTAAACCTTCAAATAAATATCCTGTTTTGTATGCTTGAATAGCTCATGTATCAACTAGGGTTGTCTGTATCTTCCATGTTAGGCGAGTTTTTCTCAAGAGGAGTGGACTCCGCTCCTCACTCATGAGATAAATGGCTGGTCACCGGGATGCCCAGTCCCATGCTTTATGCAAACTAAATCAAAATAATTGCAAACAAAACTCCCCCTGGGACTCTTGTTAGTTGGAGGCACTCGTTGTTTCGAGCAAGCCATGGATTGATGCTTGTGGTGGAAGGGGGAGTATAAACTTTACCATTCTGTTTGGGAACCGCCTATAATGTGTGTAGCATGGAAGATATCGCCATCTCTTGGTTGTTATGTTGACAAAGAAAGTATACTGCTCAAATATTATTCACCTCTGTTTCAAAACCGAGTTCTGGCACCTCTACAAATCCCCGCTTCCCTCTGTGAAGGGCCTATCTATTTACTTTTATGCTAAGTCATCATCCTCTTATTAAAAAGCACCAGTTGGAGAGCACCGCTGTCATTTGCATTCATTACTATTAGTTTACATTGAGTATGACTTGACTGGATCTCTTTTACCACTTTCAGTTTGTCAACTGAATTTCTTGAGGACAAGCAAAGGTTTAAGCTTGGGGGAGTTGATATGTCTCCAACGTATCTACTTTTCCAAACACTTTTGCCCTTGTTTTGGACTCTAACTTGCATGATTTGAATGGAACTAACCCGGACTGACGCTGTTTTTAGCATAACTACCATGGTGTTATTTATGTGCAGGATCAAACGTTCTCGGAATGACCTGAAACTTCACGCAGACGCTTTTCAGAAAATAAGAAAAATACCTGCCAAAGATGAAGGCCAGGGGGCTCATCGTCTTGCCATAAGGGTGGGGCGCACCCCCTACCTCATGGGCCCCTTGTTGCGTCTCCGACTCCAACTCCACCTCCATATATTGAGTTTCGATGAGACAAAAATCAGGGAGAAGAAATCATCACGTTTTACGATACGAAGCCGCCGCTAAGCCCTAAAACCTCTCGGGAGGGCTGATCTGGAGTCCGTTCGGGGCTC
The DNA here is from genome assembly GCF_018294505.1 of Triticum aestivum. Classification (NCBI taxonomy): domain Eukaryota; kingdom Viridiplantae; phylum Streptophyta; class Magnoliopsida; order Poales; family Poaceae; genus Triticum; species Triticum aestivum. The sequence goes on from NC_057794.1 coordinate 596,949,637, forward strand.
CGGAGAGGGGAATCCATCGCCATCATCATCATCAACCATCCTCCATCACCAATTTCATGATGCGCACCGCCGTGCGTGAGTAATTCCATCGTAGGCTTGCCAGACGGTGATGGGTTGGATGGGATCTATCATGTAAGCGAGTTAGTTTTGTTAGGGTTTGATCCCTAGTGTCCACTATGTTCTGAGATTGATGTTGCTATGACTTTGCTATGCTTAATGCTTGTCACTAGGGCTCGAGTGCCATGATTTCAGATCTGAACCTATTATGTTTTCATCAATATATGAGTGTTCTCGATCCTATCTTGCAAGTCTATAGTCACCTATTATGTGTTATGATCCGTTAACCCCGAAGTGACAATAATCGGGATACTTACCGGTGATGACCGTATTTTGAGGAGTTCATGTATTCACTATGTGTTAATGCTTTGTTCCGGTTCTCTATTAAAAGGAGGCCTTAATATCCCTTAGTTTCCGTAAGGACCCCGCTGCCACGGGAGGGTAGGACAAAAGATCTCATGCAAGTTCTTTTCCATAAGCACGTAAGACTATATTCGGAATACATGCCTACATTATATCAATGAACTGGAGCTAGTTCTGTGTCACCCTAGGTTATGACTGTTACATGATGAACCACATCCGACATAATTCTCCATCACTGATCCATTGCCTATGAGCTTTATGATACGTCCATTTTGCATCATGCTTTTATATTGATATTTATTGCATTATGGGCTATTATTTCACATTATGTCACAATACTTATGGCTATTCTCTCTTATTTTACAAGGTTTACATAAGGAGGGAGAATGCCGGCAGCTGGAATTCTGGGCTGGAAAAGGAGAAAATATTAGAGACCTATTCTGCACAACTCCAAAAGTCCTGAAACTCCATGAAACACCTTATAATAAATAATGAAAAATCCTCGCCAAAGATGAAAACTAGGGGGCCCACACCCTGCTCATGAGGGTGGGGGCGCACCCTCCTAGGGCGTGCCCCCTACCTCGTGGGCCCCCTGGTGGCTCTCCGATGACCATCTTCTCCTATATGAAGTCTTTCGTCGAGACAAAAATAAGCAGCTACCTTTCCGGATGAAACTCCACCGCCACGAGGCGGAACCTTGGCGGATCCAATCTAGAGCTCCGGCAGAGCCGTTCTGCCGGGGAAACTTCCCTCCCGGAGGGGGAAATCATCGCCATCGTCATCACCAACGCTCCTCTCATCGGGAGAGGGCAATCTCCATCATCTTCATCAGCACCATCTCATCTCAAAACCCTAGTTCATCTCTTGTATCCAACTCTTGTCTCCAAGTCTGGGATTGGTGCTAGTAGGTTGCTAGTAGTGTTAATTACTCCTTGTAGTTGATGCTAGTTGGTTTAATTGGTGGAAGATCATATGTTCAGATCCTTTATGCATATTATTACCCCTATGATTATGAACATGAATATGCTTTGTGAGTAGTTACGTTTGTTCCTGAGGACAAGGGAGAAGTCTTGCTATTAGTAGTCATGTGAATTTGGTATTCGTTTGATATTTTGATAAGATGTATGTTGTCTAGCCTCTAGTGGTGTTATGTGAACGTCGACTACATAGCACTTCACCATTATTTGGGCCTATAGGAAGGCATTGGGAAGTAATAAGTAGATGATGGGTTGCTAGAGTGACAGAAGCTTGAACCCTAGTTTATGCGTTGCTTCGTAAGGGGCTGATTTGGATCCATATGTTTCATGCTATGGTTAGGTTTACCTTAATACTTTTGTTGTAGTTGTGGATGCTTGCAATAGAGGTTAATCATAAGTGGGATGCTTGTTCAAGTAAGAACAACACCCAAGCACCAGTCCACCCACATGTCAAATTATCAAAGTACCGAACGCGAATCATATGAACGTGATGAATACTAGCTTGACGATATTCCCATGTGTCCTCGGGAGCGCTTTTCCTTATATAAGAGTTTGTCCAGGATTGTCCTTTGCTACAAAAAGGATTGGGCAACCTCTCTGCACTTTATTTACTTTTGTTACTTGTTGCTCGTTACAAATTATCTTATCACAAAACTATCTGTTACCACTTATTTCAGTACTTGCAGAGAATACCTTGCTGAAAACCGCTTATCATTTCCTTCTCCTCCTCATTGGGTTTGACACTCTTACTTATCGAAAGGACTATGATAGATCCCCTATACTTGTGGGTCATCAAGACTCTTTTCTGGCGCCGTTGCCGGGGAGTGAAGCGCCTTTGGTTGGTGGAATTTGGTAAGGAAAAATTTATAGTGTGCTGAAATTTACTGTCACTTGTTACTATGAAAAGTAATCCCCTGAGGGGCTTGTTCGGGGTATCTTCACCCCGACCAATAGAGCAAAGAGTTGCTCCTCAACCTACTGAACCTATTGAAAATGAATATGAAAATGAAATTCCTTATGAGTATCCTTTGAGTATGATAGAAAAACTGCTAGCTAATCCTTTTACAGGAGATGGAACAAAGCATCCTGATGAACACCTAATATATGTGGATGGAGTTTGTGGATTATTTAAGGTTGCAGGTATACCCGATGATGTTGCTAAGAAGAAGGTCTTCCCTTTATCTTTGAAGGGAGATGCATTGACATGGTATAGGCTATGTGATGATACGAGATCATGGAATTATAGAAGATTGAAACTGGAATTTCATCAAAAGTATTACCCTATGCATCTTGTTCATCGTGACCGCAATTATATATATAATTTTTGGCCTCATGAAGGAGAAAGCATCGCTCAAGCTTGGGGGAGGCTTAAATCAATGTTGTATTCATGCCCCAATCATGAGCTCCCAAGAGAAACAATTGTTCAAAAAATTTATGCTCGGCTTTTTGAAAATAATCGCACCATGCTCGATACTTCTTGTGCTGGCTCTTTTATGATGAAGACTATTGGATTTAGATGGGATTTATTGGGTAGAATTAAATGCAACTCTGAAGATTGGGACCTCGACAATGGTAAGGAGTCAGGTATGACACCTAAGTTTGATTGTGTTAAATCTTTTATGGATACCGATATTTTCCGTAAGTTTAGTACTAAATATGGACTTGATTCTGAGATAGTAGCTTCTTTCTATGAATCTTTTGCTACTTATGTTGATCTCCCTAAGGAGAAGTGGTTTAAATATCATCCTCCCATAGAAGTAAAAGTAGGTGCACCTATTAAAGTTGAAGAAAAGACTGTCACTTATGATGATCCTATTGTTCCTACTTGTTATGTTGAGAACACCTTTCCCTGTTAGGATAAAGGATCATGCTAAAGCTTCAACTGTGGTCCGTAAAAGCAATATTAAAACATATACACCTCCCAAGCAAGTTAAAGTTGAACCTAATATTGCTATTGTTAAAGAGCTCTTGTCTGATAATATTGATGGGCATGTTATTCAGTTCTGCGGTGAAACTGCTAGAATTCCTAAACCTTGTGCTAAAGCTAAACATAGACCTGTGGTAGGCGTGCCTGTTATTTCTGTTAAAATTGGAGAACATTGTTATCATGGCTTATGTGATATGGGTGCTAGTGCTAGTGTTATACCTTATGACTTGTATAAAGAAATCAAGTACTTTTTTTATATATCCAAATGACATGAAATTTATACAGTTCCTTCATATGCCCAAATTATCGCCCTCCTCTAAATTGCAGCTCAGTCAAATCATCAATGTGAGCCCAGGTTCAATTTATATTTTATGGCCAGATTGGCACGTTGCAAAGCAAGTGTTATCTAGACCCCTCTTGTTACCCTCAAACTTTTTGGGCACTCTTCCATACCCAAATCATTGCCACATGATAATATTCGGCTCAATTTTCCTAGTAAATCTTTCTCAGGAAATTTCCAAAGTTTCTACCTCGAGAGAAGCTTTGTGAAGTAAGTACTAGCTAGGCTTACCGAAATGATCTGAAAATTTCCCAGCGCATGAACATACCTATGTAACTTACGTACACCAATTTTGAGCTCATTTCATTCATTCAATCTCTCTCACTAGTTTTCCCAAGTTTCTGTCCATAGAAGAGCATTGTGAAGGAAATACTACTTTGGCATGTCCAAATGGTATCAATTTTCTACAATGTTTTCTTATGCCCAAATAACCATCCTCCACCAAATTTCAGCTCAATCCATTCATTATTTTGAGCCAAGCTTCAACATTCATATTTTTGTCCAGCGTGGTACTTTGCAAAGCAAGTACCACGTAGGATCCTCCTTTTGAGCTAAAAATTTGTCCAGACATTCTCCTTAGTACATGATCATCCTAAGACAAAACTCACACCCATTGGCCATGTGCATTTCCCACACTGCTAATCAAACACTTGGCTGCTAATTCGTCTTTGAGCATAGGTCAGTCTCCTCGTGAGATTTTCTATTGTAATTTTCTTCCTAGCACCTACCTGGGGAATTTACGCGCTTTGTAGTTGGGGCCCTGGGCCACATACAAACCTGGACGTATCACCACCAAACCATGTATTTATGATTAAATAGATACTTATGTAACTAGAAATGATTTTTGGAAAAAATAAAGAGCAAACAATAAGGTAGCTGCAGTTCAAATTTGACTTGCTTCCAGCTGAATCGGCGGAAATTTGTCTTTTTCACCATAGGGTGGATAGAAACTTTTGACACCCAACCATTTTGTCAATTGTGCATTAAATAAGGCCTAGTATTTTAGTAAATTGATCTGGTCCAATTTTGCAACAAATATATGGCAGGTCCTTCACAAAAAAAACTCATTTCGGGCACTCGAAAAAATGGAAAATGAATTTTCCGTGCAAACAAAATGAAAACTCCCTTAGGAAAAATTGTTTGTAATTCCAAGATGCACCATTGTGCACAATATGAGATCATTTGAACAAACTATACCATAAATGTGGCCATAAGATTGATCATTTGGCTTGAAAGTCATGAATCTTCACGCGTGATAGCTCATTTCTAAGAACAATTTTTTAAAATAATTGCCGTATTACAAGTTTATTATTTTTCCTGCAAACTTGGTCACATATAATGACACAATGCGAAGGTTTCCCAATATTTTGATTTTTTTTTTGAATTTTTTATGCCCGTTTCAAAATGCGGTCAAAATGGCGGGCTTAACCGTTCCTAGCTAGTGGTTGAATCTTGCAAAACTTTTCATGTTTCTTTGATTAAATAGATACTTATGTACCTAGAAATGATTTTTGGAAAAAATATAGAGCAAACTATGAGGCATCCGCAGTTCAAATTTGACCTGCTTCCCGCTGAAATGGCGGAAATTTGTCTTTTTCTCCAGAGGTGGATAAATTTTTTGGCACCCAACCATTTGGTCAATTGTTCATTAAATATGGCCTAGTATTTTAGAAAATTGATTTGTTCCAATTTTGGAACAAATATATGGTAGGTCCTTCACAAAAAAAACTTAATTTGGGCACTCGAAAAATGGAAAATGAATTTTCCGTGCAAAGAAAATGAAAACTCCCTGAGGCAACATTGTTTGGAATTCTAATATGCACCCTTGTGCACAGTATGAGATCATTTGAACAAACTATGCCATGAATGTGCCCATAAGATTGATCATTTGGCTTGAAAACCCTGAATCTTCACGCATGATAGCTCATTTCTGAGAACACTTTTTAAAAATAATTGCCGTATTACAAGTTTATTATTTTTCCTGGAAACTTGGTCACATATAATGACACAATGCGAAGGTTTTCCATTATTTTGATTTTTTGAATATTTTATGCCTGTTTCGAAATGCGATCAAAACGGCGGGCTTGACCGTTCCTAGCTAGTGGTTGAATCTTGGAAATATTTTGATGTTTCTCTGATTAAATAGATAGTTATGTACCGAGAAATGATTTTTTGAAAAAATAAAGAGCAAACTATGAGGCAGCTGTAGTTCAAATTTGACCCGCTTCCTACTGAATCGGCGGGAATTTGTCTTTTTCACCAGAGGTGGATCAAGGCTTTTGACACCCAACCATTTGATCAATTGTGAATCAAATATGGCCTAGTATTTTAGAAAAATGATTTGGTCCAATTTTGGCACAAATATATGGTAGGTCCTTCACAAAAAGAATTCAATTCAGGCACTTGGAAAATGGAAAATGAATTTTCCGTGCAAAGAAAATGAAAACTCCTTTAGGCAACATTATTTGTAATTCCAAGATGCAACCTTGTGCAAAATATGAGATCATTTGAACAAACTATGCCATGATTGTGGCCATAAGATTGATCATTTGGCTTGAAAGCCATGAATCTTCACGCATGATAGCTCATTTCTGAGAACACTTTTTTGAAAAAATTGCTGTATTACAAGTTTATTATTTTTCCTGAAAACTTGGTCACATATGATGACACAATGCGAAGGTTTTCCATTTTTTTGAATTTTTATGCCTGTTTCAAAATGCGGTCAAAACGGCGGGCTTGACCGTTCATAGCTAGTTGTTGAATCTTGGAAACCTTTTGATGTTTCTCTAATTAAATAGATAGTTATGTACCTAGAAATGATTTTTGGAAAAAATAAAGAGCAAACTATGAGGCAGCTATGGTTCAAATTTGACCCGCTTCCTGCTGAAACGACAGAAATTTGTCTTTTTCACTAGAGGTGGATCAAGGCTTTTGACACCCAACCATTTGGTCAATTGTGCATTAAACATGACCTAGTATTTTAGAAAATTGATTTGGTACAATTTTACAACAAATATTTGATAGAACAAAAATGTCAGAAACGAATCCCATTAATGTTTATGTGCTATGTGCTATGCTTTGCAGCTGCTGACCTCTTCCTGTGGAGGAACAAGAAGATCTGTCGGGGTGCTCGCGGGCGCCACCGCCATTTGGCTGCTATTTGAGGTGCTGGAGTACCACCTCCTCATGCTTCGTGGCTACAATAGTACTTGTCTTTATGCCAAAATTAGAAAGTCGTTTTGCTCTGTTTCTGAAATATTTGCTAGCTGATCCACCAAATGGTCTCTGCTAAATTCTATTCATTAAGTGGTCTTCTTGATATATAGCAATCTTGATGCCTCATATAACTACTTGTTGAACTAGAGAATCGATTTGATGACTTGATCAATGGTTTTCTTAACAGTCAAGTTTCAACGTGTTTCCTGTTTGCACCCTTTGTCGTAGCTGACAATGAGAAGATGCAGATTTTTCTCCATGCTGGCTTGCATGCTGCACCTGACATGTGGAATACCTTGGAGCACTTCTTACTAAATTAGTTGCTTGCTCGATGCATCTTATCCAACTTCTCCATGAAGTATTCTGTTATATTTATTCAGTTTTATTTATGCATCTATCTACTGGTGGTGACTATGCTGTCTATGAGATCCTACACCCGAGAGGATGTGGTGGAGCTCCAGTGTAGAGCTACTCATTTGATTCATTTGACAAGATGAGTAATTCTTTTTCATTAACAAAAACTTCTCATCTCTTTTCTTCTATTTTCCTCTCTTATCTTCTCTTTGCTGCTGTTAAGTTAGGACTTGCTGATGATGATTGATGTTGTTAGAAATCATGATTGCTTAGTTTAGTGTAGGACTTGCTGCTATTGCTGTCATATTCATACTGTATTTTCCAAAGTTTGATAGCACGTCGTCCTTAGGATAAGTTATTGATCAAAGAAATGGACTAAATTAAAGCATTCTCGGGAGTTGATGTTGTTCTAATTGACCTGCTGCTATTCTCAAACTATTGTTGTTATTAGTTGTTGTCATTAACATGCTGTTGCTGCTGTTGTAGGAGAAGAATGAGCACACCCAGGAGAAGAAGGAGCAAGCCCAGGAGAAAAAGAGCGAGCAGGAGAAGAAGGCACCGGATTGCTGCTGTTGGAATGTTGAGGACCTGGTATCTGTGACGGCCCTGCACCGGCTCCCGCCCGTGGATGTCGCACGGGCGGCCTGCGCCTGCCGCCTCTTGAGCACCGTCGCCTCCGACCGCGCCGTGCTAGAGGCCACCTTCCGCGCACCCTGGGGCGTGCCCCACGTCCTCAGCGACCCGGCCACCAGGGCCTTCTGGCGCGCTGCCTCCCTCGCCCGATTTGCGCTCTCACGCGCCCTGTGTCGCGGGGTCACTGTCTAGGGCATCGTACTCAAGTATTCTGTCCAAGTATCATCTGTCTAATCCTTCCTCCCTGTCTGAAGCTCAAGTATTGTAGCACATTCTTTGTTGTGATCAAGTCCGACTCATATCCAGTTGTTTGCTCACATTATTATTTGGTTACGCCATGCTGCTGCCATTGTTTGCTTAAGCATGATTTGCTCCAACCTGGCATTGTGTTGTACTACTAGTACGTACTTCAATTGCATGCATGCATGTTTGCTGTTCCCTGAACTGTTTGACTGCCTGTAATGCATACGGCTTGTGTCTTGCTGCTCCCTTACCCGTTGTACTGCTCATCTGTTGTGTCAACTTGCACTATGCTGGTACTTAATCATTTGCAAAATATATCTCAGTTTTCACTATTATGAGAATGTTATATGCATGGTTTCATGTTAAATCTAAAGTTCTGCAGCAAATTTTCATTGTTATGAGAATTTTATATTCACGGATTCACTTGATTATGCGTCTAACTTTTCATAATTTATTGTTTGCAGATGCTGGCTTTCATTCTTCAAAAGTTGGGTGTACAGGAGCTCTAGGAAGAAGAATCCCGAAGAAAAACTACACCGAAAAATGCATTTTAGCTAACTAGAGATAGTTATCTGTGAAGCTAGTTATGTGTATATTTAGTTGTATTCTATAGCTAAATACCAGAATTGTACTATGATTGGCTGTTGTATGAGATATTGTGCCTTATTGGCTCTTTTTGAATCAAATTATCTATTTGCACAAATATAGAACTGACATGTGGTACCCAAACAGCAAACCTGGTAATTTGGTTCCCATTTGACTAGTGGGGCCTACTTTAAAATGGAAAAGAAACAAAAAAAACTGGCAAGTGGGCTGGAAAAAGGCGAGGCCCAAAAAAATGTGGACAGCAAAAGGCTGTGGTCCAAAACATAAAATTTTATTGGGCTTGGCCCATGTCGCTGACCAAACTTGAAAGCAAAAAAAACAATAAATGAGCTGAATTAATGGGCTCGGCCCATATAGACACCTAATCGGACCGGGCTAAATCTTATCAACGACCTTTTCAATTGGTCACAATTTTGCCACGTCAGATTGCAACGTCGGATCCGACGTGGCCTGGGCAGACACCCAGTGACCAAAACAAAAGGTCATGGGTTCAACGACCTTACGTTTTGGTCATAAACGTCTACGACCTTCTCATAGAGAAGGTCGCTAATTTCAGTTTATGACCCCCAGCTTTTGACCTTCTGTTTTTGGTCACAAAAAGGTCCAAAATGCAAAAACTATGACCTTTCAGCGGCCAATAGTGAGGTTCACAAGTTGACATATTTCTTGTAGTGAACGATGTCTGAATCCTAAAATGAAAGAAGTGGTAAGAAAAGAAATACTAAAGCTTCTGGAGGTAGGTATAATTTATCCCATTGCTGATAGTTAGTGGGTAAGTCATGTTCATTGTGTCCCTAAGAAGGGAGGTTTTACCGTTGTTCCTAATGATAAAGATGAATTGATTCCACAAAGAATTATTACAGGTTATAGGATGGTAATTGATTTCTGCAAATTAAATAAGGCTACTAAGAAAGATCATTACCCCTTACCTTTTATCGATCAAATGCTAGAAAGATTATGCAAACATACACATTACTGCTTTGTAGATGGTTATTCTGGTTTCTCTCAAATACCTGTGTCGGCTAAAGATCAATCAAAGACTACTTTTACTTGCCCTTTTGGTACTTTTGCTTATAGAAGTATGCCTTTTGGTTTATATAATGCACCTGCTACCTTTCAAAGATGCATGATGGCTATATTCTCTGACTTTTGTGAAAAGATTTGTGAGGTTTTCATGGACGACTTTTCCGTCTATGGATCTTCTTTTGATGATTGCTTGAGCAATCTAGATCGAGTTTTGCAGAGATGTGAAGAAACTAATCTTGTCTTGAATTGGGAAAAGTGACACTTTATGGTTAATGAGGGTATTGTCTTGGGGCATAAAGTTTCTGAAAGAGGTATTGAAGTTGATAAAGCCAAGGTTGATGCTATTGAAAAGATGCCATGTCCCAAGGACATCAAAGGTATAAGAAGTTTCCGTGGTCACGCCAGATTTTATAGGAGGTTCATTAAGGACTTCTCGAAAATTTCTCGGCCTCTGACTAATTTATTACAAAAACATATACCATTTGTCTTTGATGATGATTGTGTAGAAGCGTTTGAAATACTTAAGAAAGAATTAGTCTCTACACCTATTGTTCAGCCACCTGATTAGAATTTACCCTTTGAAATTATGTGTGATGCTAGCGATTATGTTGTAGGTGCTGTTCTAGGGCAACGAGTTGATAAGAAATTAAATGTTATCCATTATGCTAGTAAGACTCTAGACAATGCTCAAAGAAATTATGCTACTACTGAAAAAGAACTTTTAGCAGTTGTATTTGCTTGTGATAAGTTCAGACCTTATATTGTTGATTCTAAAGTAACTATCCACACTGATCATGCTTCTATTAAATATCTTATGGAGAAGAAAAATGCTAAACCTAGACTTATTAGATGGGTTCTCTTGCTACAAGAATTTGATTTGCATAATGTTGATAGAAAAGGAGCTCAGAACCCCGTTGCAGACAACTTATCTAGGTTAGAGAATGTTCTTGATGACCCACTACCTATTGAGGATAACTTTCCTGATGAACAATTAAATGTCATAAGTACTTCTCGTAGTACCCCTTGGTATGCTGATTATGCTAATTACATAGTTGCTAAATTTATACCTCCTAGCTTCACATACCAACAAAAGAAAAAGTTCTTCTATGTTTTGAGACATTACTTTTGGGATGACCCACATCTTTATAAAGAAGGAGTAGATAGTGTTATTAGACGTTGTGTACCTGAGCGTGAACAGGAACAGATCCTACGCAAGTGCCACTCCGAAACTTACGGAGGACACCACGCGAGAGATAGAACTGCACATAAGGTATTGCAATCCGGTTTTTATTGGCCTACTCTCTTCAAGGATGCCCGTAAGTTTGTCCTATCTTGTGATGAATGTCAAAGAATTGGTAATATTAGTAGACATCAAGAAATGCCTATGAATTATTCACTTGTTATTGAACCATTTGATGTTTGGGGCTTTGATTATATGGGACCTTTTCCTGCCTCTAATGGATATACACATATTTTAGTTGCTGTTGATTACGTTACTAAGTGGGTAGAAGCTATTCCAACTAGTAGTGCTGATCATAACACTTCTATTAAAATGCTTAAGGAAGTTATTTTTCCGAGGTTTGGAGTCCCTAGATATTTAATGACTGATGGTGGTTCACATTTTATTCATGGTGCTTTCCGTAAAATGCTTGCTAAATATGACGTCAATCATAGAATTGCATCTCCATATCACCCACAGTCTAGTGGTCAAGTAGAATTGAGTAATAGAGAACTCAAATTAATTTTGCAAAAGACTGTCAATAGGTCTAGAAAGAATTGGTCCAAAAAACTTGATGATGCATTATGGGCCTATAGAACTGCATATAAAAATCCTATGGGTATGTCTCCGTATAAAATGGTATATGGAAAAGCATGTCACTTACCTCTCGAACTAGAACATAAGGCATATTGGGCTTTTAAAGAGCTCAACTATGATTTCAAACTTGCCGGTGAAAAGAGGTTCTTTGATATTAGCTCACTGATGAATGGAGAACCCAAGCTTATGAAAATGCCAAGTTGTTTAAAGAAAAGGTTAAAAGATGGCATGACAAAAGGATACAAAAGCATGAGTTTAATGTAGGTGATTATGTATTGCTATACAACTCTCTTTTAAGATTTTTTTTGCAAGAAAACTTCTCTCTAAATGGGAAGGCCCCTATGATATCGAGGAGGTCTATCGTTCCGATGCCATAAAAATCAACAACTTCGAAGGCACAAATCCGAAGGTGGTAAACTGTCAAAGAATTAAACATTATATCTCAGGTAATCCCATAAATATTGAAACCAATATTATTGAAACCGTAACACCGGAGGAATACATAAGAGACACTTTCTAGAACGTTTCAGACTCCGAAAAGGAATAGGTATGTGGTACGGTAAGTAAACTGACTCCAAAACAATTTTTAAGGCAATATTTTTCTGTTTTGGAATATTTAGAAAAATAGAAAATTAAGTTGCAGTCCGGGAAGGACACGAGGGCCCCACGAGGGTGGAGGGCGCGCCCTACCCCCCTGGGCGCGCCCCCTACCTCGTGAGCACCTCGTGTGCCTTCCGGACTCCGTTTTCTTGCTTGATACGTAATTTGGTCGGTAAAAATTCACTATATATATTCTCCCAAAGGTTTTGACTCCTGTATCACGCAAAAATCTCTTGTCTTTGTTTTGAGCCGTCCTGTTGCAGACAGAGTAACATGTCGTCCTATGATTCGGAAGGAGAAAGCTATGTGGCTGATTACCTTGTAGACCCTAAGGTCTATGGAGAGCTGGAGCATTATGGTTGGACCACGGAAGAAGAAGAAGACTATGAACCCAATGGAAAGGAGGAGACGATCTCAGATGAAGATGAAGTCCCACTACCTCAACCTGGGGACATGCATGTGGAGTTCAAAAAGTCAAGCCTCCCAGATAGGGTAAAGAAGCCTAAGATCGAGTTTATCCCTTTTCGACTCTTGCAGGAAAACAAGCAGGAACTATGCAAAAAGATACTGAGCCTGAAACAGGAGATCGAGGACCTAAGGGACCAAAATTCTGTCCACAAATGCAAATTAAGGAAGAAGCCTATGCCATCAACAAAATCACCACTGTCTCCTCCAACAAAGAAGAATTGAGTATCTGGTATGGGCACTCCACTTGGCAACTGCCAAGCTTGGGGGAGGTGCCCCAGTATCGTATCGTATCACACACAACTCCTATCTTTACCGTTTTCCTTAGTTCGATTCTATTAGTAGTATTTTGATCTAGTAGAATAAAGTTTATGGCATGATCTAGTTTTAAGTTTTGCTTTATGATCTCTCTATGTAATCGAGTCCGTGAGCTATATAATAAAGATTAGTGTTGAGTCAAGGGCTTGATTTTCTTGCTATGATCTTGGGTGAATAAAAGAAAAGAGAAAAAGAATAAAAAGAAACAAAAGTTCATATTGATCTTATTGATAGTAATGACTTCACATATAAAGAGTGTGATGATTAAAAGTTATTGGGAGTTGGTAGACATAGCTTTGGTCATCGTTGCAATTAATAGGAAGTAATAAGGAAAGAGAGGTTTCACATATAAATATACTATTATTGACATCTTTTATGATTGGGAACACTCATTAAAATATGACATGCTAACGAGTTGATGTTGGACAAGGAAGACAACGTAATGGGTTATGTTTTCTTATATCTAAGATAAAGTATGTTGTCATGGATCATCCAACATGTTGAGCTTGCCTTTCCCCCTCATGCTAGCCAAATTCTCAACACCAAGTAGAGATACTACTTGTGCTTCCAAATACCCTTAAACCAGTTTTGCCATGAGAGTCCACCATATCTACCTATGGATTGAGTAAGATCCTTCAAGTAAGTTGTCATCAGTGCAAGAAATAAAAATTGCTCTAAATATGTATGATTAGTGTGGGAGAAATAAGCTTTATACGATCTTGTGATGTGGAAGTAATAAAAGCGACGGACTGCATAATAAAGGTTCATATCACAAGGGGCAATATAAAGTGACGTTCTTTCGCGTTAAGATTTTGTACATCCAACCATAAAAGCGCATGGCAACCTCTGCTTCCCTCTGCGAAGGGCCTATCTTTTATTATTATCTTCTACCTTATGCAAGAGTCATGGTGATCTTCACCTTTCCTTTTTACATTTTATCCTTTGGCAACCACAGTGTGTGGGAAAGATCCTGATAGATATATCTAATTGGATGTAGGGGGGCATGAGTTATTATTGTTGACATTACCTTTAAGGTAAAAGGTTGTGGGGCAAAACTATAAGCCCCTATATTTCTCTGTGTCCGACAAAAACTCCGTAACCACTAGTATTGCGCGAATGTTAGCAATTATGAAGGACTAGATGATAGTTGAGTATGTGGACTTGCTTTTTAGCTCTGACAAAGACTCTTTCAGATGTTATGATAAATTGCAATTGCTTCAATGACTGAGGTTACAGTTTGTTGGTTCTCAATAAGGTTTCTGATTCATACTTTTGCATTGTGAATAGATCATCACTTGAATATAAATAATCATATGACAATATCCATGTATGTTGCTGTTATGAGAATAATCATGATGCCCTCATGTCCGTCTTTTATTTTTATCGATGCCTCTACCTCTAAACATGGGGACATATTTATTGTTATCAGCTTTCGCTTGAGGACAAGCGAGGTCTAAGCTTGGGGGAGTTGATACGTCCATTCTGCATCATGCTTTTATATCGATATTTATTGCATTATGGGCTGTTATTTCACATTATGTCACAATACTTATGGCTATTCTCTCTTATTTTACAAGGTTTACATAAGGAGAGAGAATGCCGGCAGCTAGAATTCTGGGCTGGAAAAGGAGCAAATATTAGTGACCTATTCTGCACAACTCCAAAAGTCCTGAAACTCCACGGAACACCTTATAATAAATAATGAAAGATCCTCGCCAAAGATGAAGACCAGGGGGCCCACACCCTGCTCCTGAGGGTGGGGGGCGCCCCCCTAGGGCGCGCCCCTACCTCGTGGGCCCCCTGGTGGCTCTCCAATGACCATCTTCTCCTATATGAAGTCTTTCATCGAGAAAAAAATAAGCAGCAACCTTTCGGGACGAAACTCCGCCGCCACGAGGCGAAACCTTGGCGGATCCAATCTAGAGCTCCTGCAGAGCTGTTCTGCCGGGGAAACTTCCCTCCCGGAGGGGGAAATCATTGCCATCATCATCACCAACGCTCCTTTCATCGGGAGAGGGCAATCTCCATAAAAATCTTCATCAGCACCATCTCATCTCAAAACCCTAGTTCATCTCTTGTATCCAATTCTTGTCTCCAAGTCCGGGATTGGTGCTAGTAGGTTGCTAGTAGTGTTAATTACTCCTTGTAGTTGATGCTAGTTGGTTTAATTGGTGGAAGATCATATGTTCAGATCCTTTATGCATATTATTACCCCTCTCATTATGAACATGAATCTGCTTTGTGAGTAGTTACGTTTGTTCCTGAGGACAAGGGAGAAGTCTTGCTATTAGTAGTCATGTGAATTTGGTATTCGTTTGATATTTTGAGAAGATGTATGTTGTCTAGCCTCTAGTGGTGTTATGTGAACGTCGACTACATAACACTTCACCATTATTTGGGCCTAGAGGAAGGCATTGGGAAGTAATAAGTAGATGATGGGTTGCTAGAGTAACAGAAGCTTAAACCCTAGTTTATGCGTTGCTTCGTAAGGGGCTGATTTGGATCCATATGTTTCATGCTATGGTTAGGTTTACCTTAATACTTTTATTGTAGTTGCGGATGCTTGCAATAGAGGTTAATCATAAGTGGGATGCTTGTTCAAGTAAGAACAGCACCCAAGCACCGGTCCACCCACATGTCAAATTATCAAAGTACCGAACGCGAATCATATGAACATGATGAAAACTAGCTTGACGATATTCCCATGTGTCCTCGGGAGCGCTTTTCCTTATATAAGAGTTTGTCCAGGCTTGTCCTTTGCTACAAAAAGGATTGGGCAACCTTGCTGCACTTTATTTACTTTTGTTACTTGTTGCTCGTTACAAATTATCTTATCACAAAACTATCTGTTACCACTTATTTCAATACTTGCAGAGAATACCTTGCTGAAAACCACTTATCATTTCCTTCTGCTCCTCATTGGGTTCGACACTCTTACTTATCAAAAGGACTACGATAGATCCCCTATACTTGTGGGTCATCACTTTCCATATATTATTATTCGCTTATTTACTTTTCCGTTGCTATTGTTATCATCACTACAAAATACCAAAAACATTGCTTTTACTACTGTTACCTTTTGCTACCTTATCACTACTATCATATTACTTTTCTACTAAACACTTTGCTGCAGATATTAAGTTTCCAGGTGTGGTTGAATTGACAACTCAGCTGCTAATACTTGAGAATATTCTTTGGCTCCCCTTGTGTCGAATCAATAAATTTGGGTTGAATACTCTACCCTCGAAAACTGTTGCGATCCCCTATACCTGTGGGTTATCACATGTGCGTAGTACTTCGTTTCGATAACTAATAGATTTTTGCAATAAAGCATGTGAGTTACTTATGACTAATGTTGAGTCCATGGATTATACACACTCTCACCCTTCCACCATTGCTAGCCTCTCTAGTGCCGCACAACTTTCGCCGGTACCATAAACCCACCATATACCTTCCTAAAAACAGCCACCATACCTACCTATTATGGCATTTCCATAGCCATTCTGAAATATATTCCCATGCAACTTTCCACCATTTCGTTTATTATGACATACATCATCATTTTCATACTGCTTTGCATGATCATGTAGTTGACATCATATTTGTGGTAAAGCCACCGTTCATAATTCTTTCATACATGTCACTCTTGATTCATTACACATCCCGGTACACCGCCGGGAGCATTCATATAGAGTCATTTTTTGTTCTAAGTATCGAGTTGTAACTATTGAGTTGTAAGTAAATGAAAGTGTGATGACCTTCATTATTAGAGTATTGTACCGTGTGAGGAAAGGATGATGGAGACTATGACTCCCCCATAAGTTGGGATGAGACTCCATACAAAAAAAGAGGCCAAAAAAGAGAGAAGGCCCAAATAAAAAATGAGTGAAAAGAGAGAAGGGGCAATGTTACTATCTTTTTACCATACTTGTGCTTCAAAGTAGCACCATGATCTTCATGATATAGAGTCTCTTATGTTATCACTTTCATATACTAGTGCGAATTTTTCATTATAGAACTTGGCTTGTATATTCCAATGATGGGCTTCCTCAAATTTCCCTAGGTCTTCGTGAGCAAGCGAGTTGGATGCACACCCACTTAGTTTCTTGTTGAGCTTTCATAAACTTATAGCTCTAGTGCATCCGTTGCATGGCAGTCCCTACTCACTCACATTGATATCTATTGATGGGCATCTCCATAGCCCGTTGATACGCCTAGTTGATGTGAGACTATCTCCTTCTCTTTGTCTTCTCCACAACCACCTTCTATTCCACCTATAGTGCTATGTCCATGGCCCACGCTCATGTATTGCGTGAAAGTTGAAAAAGTTTGAGAACATCAAAAGTATGAAACAATTGTATGGCTTGTAATTAGGGTTGTGCATGATTTAAATATTTTGTGTGGTGAAGATGGAGCATAGCCAGACTATATGATTTTGTAGGGATAAGCTTTCTTTGGCCATGTTATTTTGAGAAAACATAATTGCCTTGTTAGTATGCTTGAAGTATTATTGTTTTTATATCAATATTAAACTCTTGTTTTGAATCATATGGATCTGAACATTCATTCCACAATAAAGAAGTATTACATGGATAAATATGTTAGGTAGCATTCCACATCAAAAGTTCTATTTTTATCATTTACCTACTCGAGCACGAGCGGGAATTAAGCTTGGGGATACTTGGTACGTCTCCAACGTATCTATAATTTTTGATTGTTCCATGGTATTATATTATCTGTTTTGGATGTTTTATATGCATTAATATGCTATTTTATATTAGTTTTGGGACTAACCTATTAACCTAGAGCAGTACGAGTTCCTGTTTTTCCCCCATTTTCGAGTTTCGCAGAAAAAGAATACCAAATGGAGTCCAAACGGAATAAAACCTTCGCGATGATTTTTCTTGGACCAGGAGATTTGGAGATGAAGTCGGAGGATCCACGAGGCGGCCACAAGGACGGAGGGCGCCTAGGGGGTAGGGCGCGCCCCCACCCTTGTGGGCCCCTTGTGCACCTCCTGACCTAATTCTTTCGGCTATATATACACTTATATCCCCAAACCACTTTTCCACCACTGCAACTTGCTGTACCGGCGTCCTGCCGGAGGGTGATTCGATCATGGAGGGCTTCTACATCAACTCTATTGCCCTTCTAATGACGCATGAGTAGTTTACCTCAGACCTACAGGTCCATAGCTAGTAGCTAGATGGCTTCTTATCTCTCTTTGATTCTCAATACCATGTTCTCCTCGATGTTCTTGGAGATCTATTCAGTGTAATACTCTTTTGCGATGTGTTTGCCAAGATCCGATGACTTGTGGAATTATGATCGGCTTATCTATGAATATTATTTGAATCTGCTCTGAATTCTTATATGCATGATTTGATATCTTTGTAATTCTCTTCGAACTATCGGTTTGGTTTGGCCAACTAGATTGGTTTTTCTTGCAATGGGAGAAGTGCTTAGCTTTGGGTTCAATCTTGCGATGTCCTTTCCCAGTGACGGTAGGGGCAGCAAGGCACGTATTGTATTGTTGCCACCGAGGATAAAAAGATGGGGTTTTCATCATATTGCTTGATTTAATTCCTCTACATCATGTCATCTTGCTTAATGTGTTACTCCTTTCTTTATGAACTTAATACTCTAGATGCATGCTGGATAGCAGTCGATGTGTGGAGTAATAGTAGTAGATGCAGAATCGTTTCGGTCTACTTGACACAGACGTGATGCCTATATTCATGATAATTGCCTTAGATATCGTCATAACTTTGCGCTTTTCTATCAATTGCTCGGCAGTAATTTTTTCACCCACCATATTATTTGCTATCATGAGAGAACCCTCTAGTGAAACCAATGGCCCTCGGGTCTATTTTCCGTCATATAAGTTTCTATTTTCCATCATACAAGTTCTATTTTTTTTCATATAATTTCATACTATTTTGCAATGTTTTACTTTTTGATCTATAAACCAAAAATACCAAAAATATTTACTTTGTTGTTATGTATCTCTATCAGATCTCACTTTTGCAAGTAAGTGTGAAGGGATTGACAACCCGTTTATCGCGTAGGGTGCAAGTTGTTGTTTGTTTGTGCAGGTATTCGGTGACTTGTGCGTTGTCTCCTACTGGATTGATACCTAGGTTCTCAAACTAAGGGAAATACTTATCTCTACTTTGTTGCATCACCCTTTCCTCTTCAAGGGAAAAACCAACGCAAGCTCAAGAAGTAGCAGAGTTACTTATTCTGCATATCTCCAAATGAGCTGAAAATTTATGGAGTATTGTTTTGGGATATATAAAAAGTACTGGAGCAAATAACTATCGGAGGGGGCCACCCTGGTGAGCACAAGACACCAGGGCGTGCCTGGGGGCCAGGCATGCCCTAGTGGGTTGTGCCCTCCTCGGCCCACCTCCGGTGCCCATCTTCTAATTTATAGGTCATTTTGACCTAGAAAAAAGAGAGGACTTTCAGGACGGAGCGCCGCTGATACGTCTCCAACGTATCTATAATTTTGATTGTTCCATGCTATTATATATTTTGTTTTGGATGTTTAATGGCCTTATTTATACACTTTTATATTATTTGTGGCACTAACCTATTAATCGGAGGCCCAGCCCAAATTGCTGTTTTTTTTTGCCTATTTCAGTGTTTCACAGAAAAAGAATATCAAACGGAGTCCAAACGGAATGAAACCTTCGGGAGTGTGATTTTTGGAACAAACGTGATCCAGAGGACTTGGAGTGGACGTCAAGCAACCAACGAGGAAGCCACGAGGCAGGGGGCGCGCCTAACCCCCTTGGGCGCGCCCTTCACCCTCATGGGCCCCTCGTGGCTCCACCGACCTACTTCTTCCTCCTATATATACCTACGTACCTTGAAAACATCAGAGAGCACCACGAAAACCTAATTCCACTGTCGGAACCTTCTGTACCTGTGAGATCCCATCTTGGGGCCTTTTCCGGCGCTCCGCCGGAGGGGGCATTGATCACGGGGGGCTTCTACATCAACACCATAGCCTCTCCGATGATGTGTGAGTAGTTTACCTCAGACCTTCGAGTCCATAGTTATTAGGTAGATGGATTCTTCTCTCTCTTTGGATCTCAATACAAAATTCTCCTCGATTCTCTTGGAGATCTATTCGATGTAATCTTCTTTTGCGGTGTGTTTGTCAAGATCCGATGAATTGTGGGTTTATGATCAAGATTATCTATGAACAATATTTGAATCTACTCTGAATTCTTTTATGTATGATTGGTTATCTTTGCAAGTCTCTTCGAATTATCAGTTTGGTTTGGCCTACTAGATTGATCTTTCTTGCAATGGAAGAAGTGCTTAGCTTTGGGTTCAATCTTGCGGTGCTCGATCCCAGTGACAGTAGGGGAAACGACGCGTATTGTATTGTTGCCATCGAGGATAAAAAGATGGGGTTTATATCATATTGCATGAGTTTATCCCTCTACATCATGTCATCTTGCTTAAAGCGTTACTCCGTTCTTATGAACTTAATACTCTAGATGCATGCTGGATAGCGGTCGATGTGTGGAGTAATAGTAGTAGATGCAGGCAGGAGTCGATCTACTTGTCACGGACATGATGCCTATATACATGATCATACCTAAGGATGGAAATGGGTCGGGTTTGGATCGGGTTGAACAATATCAAATCCATATCCCTATCCATGAAGACAGTCTTTGCCCGCCCATGAAAAAATCCATGGGTGACAAATTCTGTCCTTGTCCAAATCCGATGGATATCCATATCCACTGGATATCCATTGGGTCCTCTCGAGACATATAAATAAAACTTAACATAAACTCTTCCATTCTTCACCTCTTGGCAGGCTAGGCTTCACTTATGGTAAATAGACATCCAGTAACAACCTAAGATCATTTAGTATTTTTCTAACAGATGAGAATGACGAGTCATTTAAGAAGGAGATAAAAATAAGGGAAGGCGTGTTGGAGTGTGTTACAGAGGGGATTGACTGTCAACTTATAAAAGTTACGATGGGGATTGTGTGATTTCTTATGCATCTTTTAGATAAAAAAGTGTAAAATTGTCGTGGGACATGTGAACGTGCGCCAGGGATGGCAGATTTTTCCCATTAAGTCATACTATCGGGTCGGGTTTGGGTATATCCATGGGTACAAGATTATATCCATGCCCTACCCACGAACAATCGGGTCGGGTTTGGGCGCCGCCCATGGACACAAAAGCATATCCAAACCCTATCCATTCGGGTCGGATATCCATGGATATCCATGTCCATGGTTAAAATTGCCATCCTTAATCATACCTAGATATTCTCATAACTATGCTCAATTCTATCAATTGCTTGACAATAATTTGTTCACCCACCGTAATACTTATGCTCTCATGAGAGAAGCCACTAGTGAAACCTATGGCCCCCGGGTCTATTTTCCATCATACAAGTTTCCAATCTATTTTATTTTGCAATCTTTACTTTCAATTTATATCATAAAAATACCAAATATATTTATCTTATTTTTATTATCTCTATCAGATCTCACTCTTGCAAGTGGCCGTGAAGGGATTGACAACCCATTTATCGCATTGGTTGCGAGGTTCTTATTTGTTTGTGTAGGTACGAGATGACTCACGCGTGGTCTCCTACTGGATTGATACCTTGGTTCTCAAAAACCGAGGGAAATACTTACGTTCCTTTGCTGCATCACCCTTTCCTCTTCAAGGGAAAACCAACGCATGCTCAAGAGGTAGCAAGAAGGATTTTTGGCGCCGTTGCCGGGGAGATCTACGCCAAGTCAAGACATACCAAGTACCCATCACAACTCTTACCCTTCGCATTACATTATTTGCCATTTGCCTCTCGTTTTCCTCTCGCCCACTTCACCCTTGCCGTTTTATTCGCTTCTCTCCCGTTGTTTTCTTTGTGCCATGGCTGAATCAAAAAGGGATAAAGGCTCTCTCCAGGGTTTTACTTTGGGTAGTCCCTCTGTCCTCTCTAAGCTCATAAATAATGATGCTATGGAAAGACCTACCGAGGTTATCAATGAGGTTTTGAATAATTTCGATGAAGATGATTCCGGAATTTTTCGTTATTTACTTGATGAATCTTTAAAAGATGCTTGGGATAGGCTTTTGAGGATCCGAGCTATCTATGTGCCCCAATATCAAATTGAGATATACTTAAAAAGCTTTTATGTTTGGTTGCCCGCTTCATTCAAGCAAGTTTTAGATTCTATTTTTGAAGAGGGTTTTCTTGAAGGAGATCCCATAGATACCTATGAAAATATGAAAACTATATTTGGGCACTCCATGAGTGAGAAAGTTGAATCCACCCCTCTTTTGTGCTTTTACCAAACCGAAATTATCAAAGTGATGAAGGCTGGCTAAGATGCAAATTTCCGAAGCGTGCTTAATCTTTATTCTACCTTTAATGGCCACATGCTTTCTCAAAATAGAAATATAAATGCTATATCTCCTATGTTGTCACTTTCATAAACTAGTGGGAATCTTACATTATAGAACTTGGCTTGTATATTCCAATGATGGGCTTACTCAAATTGTCCTAGGTCTTCGTGAGCAAGCAAGTTGGATGCACACCCACTTAGTTTAGTTTGTTGAGCTTTCATACACTTGTAGCTCTAGTGCATCCGTTGAATGGCAATCCCTACTCACTCACATTGATATCTATTGATGGGCATCTCCATAGCCCGTTGATACGCCTAGTTGATGTGAGACTATCTTCTCCTTTTTGTCTTCTCCACAACCACCATTCTATTCCACCTATAGTGCTATGTCCATGGCTCACGCTCATGTATTGCATGAAAGTTGAAAAAGTTTGAGAACATCAAAAGTATGAAACAATTGCTTGGCTTGTCATCGGGGTTGTGCATGATTTAATATTTTGTGTGATTAAGATAGAGCATAGCCAGACTATATGATTTTGTAGGGATAACTTTATTTGGCCATGTTATTTTGAGAAGACATGATTGCTTAGTTAGTATGCTTGAAGTATTATTATTTTTATGTCAATATTAAAATTTTATCTTGAATCTTTCAAATCTGAACATTCATGCCACAATAAATAAAATTACATTGAGAAATATGTTAGGAAGCATTCCACATCAAAACTTCTGTTTTTATCATTTACCTACTTGAGGACGAGCAGGAATTAAGCTTGGGGATGCTTCATACGTCTCCAACATATCTATATTTTTTGATTGTTCCATGTTATTATATATTTTGTTTTGGATGTTTAATGGGCTTATTTATACACTTTTATATTATTTTTGGGACTAACCTATTAACCGAAGGCCCAGCCCAAATTGCTATTTTTTTTTGCCTTTTTCAGTGTTTCGTAGAAAAAGAATATCAAACGGAGTCCAAACGGAATGAAACCTCCGGGAACGTGATTTTCTCAACAAACGTGATCCAGGAGACTTGAAGTGGGTGTCAAGAAACAACGGAGGAAGGCACGAGGCAGGGGGCGCACCTACCCCCCTGGGCGCGCCCTCCACCCTCGTGGGCCCTCCGTTGCTCCACCGACGTACTTCCTCCTCCTATATATATCCACGTATCCCCCAAACATCCAGGAGCATGATTTTTGGAACAAACGTGAGCCAGAGGACTTAGAGTGGACGTCAAGCAACCAACGAGTAAGCCACGAGGTAGGGGACGCGCCCTCCACCCTCTTGGGCCCCTCGTGGCTCCACCGACCTACTTCTTCCTCCTATATATACCTATGTACCCTGAAAACATCAGAGAGCACCACGAAAACCTAATTCCACCGCCGCAACCTTCTGTACCCGTGAGATCCCATCTTGGGGCCTTTTCCGGCGCTCCGCCAGAGGGGGCATTGATCACGGAGGGCTTCTACATCAACACCATAGCCTCTCTGATGATGTGTGAGTAGTTTACCTCAGACCTTCGGGTCCATAGTTATTGGCTAGATGGCTTCTTCTCCCTCTTTGGATCTCAATACAAAGTTCTACTTGATTCTCTTGGAGATCTATTCGATGTAATCTTGTTTTGCGGTGTGTTTGTCGAGATCCGGTGAATTGTGGGTTTATAATCAAGATTATCTATGAACAATATTTGAATCTTCTCTGAATTCTTTTATGTATGATTGGTTATCTTTGCAAGTCTCTTTGAATTATCAGTTTGGTTTGGCCTACTAGATTGATCTTTCTTGCAATGGGAGAAGTGCTTAACTTTGGGTTCAATCTTACGATGCTCGATCCCAGTGATAGTAGGGGAAACGACATGTATTGTATTGTTGCCATCGAGGATAAAAATATGGGGTTTATATCATATTGCATCAGTTTATCCCTCTACATCATGTCATCTTGCTTAAAGTGTTACTCCGTTCTTATGAACTTAATACTCTAGATGCATGCTGGATAGCGGTCGATGTGTGGAGTAATAATAGTAGATGCAGGCAGGAGTGGGTCTACCCGTCACAGACGTGATGCCTATATACATGATCATACCTAGATATTCTCATAACTATGCTCAATTCTATCAATTGCTCGACAGTAATTTGTTCACCCACCGTAATACTTATGCTATCTTGACAGAAGCCACTAGTGAAACATATGGCTCCCGGGTCTATTTTCCTTCATACAAGTTTCCAATCTATTTTATTTTGCAATCTTTACTTTCAATTTATATCGTAAAAATACCAAAAATATTTATCTTATTATTATTATTATTATTATTATTATTATCTCTATCAGATCTCACTCTTGCAAGTGGCCGTGAAGGGATTGATGTCGGTGTCAAAACCGGCGGATCTTGGGTAGGGGGTCCCGAACTATGCGTCTAAGGCGGATGGTAACAGGAGGCGAGGGACATGATGTTTACCCAGGTTCGGGACCTCTTGATGGAGGTAATACCCTACGTCCTGCTTGATTGATATTGATGATATGAGTATTACAAGAGTTGATCTACCACGAGATCGTAGAGGCTAAACCCTAGAAGCTAGCCTATGGTATGATTGTTGTCGTCCTACGGACTAAACCCTTCTGTTTATATAGACACCGGAGGGGGCTAGGGTTACACAGAGTCGGTTACAAGGGAGGAGATCTACATATCTGTATTGCCAAGCTTGCCTTCCACGCCAAGGAGAGTCCCATCCTAACACATGACGAAGTCTTCAATCTTGTATCTTCATAGTCCAACAGTCCGGCCAAAGGATATAGTCCAGCTGTCCGGAGACCCCCTAATCACTACTAGGGAAAACCTTATACACATAATCTTAGCAGCAGCACGTCATAAAAACAGGCGCTGCTGCTAAGTAGTAGCAGCGCGGCCACAGAAAGCTCGCTACTGGTGCAAACTTAGCAGTAGCGCGTGACGCTTAAACCGCGCTGCTACAAAAATCCACCGATAGTACACAACGACATAAGTTTACCAGTAGCACGGCGCCAGGGAGCCCGCTGCTGCTAATTCCATAGTAGCAGCGCACTTTTTTGTCACCTCACTGCTGCTAATTTTGAAATTGTGCACAGGGTTGGCCCATTTAGCAGTAGCGCGTGACAGGAAAGCACGCTGTTGCTACGCTCTTAGCAGCAGCGCACTTTCTCTCCCGCGCTACTGCTAAGACGCAGCACCCACCACCTTTTCCACCTCCCCCTCCCCATCTCCTCTCCTCCCTTTCCCCCACCTCCCACATCCTCCCTCTCTCACTCTTCTTCTTCCTCAATACTTCTCCCCCCATTACTCTCCCTCTTCTACCTACCTTTCTCTCTCTTCATTACTCCTAGCTATAACTACACCACCTCCATTAATTCATCTCCTTTCTCTTTTTCCTCCCCCCTCCACTAGTTGAAGTTGTCTCCTCCCAAATTAGCTAGATAGGTAGATGTAGCATTTAGTTAAGTGACCTATTTGCCCCCTAACTAGATCTTTCTTTGTCAAGAAGAGCTTTGTGCACTTTTGACCTCCCTACATCATCATCTCCACCGTGTGCTCGATCTCGAGATAGAGGTGTGATTAATATTTCATGCTTTTGCAAAATGGAAATATGTTTATGCATGTGTGTGTGATATTTTTATGGAAATTGTGTGTGTGGCATGAGTTGACGCCAAATTGTGCATTTGAGTTGCCTATGTTTTGCCGAAATGTCGATTTATTTCCGTTTCAGCGAATTCCGGGCAAACTCTAGATCTATATATGTCCTATTTTTAAGGAAGGTCATGCCAAATTTTTGTATGACTTTGATGAATGCACGCATTTTTATAATCAATTTGTTTATTATTACCGTGCAGAGTTGACGATGGTCAGTGGAACGATGGTGGACACGTGGTTGCGGTCGGCGGTGCAGGACATGAAGGAAAATAACCTAACAGAGGTTTTATGTCTGTGTCGAAAATGCAAAGGAATAGTTTCTCTTGACCCTCATGTCGATGGTCGTGTCGAAGCGCACCTGCTCATGACTGGTTTCATGGATGGCTATACTCAGTGGATAACTGAAGATGAGGATGACGATGTTGAGGATGCCGACGGGGCAGGCAATGATGACACGGGGCAACACGAAGAGATGATCGATAATGGCGGCGGGGAAGAGGCCGGACATGGCGGCGGAGAAGGGGCCAGACATGGCGGCGGAGAGAACAACATGGACTCCACGCAGCAGAGTTCGTCGGTACTAAGTTCAATCGTGCGGGACCCTCATGTTCAAGCATTGCTTCGCAAGGAGACGAGTACTGAGAGAGCTGCTTCTAGAGAGGAGGCTAAGCTGGAGCAACTGGTGGTAGACTCGAACAGTCCATTGTATGATGGTTGCAATCCTGAGGTGACCCGCTTGAATTTCACGCTCCAAGTGCTGAAGACGAAGGCTAAAAACAAATGGACCGACACTAGCCTCGATGAGCATCTCAAGTACCTAAAGGATGTTCTTCCCGAGGGTAATCTATGTCCTAGTAGTGTTGATGAGGCCAAGAAGATCGTGTGCCCTCTTGATCTGCCACACGTTACATACCATGCATGCATCAACGATTGCATAATTTATCAGAAGGAGCACGCGGAAAAAACAAGTTGTCCGGTGTGCAATGCTTCTCGATACAAGAAGGCCGGGAAGAAATGTCCCCAGAAAGTGGTATGGTACTTACCGATCACTCCCCGTCTCCAGAGGTATTTTGTAGATCCCAAGGAAGCAAAGCTAATGCGCTGGCACGCGGAGAGGAAGAAACCCAACGATGGAGATGATCCGAAGCTGAGACACGTCAAGGATGGAAGCCAGTGGAGAGCATTGAACAACTTCTATCGGTATTTTGAATGTGATGCAAGGAACATCGTGCTCGGCACGTGTACCGATGGCATGAATCCATTTGGCAACCAGAGCACCAACCATAGCACATGGCCCGTGTTTGTATGGATGTACAACCTCCCCCCTGGTTGTGCATGAAATCAAAGTACATTCACATGAGCATGCTTATTCAAGGGCCGAAACAACCAGGAAATAATATTAATTTGTATCTGGGGCTACCTCAGGAGGAGTTAGACACGTTATGGAAAACACCGGCCAAGACATGGGATGCCAGCAAAGGCGAGTATTTCAACATGAGAGCAGCGCTGATCACGACAGTGCACGACTATCTTGGTTACGGATATGGGGCAGGCCAGGTGTGCCATGGATATTGCGGATGCATGCGGTGCATGGATGATACAACGTCTCAGCAGCTAACGTCAAGGAAAGATGGCGGGTCTGGGAAAATTGTGTACATGGGGCATCGAAGATGGCTCGAACAGGACGACCCGTGGAGAAACCATGGAGATCTATTCAATGGTCATGCTGAGCATCGAGGACCTCCACGTAAGCGGAGCGGTGCCGAAATCGATGAGCTGTTGAAAAACTGGAAGGAGTGCCCCGCGCCGGGAAAGACGATGAGAAAGGCGCCGGAGCCGCTGCTGAAGGTATGGAAGACGAGTTCTGTGTTCTGGGACTTGGAGTACTGGCACAAACTCGATACACCTCATTGCCTTGATCAAATGCATATCTGTAAGAATGTCCTTGAGAGCTTGCTCGCAACACTGATGAACATGCCGGATAATCCCAAGGATGGGCCGAAGGCAAGAAAAGACTTGCAAGATTTGAAAATCAGGGAAGATCTGCACATGCCGCCCCGTAAAATGTCAGACGAGACAGAGACAGAGACAGAGGCACGGGAGAAGAAGGTCAAGAAAATAAAGAATGAGGATTATTGCCCCCCTTCTTGCTTCACCTTAAGTCAGGCTGAGATCAATCAATTCTTTAAGTGCCTTACCGGAGTCAAAGTTAGTTCCGGTTAGTGTGGCAAGATAAGTAGATATCTAGACACGGACAAGAAAAGGTTCAGCGGGATGAAGTCTCATGACTGTCATGTGATGATGATGCAGATATTACCTGTTGCCCTTACAGGGATAATGGACAAGCACGTCCATGACACGCTTATTGGTCTCTGCAACCTTTTCGACGTCATCTCTCAAAAGTCGATGAGTGTGAAGCAGCTCCGAAGGCTACAGGAAGAGATCGTTGTGATACTGAATGAGCTTGAGATGTACTTCCCACCCGCGTTCTTTGACGTGATGGTGCATCTGTGTGTCCATATTGTGGATGACATAATAGACCTGGGGCCGTCATTCCTGCACAACATGATGCCGTTTGAGAGGATGAATGGGATCATCAAAGGATTCATTCGTAACATGTCCCGTCCGGATGGAAGCATCGTCCAGGGCTATTTGACACAAGAGTGCATCTCTTTCTGTGAGAATTTTTTATATGGCGCAAACCAGCCACCTAGTGTTAGTGTTGGTTTGCCCGTTAACAAGCACGATGGGAGGCTCGAAGGAGAAGGTCACTGCAACGGTTGCAGGGAACTGCACGTGGCATACTCAGATCGATGCAGCGACTTTGACAGAGCAAACTTGGTAGTGCTACAACACCTAGACGAGGTAGATCCTTTCGTGGCACTGCACAAAGAAATTATCGCAAAGAAGTATCGTGACCAGGGGGTATGCAGGACGGACGCCGAAGTTACTAGAGAGCACAAATCCACTTTCCTGCATTGGTTCAAAGAGCATATTATTGCTAATCCTCCAGAGGAGGGCTCTAAGGACGGATTGCTCATATACGCCTTAGCACATGGCCCCTCGCCCAACCTCGTAACCTATCAGGCATATGATATCAACGGATACACGTTCTACACAGAGGCCAAAGATATGGACAGTGATGAATATCAGAACTCAGGGGTGACGATGGAATGCATGACCGGCAGTGACAATGGCGCAACTAAACGATTTTATGGAAGGGTCGAGGAGATCTGGGAGCTTGACAGATGGGCTAAGAATGTCGAAAGAGAAAGCCGGATTTTCACTACCATGACTATACCCGACGCCAAGAGCGCTACCGTGAACGCTATCGCAAAAAACGAGCCATGGGTACACGCTAAGCACGTGACACAATGCTTCTTCATAACCGACCCATGCAATCCCAGTCGTGTTGTCGTGAGGAAAGGCAAAAGAAACATCATTGGAATGGATGGAGTCGCCAACGAGGAAGACTATGATCAGTACGGCAACCCAATGAGGGAAGATGACGATGATGATGAAGTATACGTCAAAAGAAGAATCAATACTACATTACCAAAGAAAAATCGTACTCCATGGAAAAGGCAAAGTCACAATGAGGGGCTCAATTATTCTTCGACGAACAAGAAGGGAAAGAAGCTGACTCAAAAACGAAAACGTCAGCGCTGAGGAATCGGTCAAATGATGTAATATATATATATATATATATATATATATATATATATGTGTGTGTGTGTTCCTATTTTGTATACACACTTAATTAGCCATTATTATGCATGGGTCCAATGATGTAATATATATATGTTCCTATTTTGTATACACACTTAGCCATTATTATGCAAGGGTCCAATGATGTAATATATATGTTCCTATTATGCTGAGGAAAAGAAAAAAGGGAAACTGGTTATAGCAGTAGCGCTTTAGTGAAAAAGAGCTCCAACTAGTCAAGGTAGCAGTAGCGGTTTCTGCAGAAAATCACTATAGCTGCTCGTAATAGTAGTAGCGCGTTTCGTGAAAACGCGCTACTGCTACGTCCACTTAACCCAAAATTCTCCCTCTCCCTGCTTCATCCCGTCTCTTTTCCCCCAAATCCCCACTCTCTCTTCCCCGGCCCCGTCGCACCGCTGCGCCTGCCCCCGACCTCGGCGCGCTCGCCCCCGACCCCGCCGCCCCCCCGCCGCGTCCGACCCCAGCGCGCTCGCCCCCGACCCCGCTGCCCCCAACCCAGGCGCGCTCGCCCCCGGCGCCGGCGCTCGCCCCCGACCCGTCGGCCCTCGCCTCCCTCCTCTGCTTCCTCCCCTCCCAACCTCGGCCGTCGTCGGGCCTGCCTCCTCGCCCTGCACCCTCTGTAAACCACCCCCCTCTCTCTGCTAGCTAGGTTAATTTACTTAGGTTTTAGTTATGTTAATTAGGTTGTCTATTTAGTTATGAATTTAGATAGGTTTCAAAATTTGCTGAATTTATATGCAAATTTGAACTGCACATGTGATATGTGGATATGTCATGTTTTGGACATGTCATGTTTTGGTAAATGATCCGAGTTGCCTAGGTTACGCCGGAATGTTAATTCATTTCCGTTCCGGTGAATTTCAGGCGCTCGATATGTCCATTTTTTTGAGCAAAGGTCATGCCGAAATTGTCCTCGTGCCTTATCATCCAAAGTAAGTCTGTCGGTGTACTAGAATAGGGGTACCCTAGTACCCCGAACTTGTGCACGGGCAGTTGCAGCACCCCGCGGCAAGGCTTGCCGGGCGAGCGCCAAGATCCTCCGTGGCTCCCTTGGAGCCATTCAAGAACAAAGTATTTAAGCTCGGGAGACAAGGCCCCGGCAAGAGGAGCTTGCTGGGAAGGCCAACCAAGGCACTCCAAGGAACTTGCCGCGACGCGCCCCGCGCTCCGGCAAGGCGACAAGGCCCCAGCAAGAGGAGCTTGCTGGGAAGACCAACCAAGGTACCTCGAGGCCCGGTGAGCGACAAGCTTCCGGACCCGACAAGATAACAGCAGCGGCAAGGCGCTTGCCGCGGCAGGCGGCCACTCTGTGCCCACGCTCCAGCGCATCCACCAACGTGTCGCTCTGGGGGCCTCTCCAGGCGCGCGTGGCGGGAGGCTGTGCAGCCAGTGGTGCGCAGTGGCATGCGAAGCTGACAAAAT
The DNA here is from genome assembly GCF_018294505.1 of Triticum aestivum. NCBI lineage: Eukaryota > Viridiplantae > Streptophyta > Magnoliopsida > Poales > Poaceae > Triticum > Triticum aestivum. The sequence continues at coordinate 596,980,782 of NC_057794.1, forward strand.
CGCCATCGTGGCGAACGGTGGCGTCCCTAACGGTCCTTTTCTGCACTGTTTGGGCGACTCAGACGGGCATTTAATGCCCTTGTCCCCTGCCGTGGGGGTTAGGTAGGGTGCACTGTACAAGTAACTGTACCAACCACCTCGCTTTTTACATTTGTACCCTTCTCTGCGTTGCCACCTGTCGGTGACCCCTTTAGCATATAAAAGGAGGCCCATGCGCAACGTAGAGGAGGTTGGGGGGTTCGAAGGTTCGACTCATTCGTAAGCCAGAAAACACTACGCTCTCTCTCTGGAGCAAGAACACAAGATAATCAAACAAGCAGCAGTAGTAGTGTTATCTCTCCGGAGAGCTCCGAAGCTGGGTAAAACTGCTCGTGTGCTTCGCCTTGATCTGCTCCTCGTGCGACCTCCGCCCCCCGCCGAACCGAAAGGGGCCCGATCCGCCGGCCCCATAGGTGTTCGTGGGTCAGCCAGTTTCCCCGACATCTTTGGCGCGCTAGGTAGGGGGCGTCGAGATTGTGTGAACCTGATCCGGCATTCACATGAGCTAGATCCTCGTTCCCTTCATCAACATGCCACCGAAGAAGAAGACTTCGGCGGCAGCCGCTCCGTCCACATCACTTCTGCCACCGTTGGAGCAAACGGGTGGTGGAATGGACGCCGGCGGAAGAATGGACGTCGACGAGGAAGCTTATGATGCTGCCAAGTCCAAGGACAAGGCTGCACAAGCCTCAGCGACTGTACATGTTCCGCGCCACTCTCAGGAGGCGCAAGACCAACAGCGTCACGGCACTTGCAGCGCCATACGCATGATAGGCCAAGACCAAGCTGGTGGATCTCGGGGCGCTCAAGACCAGCTTGCACGCCAGCGTGCTGGCACGAGCGGGGCACGGTCGCCTGGACGGGATACTGCTCCTTCTAACATCTTTAGAAGTCCGAGCACGTCCCGTTCCTCGCGCCGTCCGCCACTGCCACCCACCACTCCAGCAGAAGCTTTGGCGCGAGCTCAACTGCTCCTAGATTACCCTCCGACGTCAGACAAGATCGACGAATGGAGGGCCACCATTCAGAGTCTCTTCGGCTACGCCAACGGCGACACTCCACGGCGGCCGAGCGCGTTGCCGCCGCGGCAGGGTTGCCGGGCGCGAGCCGGTGGCGATGAAACGGGTGGAGGTGCAACTACCATGCAATCACCACCCCGAAGGCCAAGATCGCCGACTCGCCGGATCCACCTCGACAGCGACTCCACCGTATCGTTGGATCCACGAGCTCATCGCGATCAGCGCCAAGTTCTTCATGATCGACGACAAGAAGACGCTCGAACGCGCATCGAGCGCCGAAGAGAAGTGCGACGTCAATCCGACAAGCGCGCTGGGCCCTCTGTTGACATGCATGCGCCAGGGGAACCAGGCGATCTGCCGTATGCGGTAGGTTGCCCTGCGTTCACTCGTGAGCTCCGGCAAGTGCAGCGGCCCAGCATGAAGAACTTCAAGCCAGACGTACCGGAGAAGTACGACGGCAAGACGCATCCGTCGGAGTTCCTCAGCATCTACACCATTGCGGTGCAGGCTGCCGGAGGACGGGATGACAAGATCCTTGCCAACTACTTCCCGCTGGTGCTCAAGCCCAACGTCAGATCCTGGCTCATGCACTTGCCGGACAACTCCATATCTTCTTGGGCTGATCTGTGCCATCAGTTTATCAACGCCTTCACAGGCGGACACAAGCCTCATGGCCAGGAGAGTGATCTTCATCTGCTCGCCCAGAAGGAAGGAGAGCCCCTACGCAAGTACATTCAGAGATTCAGCAGTGTGCAGCACAACATCCCAGACGTCCACCCTGCCGCGGTGATCAGCGCGTTCCATTAGAACGTGCGAAACCACAGGATGCGGGAGGAAATGGCGATGTGCAAGATCAGGGACGTCAGTGAGTTATATGCACTGGCCGACAAGTGTGCACGTGCTGAGGAAGGGAGGAGACTCCCGGAGAGAATGTAGGAGCGGGAGGATCTGACAGTGAAGATGCTGCCCCGGCAAGGAAAAACCGGCGGCGGAACAACAGGAAGAGGAAAGGCAAAGAGGTGCTAGTTGTTGAGCAGTCCGGCAACGGTGGTGGCGCCGAGAAAGCCAAAGCTGGTGACTCCGGCAAGGAGGTTGCCGCGGAGGTGGCGGTCGCCGACAAGCAGGACGGCACCAACAAGCAGTATTGCAAGATCCACCGCACCAAGGGCCATGAATTCCAGAGCTGCAGGAAGGTCGAGGAGCTTGTTGAGCAACAGAAAGCCGAATACGAGCGGCGCGACAAGGAAAAGGCCCAGGAAGGTGCCGGGGGATCCGGCAAGAACGTCCCGGCCGAGGAGGACGCCGCGGCAAGGCCAAGCAGCGGCAAGGAGACAGACCTCCTCGCGGCCGCGACAAGGATGAAGATGACGACGACGATGAAGACATGGATGATGAGGAGACTGATGAGCAGGAGTTCCAGAAAGCCACAGAGGTCCTGTGCGTTGACGGTGGTGCTTCTCTGCATACCTCGCACCGTCAGCTCAAGCAGTGGGTGCGGGAAGTTAATGCAGCAGAACCACCCGTCGAGTCACGCAAGCCTCTGAAATGGTCCAGCACGCCTATCATCTTTGATATTGAGGACCACCCTGATCGCATAACTGCGGTCGGGTGCTTGCCGATGTTGGTTTCACCAACAATCCGCAACCTCAAGGTCACTAAGATGCTAGTTGACGGCGGGGCCGGCTTGAACCTGATCTCCTCCACGGTGCTCCAGAAACTCCAGATCCCTGACAGCGAGCTCGAAGAGACCGGTACATTTCAAGGAATCAACCCGGGAAGGAGCAAGCCAAAGGGAAAGATCACGTTGCCGGTAACATTTGGCAGCGAGCTGAACTTCAGGACTGAGAGGGTCACGTTTGATGTTGCTGACTTTCCATTACCTTACAATGGAATCCTTGGCCGTCCGGCACTCGCCAAGTTCATGGCAGCCTCTCACTATGCGTACAACATACTGAAAATGCCAGGCCCGATAAGTGTCATCTCTGTCCCTGGCGACAAGAAGGATGCTCTTATCTGTGCCGACAAGATCTACCGGGAAGCAGCAGCCGCAGCAGAACGCAAGACACTTGCCGCTGAAGCTCCCGGGGGAAGAAGAAGACCAAGTCCGGCAAGAGCTCTGATGCCCACTCCGGCAAGCGCACCTCTTCGGAGTGCTGCGCTACCGTCGAGGACGCACCATCGAGCTCCACCAGCAAGTGTAAGAAGGCAATGGCAGCTCCACCTGAGACCAAGAAGGTGTCCGCCAAGGAGGACGGCACTGGTGGTACCTTCACCATCAGCGCCACTCTTGACTCCAAATAGGAAAGCGCGCTCGTTGCTTTCCTGCGGGCGAATGTCGACGTGTTTGCATGGCAACCGTATGATATCCCCGGTGTTCCCAGGAAAGTAATTGAGCACCACCTTGCCGTCTGTCCTCATGCGCGGCCCGTCAAGCAGAAAGTCAGGAAACAAGCAGTGGAGCGCCAAGAATTCATCGCCGAAGAAATCAAGAAGTTGGAAGCAGCAGGCCTAGTCAGAGGAGTGCTCCATCCCACGTGGTTGGCCAATCCTGTTGTCGTGCGCAAAGCTAACGGGAAATGGAGGCTTTGTATTGACTTCACTGATGTTAATAAAGCTTGTCCCAAAGACCCATTTCCCTTGCCGCGCATTGACCAGATTGTTGACTCCACAGCCGGATGTGATTTGCTTTCATTTCTTGATGCATACTCAGGATACCATCAGATCTTCATGGCAGAAGAGGATGAAGAGAAAACCGCATTTATCACCCCGTGTGGCACGTACTGCTTCGTACGGATGCCTTTCGGTCTGAAGAATGCTGGTTCAACATTCGCAAGGGTAGTCCACCACGCTTTTGAGCAGCAGATGCACAAAAATTTGGAAGCCTACATGGATGACATAGTGGTCAAAAGCAAGAACAGGGCGACCCTGATTTAAGATTTAGACGAGACATTTGCAAATCTGCGCAAGATCAACCTCAAGATTAACCCCGAGAAGTGCGTGTTTGGAGTTCCTTCCGGCAAGCTTCTCGGGTTCTTCGTGTCTCAGCGGGGAATTGAAGCCAATCCCGACAAGATCAAGGCCATTGAGCAGATCGAAGCACCAAAGCGCGTCAAGGATGTACGAAGGCTTGCCGGTTGCGTGGCTGCTCTCTGCAGGTTTATCTCTAGATCTGCTGAGCGCACCCTGCCATTTTTCAAACTTTTGAAAAAAGGCAGGTCCAATGAAATGGACTACGGAGGCGGAGCCTGCGCCGCGGGACTTGAAGAGATACCTGTCCTCCACTCCAACACTTGTCGCACCTAAGCCGCAAGAGAAGTTGCTGCTGTATATAGCGGCAACCAATCAAGTGGTTAGTGCTGTGTTAGTGGCGGAGAGGGATGCAGATGATGGGCCAGCAACCACGGAGGATGCATCCAACAACAAGCAGGGGGCTTCACCGGCAAGCTCTGGTCCGTTAAACTCTGGTCCGGCAAGCTCTGGTCCCGACAAAGATGGATCTGCGCAGACGCATAAGGAGATGCAGAAGAGAATGGTGCAGCGTCCAATTTACTTTGTCAGTTCCCTTCTACAGGGGGGCTAGATCAAGGTACTCTGGTGTGCAGAAGTTGCTTTTCGGCCTCCTCATGGCCTCGAGAAAGCTGCGCCATTACTTCCAAGCACATGAGATCATAGTCGTCACTCGCTTTCCGCTGAAGAGGATACTACAAAATCCAGAAGCGACAGGCAGGATTGTCGAGTGGGCGCTGGAACTATCAAGCTTTGGCCTTAAGTTTGAGAGCACTTCAACTATCCAAAGCAAAGCATTGGCAGAGTTCATAGCGGAATGGATGCCAACACCAGATGAAGAAATTCCAGAAACGAGCATCCCCGTCAAAGAGGCAAACAAGGAGTGGCTGATGTACTTTGATGGTGCCTTCTCGCTGCAAGGCGCCGGTGCGGGCGTGCTGCTTGTCGCGCCCACCGGAGAGCACCTCAAGTACATAGTCCAGATGCACTTTCCCAAGGAGCAAGCAACCAACAATACTGCAGAGTATGAAGGATTGCTTGCCGATCTCAGGATCGCAGCAGACCTTGGGATCAAGAAGCTCATTGTCAGGGGTGATTCACAGCTTGTCGTCCGCCAAGTGAACAAGAACTACTAGAGTCCATTGATGGAAGCATATGTTGATGAAGTGAGGAAGCTAGAAGAGCACTTTGACGGCCTACAGATGGAGCATATCCCAAGAGCTCAGAATGACATTGCTGATGGCCTGTCAAAGTGTGCCGCACTAAAGTTACCTGTGGAACCAGGGATCTTTGTGCTCAAGTTGACTCAACCATCCGTAACACCATCAACTGGACAAAGCAAGAAGAGGAAGTTGGTTTCTGGTGACTACTTTCCGGCAGAGCTCCCCGAAGCCGCCGCCAAGAAAGTCCCCAAGATCAACACCAAGGATGCTGAGGGGCAGTCTGCTCCGGCAAGCCTTATGGTTTGTTCCGTTGAAGCAGACGCTTCCGACAAGTTTTGCTCCGGCAAGCTTGCCGGGGAACATCAAGCTCCGACAGGGCCGCAAGTCCTTGCCGTAGAAGCGGATGTTCTCGCAGCAGCAGATGTGCCTTTAGTCCTTGTTGTTGAGCCGCAAGCTCCAGCATGGGCACAGCAGATTGTCCATTTCCTTCAGACAATAGAACTTCCCGAAGAGCAAGAAGAAGCGGAAAAAGTAGCCCGGCAGTCAAGTATGTACCAGTTTGTTGATAGCATACTGTACAGAAGAAGACTCAATGGTGTGAAATTGAAGTGTATTTGCCGGGAAGATGGACAAAAGCTGTTGGCAGAGATACATGGAGGCATATGTGGCCACCACATTGGCGCAAGAGCACTTGCCGGCAAAGCTTTCTGGCATGGTTTCTTTTGGCCGACATCCCTCCAGGATGCAACTACACAAGTAACCAAGTGTGAAGCGTGCCAGTTCCACTCCAAACAGATACACCAGCCAGCTCAAGCTCTCCAGACAATCCCTTTATCCTGGCCATTTTCGGTCTGGGGGATCGATATCCTCGGCCCTTTCCCCCGAGCTGTCGGGGCTTTGAGTACTTGTACGTTGCAATCGACAAGTTCACAAAGTGGCCGGAAGTGCAGCCAGTGAGAAAGGTGACAGCACAGTCAGCAGTCAAGTTCTTCAGGTCAATTGTTTGCCGTTTCGGGATCCCTAACAGGATCATCACTGACAACGGCACGCAATTCACGAGCCGCACCTTCATGCAGTACGTCCAAGACCTTGGCGCCAAGGTCTGCTTCGCTTCTGTTGCTCATCCGAGAAGCAACGGTCAAGCAGAGAGGGCAAATGCTGAAGTGCTGCGCGGGCTCAAGACCAGAACTTTTGACAGGCTGCGCAAGTGCGGAAGAAACTGGATCGAGGAGTTGCTGGTGGTTCTTTGGTCGATCAGAACGACGCCAAATCGAGCCACTGGCCAGACGCCTTTCGCTCTAGTCTATGGAGCAGAGGCAATTCTCCCCACGGAACTCGTATACGGATCGCCTCGAGTGCTCGCTTATGATGAGCTTGAGCAAGAACAGCTGCGACAAGACGACGCGCTGCTCCTTGAGGAAGATCGTCTTCAGGCTGCTGTACGAGCTGCTCGATACCAACAAGCTTTGCGCCGCTACCATAGCCGCAAAGTTAAAGCCAGAAGCTTCGAGGAAGGTGACCTTGTTCTTCGGCGCGTTCAGTCCGCCAAGAATTCCAACAAGTTGACGCCGAAGTGGGAAGGCCCTTATCGGGTGAAACGAGTCACAAGGCCCGGCGCTGTCCGCCTTGAGACCGAAGATGGCATTCCGGTGAGCAACTCCTGGAACATAGAACATCTTCGTAAGTTTTTCCCGTAGGGCACGGTTGCCGGAACCCGTTCCAGCAACCACCTTTTGTACAAGTATTGCCGCTGTTGCATGTAATCCTTTGTACAAAGCCGGGCACAGATCCCGTGCGTAAATAAAACCCCATGTGCTCCGCACAACTTGTCCATTTCATGCATTAGTTTCTTTCTTGCATGCATTATCTGACACTTTGTGCAGCACCTACATCCGGTAAGCAATAACGAGCCGAAGGGCTCCATATCATTATTTTCTCTTCTATCTTTTTTTCTCAACAAAGGAAAAGAAGGTTCCCTCGCACACAAGTTTGCCGGGGGGAAGGAGAAGATTGTGGTGTGGACCAGGCGTCGTTCAAGCAAAGTTTTGCCTTGCCGGGAAGCAAATGACAGAAAAGCTAAGTTGCCAAAGTTTGAGCAAATCAGTTTTTAAATTTTTGAGTTATCTTCCTCGAACGACCCTGCTTTGTATGGAAAACCTGTGCGCAGAGGAACCAACTCGTGGTTAGTTGCGCCCTTACTTTGTTTCGAGTCCGCTCAACAACTTAAGTGTGCTGCATCTAGTCACGACAAGGTTTCTTGTCGGAAGCAACGCCGCCAGCAGGCTGCTGAAGTTCCGCACTCAGCGCTCGCGGCTCGGGTGCCTGCACCGACAAGTTCCCTAGAAGCGTAGGGTAAAAACATACAAAGGAAGGAATCTAGTAGAGGAAATAACATAGCAATTGATAACAGAAATAAAGTTATATTACAAGATAACTTGTCGCAGCTCTAACAGACTGTTTCCATAACATGATTAGCAGCAACAAGGGAAAAGAAGAAATGGGCGGCCTAGTCTACGCGATCGCCCTCGACCCTCTTGATCTCGCTCACCTTGTCCACAATGGGTGCGACAAGGGCCTTGAGTGCGTCCCGATCGGCGTCTGGCGGCAAGGACTTGAGGACGTTGGTGAAGCTGAGGCCTGGATTGCGGAAGGCCACCTTCATCAGCACCTTCTGGAGAACTCCAGCACAGATTCTGCGCGACTCGTCGGCCAGCTGCTTTGGGATCCTCTCCCGTAGCCGCTGGAGTGCCGTCGCCACGCCCTTGAAGAATAGGCTGAGCTTGGCGCTGGGTGGGAGATTCTCATCGGAGGGATACCCAAAGCCTTCCATCCCCAGCTGCGCCAGCTCCTCGTCGATGGCTGCGGCAATATTCACCAGACCCTCGGTCCAGTGCTCCACGGTATCTCTGAATAAGTTCTGGGTAACTGCGATGCTCTCCAGCAGTGCCTTGTCAGCCTTGACCTTCTCCGACAAGGTCCTCTCCCGCTCCTTGGCGTCGTTCAGTGTCTGCGTCAGCATGGCCAGCTTCAACTTCAGGTCTGCATTGGAATCCTTGGCGGCACTGAGCTCCTTGCCCCTCTCAGCGAGAAGACCTTGCAGCTCACTGTGGGCGGCAGCATCCTTCTCACGCTCACGCTTGAGCGCGGCAAACTCCTCGCCGCTCTTCCTGATGTTGGCCTCCAGCTGCGCCACCTTCTCCTCCAGCTCTTTTTTGGCGGCCTCTGCGATTGCGGCAGTGTCCTTTGCTTCCTTGAGCGCCCCGCCAAGTGCTTGCTCGCGCTCGGCAAGCTCCTCCTCGTAGCTGTCGAGGTTGGCCTTCTGCTGCACCAATTCGCCTTCTCGCGCGGACTGCTTCTCGGCGGCCAGCCTTTGTTCCTCCTCAGCTTCGGCCTTCTCCAGAAGGAAGGCCGTGCGCTCCTCGGCGAGTCGCTCCCGCTCCTGTGCCAGGGACTGGAGAGCTTCTTGGTTGTGGCCCCGGAGCTCCTCCGCGCGCTTCTCCATATCAACTCCCGCCTTCGTGACAAGCGCTTCCCGGGAAGCCAGCTTGGCTTGCCGCGCGCGGTAGAGTGACAGCAGCTTCCGCAGCAACTGCTCCTCCTCAGGCTCGCCACTGCTGCTGCTGGGCGCGTCAACCAACGACAGTCCAGCGGAGGCGAGCACCTCCTCATTGAAATTTTCCCCCTCGACCGGCGCCCTGGAGCTTGACGCCCAGGGTAGCTTGATGAAGATACCGTCGCCGGCCATCAAGTAGGCACCGGGCTGGGGCTCCTCGGAGCCCGGCTCCGCAGCAGCGGCAGAGGGATCGGCGGTCGGCGCAGCGCCTGGCGCTCCTGCGGCCTCAGGGTCGTCAGTGCGATCGCCCGACCCCTCGTCGGCTTCTGCGGCGGCAGCCTTGGCGGCCTCCTCGCCGGTGGTCTCATCAGCACCGGCCCCTTCTTCGTTGGCGGCGGCGTCGTCAGTGCTGCCATGCGCGCCTTCCCCGCCGGCGCCCTCTGTCTCCATTGGCTCAGCAGCAGATGGGTCTGAAGAACGAAGAAGGGAGAAAAATCAACCAAAAATCCAAGAGAAGAAAATCAGAAGAAGAAGAATCCAAGGGAAAGTTTTTGGACAAGTGAATAACCTGCGCCAAAATCTGCAGTTGCGGTCTCGGCCGCCGCAGGATCGGCGGTGCTGCCTCTTGCCGGAGAGCTCTCCCTTGCCGGGGACTCCTCCCTTGGCGGCGTAGTCGAAGCAGATGGCACTTCGGGACCAGCTTCCGGGCGCTCCTGATGTGGCTGCTCTGCTCCTACACAGATCAACAAGCAAGATATCAACAAAGGAAAAAGCACTCATGCGCGCCTGACAATAGAAAGCTAACTATGAACTTACGCTGGGGGCTGCGCTGGGGGCTGCTTTGAGGAGTAGTTGCCGGGTCCGTCAAGGTGGTCTCGGACCCACCCCCTGCTGACACGGTGGGGTCATCTTCGATGACAATCACCGCGGCCTTGGCCCTCTTCGCCACTCTCTGGGCCAGTGTCCTGAAAAGAAAGGGGGGAGCGGCGGAGGTTCGTGGAGATGGAGTAGTAGCAACCAGCGAGGGGGAACGAACTGCCCCTATTTCCTCTGCTTATAAAGAGGGACGGGGCGGACGTTTCGCCCTTCCAAATAAAGAACCACCCACGATCTCTCCCACGACGCCGCATTCAACGCGTGCCGTTAGGGGAGAGTGCGGTGGATACGGAGCGAGATTCGGCGTGGCCCAGTCCGCGTGTGCCCGTGCCCTGTCTTGGGCCTGGCCCAACAGCGCTCGGCACCGTGTCTGGCCCAGGCCCGGGGGCTCCTGTCGGTGTACTAGAATAGGGGTACCCTAGTACCCCGAACTTGTGCACGGGCAGTTGCAGCACCCCGCGGCAAGGCTTGCTGGGCGAGCACCAAGATCCTCCGTGGCTCCCTTGGAGCCATTCAAGAACAAAGTATTTAAGCTCAGGAGACAAGGCCCCGGCAAGAGGAGCTTGCCGGGAAGGCCAACCAAGGCACTCCAAGGAACTTGCCGCGACGCGCCCCGTGCTCCGGCAAGGCGACAAGGCCCTGGCAAGAGGAGCTTGCCGGGAAGACCAACCAAGGTACCTCGAGGCCCGGTGAGCGACAAGCTTCCGGACCCGACAAGATAACAGCAGCGGCAAGGCGCTTGCCGCGGCAGGCGGCCACTCTGTGCCCACGCTCCAGCGCATCCACCAACGTGTCGCTCTGGGGGCCTCTCCAGGCGCGCGTGGCGGGAGGCTGTGCAGCCAGCGGTGCGCAGTGGCATGCGAAGCTGACAAAATCGCCATCGTGGCGAACGGTGGCGTCCCTAACGGTCCTTTTCTGCACTATTTGGGCGACTCGGATGGGCATTTAATGCCCTTGTCCCCTGCCGTCAGGGTTAGGTAGGGTGCACTGTACAAGTAACTGTACCAACCACCTCGCTTTTTACATTTGTACCCTTCTCTGCGTTGCCACCTATCGGTGACCCCTTTAGCATATAAAAGGAGGCCCATGCGCAATGTAGAGGAGGTTGGGGGGGTTCGAAGGTTCGACTCATTTGTAAGCCAGAAAATACTATGCTCTCTCTCTCTCTGGAGCAAGAACACAAGATAATCAAACAAGCAGCAGTAGGAGTGTTATCTCTCCGGAGAGCTCCGAAGCTGGGTAAAACTGCTCGTGTGCTTCGCCTTGATCTGCTCTTCGTGCGACCTCCCCCCCGCCGAACCGAAAGGGGCCCGGTCCGCCGGCCCCATAGGTGTTCGTGGGTCAGCCAGTTTCCCCGACAAAGTCAGTTTCGAACAACCCTTTCATACATTTCAATCATTCCTTCTCTCTCTATGGGGAATAATTTGAGGTGTCTTTTCCCCGCAGCAACGGGCGCGCCATCCTTATCGTTCTTTACCCGCAAGTCTCCCACGCTTTGTATTTTGACCCTTCCAGAGACTACGAGAAAAAAGACTACACCCACATAATGAATATTCTAGATGATGCTCTCCAAGGCTTCAGCTTTAGAGGTGGCCACATGCAGATCAGGAAACAAAGGAACAAGAAGATGGGTTTCGCGCATAAAACTAACTTCTCCTGCATCCAAGTCCCAAAACCAAGCAAGAAGGATGGATTCTACATCCTCCATCTCATGATTCAGTTCAACACGGATCACCAAAAGCTTCGCATGAGAAGCAGAAATGATGATCATATCCACAAGTGGCTAGAATCTCATGGAGAAGCGGATTATAAACTTAGAGATGACTTCTTTCGCATCCAAAGCGACATTGCAACGATCATCATGAAAGAAGTCGTCAATGAGAAGGGGATGTTCCACCACGGCCCTATATCGCGAGCTGACGTCCGAACTCGCATAGGCATGACCTCATGCCGTTCAAGAAGCTAGGGTCCATCCTCGATGATATGGAAGGATGGAACTTCTAGTGATTTATGATGCCGATGATGATGATATGTGTCGGTTGAACTTGTATACTATTTGTAGCGATGCAACTTTGTGATGTCCACGATCCCTAGTTGCATCTAGTTGCTAACCCTTTCTTTTTCGATGTTCTCTAGTATATTTTGTTACATATATATGATTGTACATCCTCTTCATGAACATGCATCTCTAACAGGTACCTAGTTTCTTGATGGCGAGATGGAACTGCTATGTCGTGTACAAAGGGAAGGTTCTGGGGGTGTACAACGAGTGGCATGCGTGTCAGGCGCAAGTGAATGGGTTCTCGGACGCCAGCCATAAAGGCTTCAAAAGCAGACAAGAAGGAGAAGCTAGTTACTTGAGGTTCACGCTAGCGCGAGAGAAGACTCATAACCGCCATCTCATGTACTGCATAGTTCCGCTCTCACTCATAGTGATAGCTCTTCTCGCGTATACCTTTGTTTAGATGGATGACGTTGTAGTTGCAAGTATTCGAGACTTGCATGTATCGCTATTTTCGAGATGATGACAAGATACCACTTTGTGTTGGATGATGATTATGACGAGACTATTTGTATGTATATGCTATGATTACATTTGTGGTCTTGCAGGCATTTGTATGTGTATCATGATGACATTTGTATGTGCTAAAGATTCTTCTATAAAGCTTGTTCAAATACAAAACAAATATGCCAAAAAAAACAAAAAACTACTAAAATTAGCAATAGCGAGTGGAGAAAAGTTAGCAACAGCGCGGTTGTAGCAGTAGCGCACACAGGGGAAGCGCGCTATAGCTATTAGCAGCAGCGAGGTTCCTTTAAGCGCGCTACTGCAACACTTGTGTAGCAGCAGCGCGGGTGGACCAGCGCTACTGCTATATGTTAGCTGTAGCGCCTTATTAGTAGCGCCGGCCCCCGCGCTACTAAAAGGCCGAAAACCCGCGCTGCTACTAGGCTTTTCCCTAGTAGTGAATCCAGGACTCCCTCGGTAGCCCCCGAACCAGGCTTCAATGACGATGAGTCCGGCGCGCAGATTGTCTTCGGCATTGCAAGGCGGGTACTTCTCCAAATTCTGAATATCTACTGAGTAGTGTCCGGCTCCCCATAAATGTTGCACTTCTTGGCTTCCGCGCCCAAAAGGGCTATCTTCCACGTGTCGAGCGAATGCGAGGAGCCAGGGCATTTTTACATTTGCCACCCTAGCCATGTATGTAAACTGACTATTAAAGAGACGGGGATTCTTAGATCCAGACCACACCATCCTCCGACGGCGAGATCCATCGGAACGCACTTGGAAAAATCCATTCCAACATGGCTGGCCAACGCAGCTCCTCCTCCCGCCCCCATAGCCCTAAGCCGGTGATTGGGAGAAGTGTTCTGTCCCGCACAGCCAATTAGTGGAGTTACAAACCCAGGGATTTCTCCCTCCAACGTACATGGTCTCCGTTCGAGCCAGGCTCGGAATCTATAATGGCGGGGAGCAAGCGGAGAACTTCCCCAATCCCTTCAAGGGGGAGCGGGTATGCCTCGTCCCTTATTTACTAAGGGGACTTGGATTTCCAATCCATCCGTTCCTCCGCGGGCTTATGGAGTTTTATGGCCTCCAGTTGCATAATTTCACCCCTGCTTCCATACTACACATCGCTGGTTATGTTGCCCTTTGTGAGCTGTTTCTGGGCTGCAAAGCTCATTTCAAGCTGTGGAAGAGGCTATTCTACCTTGTGCCTCGTACACAGAAGGGGTCAATATATCAATTGGGCGGAGCCGAAATATGGCACTTCACCGGGACCAGATACCTGTCCGGTACCCCGAAGAAGACGTCCGAAGACTGGCCTTCGAAGTGGTTTTATATGGAGGACGTCCCCCTTCCAGATCCTATTCAGATGGGTCTTCCCGAGTTCAACAACGCCCCTTTGAAGAAACGCCGAAGCCGGCGCCCACGGAGCCCTCAGGAGGAAGATAATGGAGAAGTCCTTTACCTGATGGGCCGGATAAAAGTGCTGGCTCAATCAGGACTGACAATAATCGAGGTTATGTCAATATGTATAATGCGGGGGGTGCAACCACTTCAATATCGAGGGAACCCCATGTGGCACTTTAACGGGGAAGATGATGCCACCTGCTGCAGGCGTAAGGGACCGGACTCAGTTGCTGCTCTAGCAAAAATTCTGTCCAATTTGTTCAAGGGAGAGGAAGAGGAGTTCATCCGTATAAAGCCACGGGATGGATTCTCCCTGTACAACCCTCCAAGCTGGGTGAGCTGTCACTTTTTAGTCCCAACCTTCCCGCATTCTTCGTCATAAATACTCACCTTGCCGTTTCATGGCAGGAACTGCGAAAAGCTGTAAGGGAGATCAACAACCCACCTCCACAACCGAAGGACCCTGACCGGGCCCTCGATCCCGGACTCGAAGAGGATCCAGACATATTTGTGGAGCTGATCAACAGGACATTCTATCAATTGAGCTGCGATGATGCCATGGTGGCCATCCTAGCCGGCTATCCTGGGCTACTCCCTGCATCGCATATAAGAAACACCGGAGTCACAACTTCCGAGAAGGATCCCTTTTTATGCACTTCACCTATCGTACACATATGGTGTCTTACAGGGAAGGCCCTCGGGACGCCATGCTGAACCCGCAGTGACTCGCCAACACGGGACACCGAAGCCGGGTAGGCTAAAAAGGAAGGCGGTCAGGACTGAGGCGCCGGCGCAGAGGTATGATACAGAACCTCGCTTTGTGGTTGTCGTGTTTCTTAAAATATAATGACGTCCATGTTTCCTAGTAGGAAAAATGCTAGCCGGACTATATCCAGAGAGGATGCCGATCACACCTCCACCAGTCGGGCTCCAGGGCCGGACATAGAGGCAGAAGCTAACACAGGGCGAACGCCGGATGCTCCTCCTACAGAGGATGCAGATAGACTATCTGCTACAAATTCCGAAGTGGAGAGCGCCATGAATCACAGGCGTGGCCAGGCCGTACTCTGTGACGCTTGTTTCTCCCAAGAGGCGTTCGATGCCTTCAACTCAGGAGACGCGTACATCCATGCTGCTCAAAACGGTCTTGCCAGAGCCACGGACCACTATGTAAAGGATATACGGGTTAGAAAATCTGACGATTATATATATATATCAGTAGCCCCTGAGACTTGAAACAGTTGACACAACTGATTTAAGGATCATTAATTGTGCAGGTTCTTACAGAGAAGAATACCCAATTGTCTCAAGAGCTAGAAGAGTGCAAAGCCCAGCTTCGGGTCACGGTTGCTACGTTGAAGGAGTCCGAGAAGGCCCCCTCTAGTAACACTTGTTTCTATTGCAAAGAATGATAGGTACCAGATAGTATGCGGCATGCATGCAAATCTAACAATAGATATTGCAGATGACTCCGGAGTGAATCCGGAGGCCGTGCCGGAGAATGTGCAACGTGCTAATAGACAGCTAGATGCTGGCGAGCGCGTGCTTACGCGGGTCAGGCAGGAGAAAAATAATCTCCAGGACGCCAATATCCAGATGGGCGTGGAACTGAAAGATGTTCGAGCCCAGCTTGCGGACTTCGTGAAGGATAATAAGCGGCTTCGACGCGGCATTTTCAGTAAGTGCTTGAACGAACTTTTGAAGAGTTCGGCGAAGAAGCCAGCTAACAGAGTTATGTCTGCAGGTATGATGATGGGTCGTCCCGCAGAGGAGATGCCCGGGTCTGCGGGTGATCTTCTACCAGAGCTCTCACAACTGCATGAACAAGTTTGGCAGGTGATGCAGGGTATTGCCCTAGCCTTGTGGCCATCCGCCTCCCCGCCAGGAGGCATGTGGGAGCTTATAGAGAAGCTCAAGGGAGCGCGATGGTGCTTCCGATTACGGAAGATATCAGCCTGCCGACAAGGTGCAAGGGAAGCCTGGGCCATGGTGAAGACGCGATATACCAAAGCTGACCCAAACCACATGGCCGAGGTCGGACCTGTGGGGCCCGATGGGAAAGAGATCCCCGTCAGTTTGGTGTATGACCAAGTACAATTAGCCGCAAAGTATTCCCAACAGGATTGTAGGCTAGACAGCCTGTTGGATGGTATATAAGAAGAATTTAGTCAGTCTTAGTGACTGTGTACTTTAAGTGACAATATAATGTCCCTATCCGGATTGTAAATCATTTGTCATGGCAGACCTTTTCGCTTCGACCTCTGGACCCGATACTCCGGAGTGTATCCGAATACCCTCCCGGTTATGTAAAAAATGGGGTATGCATGGAAACCAGGCGTAGGGGTCATAAGTGCTTGAACAGACAAGTACCCAACTAGCTATGTTATATTACATGGGTAGTAAGACACATCTTCCAGGGAGAATAGTTCCGTTAAGGGTTCCTTTCCCTAGGTACGCATGCCCTAATGTGCATGTCCGAACTGCGAAAAGAAATGCAGGTTGTAAACATCTGGGGGCATGTATCAAAGTAAATAAAAGTCATCTTTTGTTCACTGACCGAATATTCCCTTAAGAATGCTAGCTTTCGGCTTCACCTAGTCTGAGGTACACATCCGGCTGACCCGGCAGTAACAATCACAGAGGTGCTCCCCTTATGCCCTAGCCAAATTAATGGGAACGTAGGGCATAAATACAAGAGCCAGGCAACCCAGCTTGGCCAAAACTAAAGTCATATCGATGCATATAATGGCGAAAAAAGGTACATGCGGAAGAATAATACATGTGTGGGGCATAAATCCTAGAAAAATAGTTATATTAAGCTTCTGTATAAGAAGCCCCCAGGTATAATGAGCGTGGTTAGCGCGTCAAGATTGTGCAGTCAAGACACAAGTTAGCCTTTTAAGGCCTTGAGGAGAAGAAAAAAGACGAGAGAAAGAGAGAAAAGACAGATAACGGATATGCAAAAAATTGACGGGGGTAAGGAGACGAACATAGAGTCCGGCACTAGGCGTAGAATCTTCGGAGTTTGGCTGCGTTCCATGGGTCTGGCTCGAGTCGATTGTCAGATGCATCCCGCAGACGGTATGCTCCACCGGTCAGAACCTGGTCAATAATGAAGGGACCTTCCCATTTGGGCTTGAGCTTGTTCTTTTTCTTCTCCGACAGGCATAGAACTAGTTCGCCAACGTTATAGGTTTTGGCCCGTACTTCTCTGCTTTGATACCTTCGAGCCTGTTGCTGATAGAATGCGAAACGGGATTTTGCCACATCGTGCTCCTCCTCCAGGGCGTCCAAACTGTCCTACCGATCGAGCTCAGCCTCTTTCTCTTCGTACATGCGCACTCGAGGTGAGTCATGAATTATGTCACAAGGCAGAATCGCCTCTGTGCCATACACCATAAAAACGGTGTGTATCCGGTAGTACGATTCGTCGTGGTCTGCAGCCCCCATAGTACGGAGTCGAGCTCCTCTACCCAGTGCGTGTTTGATTCCTTTAAGGACCGCACTAATCTGGGTTTGATGCTGCTCATGATAAGACCATTTGCTCGCTCGACTTCACCATTAGTTTGCGGGTAATAGACAGAAGCATAATCGAGCTTGATGCCCATGTTGCTACACCAGAGTTTTACCTCGTCGGCTATAAAGTTCGTGCCGTTGTCAGTGATGATGCTATGGGGGATGCCATAACGGTGTACAACCCTAGATATGAAGTCTATCACCGGTCCGGATTCAGCCGTTTTAATGGGTTTGGCTTCTATCCATTTGGTGAATTTATCCACCATGACCAGTAAGTATTTTTTCTTATGGGTTCCCCCTTTGAGGGGTCCGACCATATCAAGCCCCGAGACCGCAAAGGGCCAAGTAATGGGGATTATTGGGAGAGCGGTAGGCGGCATATGGCTTTGGTTTGCAAAAAGCTGGCAACCGATGCAACGTTGGACCAAATCCTGTGCATTTGCTCGGGCCGTCGGCCAATAGAAACCTGTATGGGAGGCCTTGCTTACAAGGGCCCGGGCTGCGGCATGGTGACCACCGAGTCCAGCATGGATTTCTGCCAAAACCTTCCACCCTTCCTCTTCGGAGATGCACCTTTGAAGGACTCTGGTAGTGCTATTCTTATAAAGCTCTCCCTTGTGGACCTTGTAGGCTTTAGATCGCCGCACTATGCAGCGTGCCAAATTTTAATGGTTCTTTCCATGGGGCGATGACGGCCATTATCACGTGGGGTGAAGGTGTTATTTCGATGGCGGAGCCTCCGATTGTGTCAGAGTGTTCGGTATCTGGAGTTGTGGCCGGGTCCGGACTATTGTTACCAGTGTCCCCTTCCCATACCACGGATGGCTTAAACAACTTTTCCAAGAAGATGTTAGGTGGGACAGGGTCGCGCTTAGCGCCGATACAGGCGAGGATATCCGCCGCCTGATTGTTTTCCCGAGCCACATGGTGGAATTCAAGCCCCTCGAACCGAGCTGGCATTTTGAGGACGGCGTTGCGATATGCCCCCATTTTCGGATCCTTGGCATCGAAGTCTCAATTTATTTGAGATATTGCGAGGTTCGAGTCCCCACGCACCTCCAGGCATTGAATGCCCATGGAAACTGCCATCCGGAGACCATGTAATAGGGCCTCGTATTCGGCTGCGTTGTTGGAGTCTATGTATAATATTTGGAGTACATATTGGACTATATCTCCGGTGGGGGACGTCAGGACGACGCCAGCCCCCAGACCAGCCAGCATTTTAGAGCCGTCAAAGTGCATGGTCCAATTGGAGTATGCGCCGTACTCTTTAGGGAGTTCGGCTTCTATCCACTCGGCGACAAAATCGGCCAGTACTTGCGACTTAATGGCTCGCCGTGGTCGGTATGTTATGTCGAACGGGAGGAGCTCGATAGCCCATTTGGCAATCCGGCCCGTGGCATCGCGGTTGTTTATTATGTCGTTGAGTGGTACTTCTGAGGCCACCGTAATTGAACACTCTTGAAAGTAGTGTCGTAATTTCCGAGATGCCATGAATACCGCGTATGCTATCTTTTGATAATGTGGGTACCATGATTTGCATGGAGTGAGGACAATGGATACATAATATACCGGCTTTTGAAGTGGGAATTTATGTCCGTCCGTCTCTCGTTCGACGACGAGCACTGCGCTTACAACTTGGTGAGTTTCCGCTATATATAACAGCATCGGTTCGCCGATATTTGGCGCGGCCAAGATTGGGTTAGTGGCCAGGATGGCTTTTATTTCTTCCAATCCGGCCGTGGCTGCGTCCGTCCACTCAAAGTGTTCGGTGCATCGAAGAAGGCGATAACGGGGGGGTGCCTTTTCTCCTAATCGGGAGATAAAGAGGCTTAAGGCCGCCACACATCCAGTTAACTTCTGGATTTGCTTGAGGTCAGTTGGGGTAGCCAACTGCGACAGAGCTTGGATTTTAGCCAGATTTGCTTCAATTCCTATACTGGAGACGATGAAGCCCACGAGCTTTCCGGCGGGCATGCCAAAAACGCATTTTTCCGGATTGAGCTTAATGTCGTATGTTCGGAGATTGTCGAACGTGAGCCTCAAGTCGTCTATTAAGGAGTCGACGTGTCTGGTTTTAACGACCACATCGTCTACGTATGCCTCCACTATTTTGCCAATCTGCTTTTCCAGACATGTCTGAATCATGCGCTAATACATTGCGCCAGAGTTTTTGAGCCCGAAGGGCATTGTGTTAAAACATAAGGGGACGTATGGAGTGATGAATGCTGTTACGGCTTGATCGGACTCCGCCATCTTAATTTGGTGGTAACCGGAGTATGCGTCGAGGAAGCACAATGAGTCATGTCCCGCGGTAGCGTTGATAATTTGATTGATGCGAGGGAGGGGGAAGGGATCCTTTGGGCAAGCCTTATTAAGGTCCTTGCAGTCGACGCATAGGCGCCAGGATTTGTCCATCTTTGGTACCATCACCAGGTTTTCTAGCTAGTCCGGATGTTTTATTTATCTAATGAATCCGGCCTCCAGTAACTTGGCTAGCTCCTCTCCCATGGCTTGTCGCTTAGGTTCAGAGAAACGCCGAAGAGTCTGCTTGACCGGCTTAAATCCTTTTAGAATGTTAAGGCTATGCTCGGCCAACCTGCGTGGGATTCCTGGCATGTCTGAAGGATGCCAGGCGAATATGTCCCAATTCTCGCGCAGGAACTCCCGTAGTGTGGCGTCTACAGCAGGGTTTAACTGTGCCCCGATGGATGCTGTTTTTGTGGGGTCCATTGGATGGACTTGGAACTTGACTATTTCATCCGCTGGTTTAAAAGAGGTGGACTTGGATCTTTTGTCGAGTACCACGTCGTCCCTGTCCACTGTGGAGCGCAGGGTAGTTAATTCCTCCACTGCAAGGGCTTTGGATAATGCCTCGAGGGCCAGTGCGGCTGTTTTGTTTTCGGCGCGGAGTGCTATGTCCGAATCACTAGCTAGAGTGATGATTCCATTGGGCCTGGGCATTTTGAGCTTCATGTACCCATAACGGGGTATGGCTTGGAAGACCGTGAATGCTTCCCGCCCTAGAAGGGCGTGGTATCCGCTACTGAATGGGGCCACTTGGAATGTAATTTCTTCGGACCTGTAGTTCTCCGGAGTGCCGAATACCACATCTAGGGTGATTTTCCCAGCGCAACGTGCCTCCCGACTAGGGATGATTCCCCGGAAGGTCGTGCTGCTTTGCTCAATATGGTTTCTGTCTATTTCCATTTTTTGAAGAGTCTCCTCATAAATGAGGTTTAGTCCGCTGCCGCCGTCCATGAGCACTTTAGTAAGCCGAAAGCCGTCCACAATTGGACTAAGGACCAAGATGGCTGGTGCTCGGGTTTTTCGGAATTTAGGTTCGTCACTGGCATTGAACGTGATAGCCGTTCGCTCCATGGATTTATTGTTGCCACATGGCAGACTTCGGCAAGGCTGCAGAGTGCTCGCTTACGCCTATTATTTGAGGAAAAGGTCTCGAAGACTGTCAATACTGTATTGTTATCCATGGGATGGTGCTCTACGGTGTTTTGAATGAGGAGAGCCTCACCGCTCTTGGCCACCTGCCGGAGTACCCAACATGCTCTAAGGTTGTGTGTTGGTATGGTATCCGATGTACTATGAATTTTGCAGGGCCCGTTAAGCCATCCCTCCAATATGGTTCCACGCCCTGTAGTGTACTTTTGCTTCTTTGTAATTGAGAGTGCACCCTTTTAGTTCGGACTGGGGTTTTTGTCAGAGCCGGATTATCCCAAAATTTTGTTTGGGTTTTCCATGCGCTTTCCATCACACAGTACTTCCGTACTATGGCCGCCAAGTCAGCGAAGTGTGCTATGTCACGGCGACTTATGGCGTTGAGGATTCCCTTGTCCATGCAATTGTTGCAAAAGAATGAAATTGCGTCTTCCTCGCGACGGTCCTTGACCTTGTTCATTACAAGGAGGAATCTGGCCCAATAGTGATGTACTGTCTCTTGGGGCTCTTGCCTAATGTGGGAAAGATCGTTTATATCTGGGTGGGTGGGTGGATTTAATTCCAGACCTTGACCCAATCTAAGACCCAGGGGCGGGGGAGTCTCCGATCTTGGAAGTTCAGGCTCCGGGATGTTGCCCCGCAGGTTCGGCATGCTGCATGATTCCAGGTTCAGGGTTAGGGCGATGTCCTCCCATGGACGGGTATCCAGCTCGGAGAGCTCGGGAATCCGGACATAGTTCGTCCTCAGGATAGAGGAAGAATCACCGTATTGCTCCTCCACTACCGCGATCTGATGGGTGACCGGCGGAGAGTTAATCTCCCTTTGGTCGGGTTTAAGCCCGATCCGATCATAGTCAGTAGCGACTCCCAGAGCGGCGATGCGATCCAAGAGCTCTTTCAAAGAGGAGAGCTCCATTGGATCCATATGCTCGGTGAATTTTGAGCCGATGTGGAGGCTATTTTCGATCACCCAAGAAGTCAACGTCGATGCAGCGACCGAGCGGGCGGTCATGACGAAGCCGCCAAGTCGGAGAGTTTGGCCTATAGCCAGGGCTCCCCCAGAGGTGATGTTGTTCTTGACAACGAGACGAGCCATCCCTCCTTATGATGATGACACGGTGGAAATCTCAATGAAAGCACCAATGTCGGTGTCAAAACCGGCGGATCTCGGGTAGGGGGTCCCGAACTGTGCGTCTAAGGCGGATGGTAACAGGAGGCAAGGGACACGATGTTTACCCATGTTCGGGCCCTCTTGATGGAGGTAATACCCTACGTCCTGCTTGATTGATATTGATGATATGAGTATTACAAGAGTTGATCTACCACGAGATCGTAGAGGCTAAACCCTAGAAGCTAGCCTATGGTATGATTGTTGTCATCCTACAGACTAAACCCTCCGGTCTATATAGACACCGGAGGGGGCTAGGGTTACACAGAGTCGGTTACAAAGGGAGGAGATCTGCATATCCGTATTGCCAAGCTTGCCTTCCACGCTAAGGAGAGTCCCATCCGGACACGTGACAAAGTCTTCAATCTTGTATCTTCATAGTCCAACAGTCCGGCCAAAGGATATAGTCCGACTGTCCGGAGACCCCCTAATCCAGGACTCCCTCAATTGACAACCCCTTTATCACGTTGGTTGTGAGGTTCTTATTTGTTTGTGTAGGTACGAGGTGACTCGCGCGTGGTCTCCTACTAGATTGATACCTTGGTTCTAAGAAACTGAGGGAAATACTTACGCTGCTTTGCTGCATCACCCTTTCCTCTTCAAGGGAAAACCAACACAAGCTCAAGAGGTAGCAGTTGTCGTCTCGAGGCAGAACTTGGGCAAGAGCAGTTTTGCCCTCCGGTGGAGCGATTCCGTCGGGGGAACTTCCCTCCCGGAGGGGGATATCATAGCCATCGTCATCACCAACAACCCTCTCTTCTTTGGGAGGCCAATCTTCATCAAGATCTTCAACAGCACCATCTCCTCTCAAACCCTAGTTCATCTCTTGTGTTCAATCTTTGTACCGGAACCTCGGATTGGTACCTATGGGTGACTAGTAGTGTTGATTACATGTTGTAGTTGATTACTATATGGTTTATTTGGTGGAAGATTATATGTTCAGATCCATTATGCTATTTAATACCCCTTTGATCTTGAGCATGGTTATCATTTGTGAGTAGTTACTTTTGTTCTTGAGGTCATGGGAGAAATCTTGTTGCAAGTAATCATGTAACTTGATATGTGTTCGATATATTGATGATATGAATGGTGTGATTCCCTTAGTGGTGTCATGTGAACGTCGACTACATGGCACTTCACCATATTTGGGCCTAAGGGAATGCATTGTGGAGTAGTTATTAGATGATGGGTTGCTAGAGTGACAGAAGCTTAAACCCTAGTTTAGGTGCTACTTTGTAAGGGGCTGATTTGGATCCAAAAGTTTAATGATATGGTTAGATTTTATCTTAATACTTTTCTCGTAGTTGCGGATGCTTGCGAGGGGGTTAATCATAAGTAGGAGGTTTGTTCAAGTAAGAGCAACACCTAAGCACCGGTCCACCCACATATCAAATTATCAAAGTAGCGAACACGAATCAAACCAACATGATGAAAGTGATTAGATGAAATTCCCGTGTACCCTCAAGGATGCTTTGCTTATTATAAGAGACTGTTTGGTCTGTCCTTTGCCACAAAAGGATTGGGTTACCTTGCTGCAGTTTATTTATCATTACTGTTACTTGCTTGTTACAAATTACCTTGCTATCAAACTACTCGTTACCGACAATTTCAGTGCTTGCAGAGATTACCTTGTTGAAAACCACTTGTCATTTCCTTCTGCTCCTCGTTGTGTTCGACACTCTTACTTATCGAAAGGACCAAGAGTATCTATGTATTCAAAAATATAAACCACTAAAGCAAAAACTAATTGGAGCAATGGAGGAGTCACATACCAAGTAGCAATCACCCAAAACGGTTTCGTAAACAGAGCTTCTAGCAAAGAGATCGAAATCCGCGGGTTTGAGAGCAAGACCACGAGAGAGCAAACTATGGTGATTTTTTTTTTTGGAGGTAGGATATGACATGGGCTAAAGAGATAAGTGAGGGGGGCACGTGGGGGCCACAACCCACCAGGGCGCGCCAAGGGTTGCTGGCGCTCCCTGGTGTCTTGTGGTCACCAGGTGCACCCCCCTCTGATGTTATTTGCACCACAAATTCAGAAATGTTCAGAAAAAATTGTATTAAATTTTTAGAGCATTCGAAGCATTTTATTTTTTGTTCATTTTTTATTGCATGGTAAATCCAGAAAATGGGTTAAGCATGGCATTTTATTTTATTTAGCTAGGAAAAATAGAAAACAAAAGGTGGGAGCAGAAGGTTGTGCCTACTAAATTCATCGACTTCATACCTCTAAAAAATGATCCATTAATAAGGTTGATCAAGTCTTATTAGCAACCACTTTTAATTAGCATGATACAGAAGAACTTTCGTAAAACACTAAGTTAATTACCTCAACGGGGCTATACATATCCCCAACAATAAGTATATCATATTTCTTTTTGGCAGTAGGTAAAGGGAGTTGGAAACTTCAAATAGTGATTGTCGGAGATTTTTCAATAACATTAATACCATTCGCTTGGAATTGTTTCTTCGGAAAGTGCACCATATGGTCATTACCATCGATATGAAAAGTGACCTTGCTTTTATTGCAATCAATAACAACCTCTGCAGTATTCAAGAAGGGTCTACCAAGGATAATCGACATGTTGTTGTCCTTGCAAATCTCAAGTATAAGTTTATAACAAAGTCTGTTAAGATAGTAACATTTGCAACAACCACGGGCACATCCTCACAAATACCGATAGGTATGTCACTTGATTTATCAGCCATTTGCCAGGATATTTCAGGAGGT
Organism: Triticum aestivum; assembly: GCF_018294505.1. Taxonomy (NCBI): domain Eukaryota; kingdom Viridiplantae; phylum Streptophyta; class Magnoliopsida; order Poales; family Poaceae; genus Triticum; species Triticum aestivum. Next base: position 597,005,228 of record NC_057794.1, read on the forward strand.
GTGCTTTTACTCAAATTAAGACTTTTATATAAAGAGAAAGGTATAACACTAACACTAGCTCCTAAATCACACAAAGAAGTTTTGACATAATTTCTTTTGATGGAGCAAGGTATAGTTGGTATTCCTGGATCTCCAAGTTTTTTAGGTACACCATTGATACGTCCCTAATGTATCTACTTTTTATCATGCTTTTCCTCTTGTATTGGACTCTAATTTGCATTGTTTGAATGAAACTAACCCCGGACTACGATGGTGTTGTTTTTGTGCAGAAATAAAAGTTCTCCGAATGGAACAAAACTTTGCGAGGATTTTTTATATCAATAATAAGAATTTTTGGAGCCAAGACCCACTGACGAGGGGCCCTTGGTTGGGCACAACCCACTAGGGCGCGCCCAGGTGGGCTGTACCCACCTGGTGGCCCCGCTGACGACCCCCTGATACTATAAATTCACATATTTCCAGAAAAAAATCAGGGAGAAAGAATTATCATGATCCACGAGATGGAGCCGCCGCCAAGCCCTATTCTTCCTCGGGAGGGCAGATCTGGAGTCCGTTTGGGGCCCCGGAGAGGTGGATCTTCATTCTTCGTCATCACCAACCCTTCTCCATCGCCAATTACATGATGCTCCCCACAGGGAGTGAGTAATTCCTTCGTAGGCTCGCTGGTCGGTGAGGAGTTGGATGAGATTCATCATGTAATCGAGTTAGTTTTGTTAGGGCCTGATCCCTAGTATCCATTATGTTCTTAGATTGATGTTGCTATGACTTTGCCATGCTTAATGCTTGTCACTTTGGGCCCAAGTGCCACGATTTCAGATCTGAACCATTTATGAATTCATCATTATATCCATGTTCTAGATCCGATCTTGCAAGTTATAGTCACCTAGTATGGTTATGATCCGGCAACCCCCGGAGTGACAACAACCGGGCCCACTCACGGTGATGATCGTAGTTTGAGGAGTTCATGTATTCACTATGTGTTAATGCTTTGTTTCGGTTCTCTATTAAAAGGAGGCCTTAATATCCCTTACTTTCCAATATGGACCCCGCTGCCATGGGAGGGTACGACAAAAGATGTCATGCAAGTTCTTTTAATAAAGCATGTATGACTATTTACTGAATACATGCATACATTATATCGATGAACTGGAGCTAGTGCCGCATCACCCTAGGTTATAACTGTCACATGATGAATATCATCCAACAAGTCACCGATCCAATGCCTACGAACTTTTCATTATTGTTTCTACTAAGTTATTGCTGCTATCATCATTGTTCCACTTGCTACAAAATTACTGCAATCACTGTTACTGTTACTATTGCTACTGCTGCTACTATCAAAACTATCAAACTACTTTGCTACTGATCACTTTGCTGCTGATAATTAATCTCCAGTTGTGGTTGAATTGACACCTCAGCCGCTAATACCTTTAAATATGCTTTGGCTCCCTTGTGTCGAATCTATAAATTTGGGTTAAATACTTTACCCTCGAAAACAGTGCGATCCCCTATATTTGTGGGTTATCAAGACCTTTTTCTGGCGTCGTTGCCGAGGAGCATAGCTATATTTGTTGAGTCACTTGGGATTATTATCATACTATCACTATGAAGAATCTGAAGGATCCAAAGACTAAGATATTTCCGTCAAGGACGAGGGGAGGTAAGGAGCTGCCATCCAGTTCTGCTTTAGATTCACCTTCTGTTATGAGTAAACTTGCAACACCACCACATGCTATTAATTCTGATATGTCGCAAGTTATTGATGATGCTACTTCTACTATGAATGATGCTTATGATTATGCTAGTACCTTGCTTGATAATGATGATGTGCCACTTGGTGATTTTCTTGATAAACAAATTGCTAGAGTTATACAACATGATGTTGTTGAATCTGATGATGATCTTGAAACTGAAACTCCTGAAACACCTGCTAGAACTAGCCTTCCTAGATATGAATTGCCTAAGGTACCGAAAGGTTATGTTATGAGTGAAGAAACAACTAGAGATATTCTTGCTTGCAATGATCGAGATGATCTAGAGAAATTATTACACAAGTATAAAGAAAAATCTCTGAATGCTAGAATGAAATGTGATCCTAAGTTTGCTACTTCACCTATCTTTATTGATGACAAGTATTATGAATTCTCTGTTGACCCAGAGTTAATTACTTTGGTTGAATCTGATCCTTTCCATGGTTATGGAACTGAAACTGTTGTGGCACATCTTACTAAGTTGAATGATATAGCCACCCTTTTTACTCATAATGAGAAAACTCGTTACTACTTTATTCTCAAACTATTTCCTTTCTCATTAAAGGGTGATGCTAAAGCTTGGTACAATACGCTTGCTCCTGGTTGTGTGCGTAGTCCCCAGGATATGGTTTATTACTTCTCTGAAAAATATTTTCCTGCTCATAAGAAACAAGCTGCCTTATAGGAAATAATTAACTTTGTGCAAACTAAAGAAGAGAGTCTCCCACAAGCTTGGGGGAGGCTTTGCCAGTTACTCCATGCTTTGCCTGATCACCCTCTAAAGAAAAATGAAATACTTGATATCTTCTATAATGGACTAACCGATGCTTCTAGGGACTTCCTAGATAGTTGTGTTGGTTGTGTTTTCAGGGAACAAGCTGTTGGACAAGCTGAGGAATTATTGAATAATATATTGATTTTTTTATGATTGGACTCTTCCTGAACCACCGCCTAAACCCACTCCGAAGAAGAGGGGTATATTATATCTCAGTCCTGAAGATATGCAAGAGGCAAAGAAATCTATGAAGGAAAAAGGTATTAAAGCTGAGGATGTTAAAAATTTACCTCATATTGAAGAAATACATGGGCTTAATACACCACCAATGCCTAAGGTGGTGGAGGTAAATTCTCTTATGAAGTTTAATGATAATGAAAATCCTCACAATAGGCATCCTAGTCATTGCCTCTTTGAGTCTGAAACTGCATTAGAAAACAAGATCACTTCAGTGCAAATGTTATGAAACAATTGAAATATAATTCCGATATGATTGCTCGCTTGAGTGACTTGTTATTTAGAATATCAAATGATGTTAGAGGTGTTGGAAAACATGCTTATATGGTTCAAACCCAGTTAGAACAAGTTGCTAAATCACAAAGAGAATTACTTAATGAAATGAATCATAATATGCGTGACTTTGCTGTTAGAGTTGCAACTATAGGAGGTAAAATCACTCAGGAACCACTTTATCATGAGGGACACCCTAAAATAGTTGAACAAGATTCACAAAGAGCTAACACTAGTGCACATAGTCCTGCTAAGAAGAAAAAGAAAAAGAAAAATGATAGGACTTTGCGTGCTTCTAGTGAACCTGAAATAGAAAAACCTCCTGATAATGATAATGAAATTTCTATCTTTGATCCTGAAACTCAGTCTGGTAATGAACACTCACCTATTGATAATGGAAAATATAATGATGAGGTTCATGAAGACCCTCAACCAGACAATGATAAAGAACTAGATAATGATGTTGAGATAGAACCACCTGTTGATCTTGATAACCCACAACCTAAGAATAAAAGGTATGATAAAAGAGACTTTGTGGCTAGGAAACACGGTAAAGAAAGAGAACCGCGGGTTCAAAAACCTATGCCTTTTCCACCCAAGTCAACTAAAAAGAAAGATGATGAAGAATTTGAACGCTTTGCTGATATGCTGAAGCCAGTCTTTGTGCGTACTCGCTTGACTGATATCTTGAAAATGCCTCCTTATGCAAAGTATATGAAAGAAATCATCACAAATAAGAGAAAAATACCAGAAGCTGAAATCTCCACTATGCTTGCTAATTATACTCTTAAAGATGGAGTACCTAAAAAACTTGGAGATCTAGGAATACCAACAATACCTTGCTCTATCAAAAAGAATTATGTGAAAATTGCTTTGTGTGATTTAGGAGCTGTTGTTAGTGTTATGCCTTTCTCTTTATATAAAAGACTTGATTTGAATAAACTCACACCTACTGAAATATCTTTGCAAATGGCTGACAAATCAACTGCCATACCTATCGGTATCTGTGAGGATGTGCCCGTTGTTGTTGCTAATGTTACTATTTTGACTGACTTTGTTATACTTGAGATGGCCGAGGACGACAACATGTCGATTATCCTTGGTAGACCCTTCTTGAATACTGGAAGGGTTGTTGTTGATTGCAATAAAAGCAAGGTCACTTTTCATATCAATGGTAATGAGCATACGGTGCACTTTCCGAAGAAACAATTCCAAGTGAATGGTATTGATGTTATTGAAAAATCTCCGACAATCACTATTGGAAGTTTTCAAATACCTCTACCTACTGTCAAAAAGAAATATGAAAGACTTATTGTTGGGGAAATGCATATACCCATTGAGGTAACTTAGTGATTTACGAAAGTTCTTCTGTTTCATGCTAATCGAAAGTGGTTGTTAATAAGACCTGATCAACCTTATTAATGGATCATTTTTGAATGGTATGGAGTTGATGAATTTAGTAAGTACTACCTTTTGTCCCTACTTTTTATTCTCTGTTTTTATTAGTTAAATAAAATAAAATGCCATGTTTTTTCTATTTTCTGAATTTCCCGTGCAATAAAAAAATGAACCAAAAATAAAAGTTCTCACAATGCCCTGAAAATTTAATACATTTTTTTGAATATTTGAGAATTTTTGGTGCAATAAACATCAGAGAGAGGTGCACCAGGTGGGCACAACCCACCTGGGCGCGCCAGCACCCCCTGGCGTGCCTTGGTGGGTTGTGGTCCCCACGTGGGCCCCCCTCACTTATCTCTTTAGCCCACATCATCACTCACCTTTAGAAAAAAAATCCCCATTGCTCTCTCTCTCTCTCGTGTTCTTGAGCTCAAACCCGCGGATTTCGATCTCTTTGCTCGAAGCTCCATTTCCGAAACTATTTCGGGGGATTGTTGCTTGGTATGTGACCCCACCATTTGTCTAATTAGTTTTTGTTTTAGGGGTTTATACTTTGAATAAATAGCTACTCTTGGTGCTGTTGTAGATGTGCTTGCATGTTCAATTCTTAGTGATCTAAGTAGTTTGAATGCTTGCTATGGCCTCTATGTATCCCTATGAGTAGTTGCTATAAATTTTGTGAAGTTTTGTTGGAAAAAATTTGTGAACTAAAAATTCAGATTTTGTTCATAGGAAAAATTGTACGCGGACATGAATATCTTCAGGAAGTTTGGCTCAAAGAAGAACTCCAAGGGTGTTATTGGGGAGTCTTTTGACAATGATATCCACCCTCGGAGGTTGGCAGAGGTACGACCGTGCGAATGGCCGTACATCCCGTTCCTGCAAGAAGCTGGAATTCATGAGGAGATCATGCAATTCATGGCCAATGCCGGTCTCACCGACTTCATCTACAGCCTAGTTCAAAGCTTTACTTTCTTGCCTAGAAATAATCCTCCTGAAGTGAGCTTTGATTTATATGATGAAAACCATCAGATACCGCTTACTGGCCGTAGATGAGTGTGACCAACATCAAATCCTCACAAACATCTTTGTCCAAAGCTTTACTTTCTTACCTAGAAATAATCCTCCTGAAGTGAGCATTGATTTATATGCTAAAAACCATCAGATACCGCTTACTGAATTTTGTGACATATGCATGATCCCGTCTGATGGGAGCTTGGCTGAGGCTATGCCGGCCGAGTTTGAGGATTTTTGTCGCACTTTGGCAGTGGGTTATGAGAGAAGAGTGTCGGCCATCATTGCTGGTGGCTTATATTTTCCTGATGTTCTTTACTTTGCACTTTTTATTACCAAATGCTTGCTTGCTAGGGAGAAGGTGGGTGCACTTAGTTCACTAGACCTTGTTGTTTTACGTCGTGCAATAGAGGGCGACAACACTTATAGCTTGGGAGCTATTGTGGCTTGTCGCCTCCATCTTAATAAATCTCAAGGGAAAATACATGGTGGGATTTTGGCTACTCGTTTAGCGGCTCACTTCGAGGTTGCAATACGCCCCCCATGATGTCCCTCTTACCACAGTTTGCCTAGACCGTGCAGCCATGGATCACCATCACTTTCTTGCACATGATCGTCCTGATATTGCCATTCCTTATAACTGGGTCTATAGTGTTGGCACTCGTGATGTTATCCCCTTGCCTGCACCTGCTCTGTTTGATTCTGTTGCCAGGGCGGAAACCGGATTATGCCTACAGACATTCTTGCCTACTGGAACGCCCAGGCTGCTACTGAGGCTGCACAGGCACCTCCGCAGTGGGATGAGTGGATGCCCGCTCCTCAGGATCCCTACTACCCTCCAGGCTACTGATCGATTACCAACTTAGGCGAAAAGCCTAAGCTTGGGGGAGTACGTGTTCTCACCGACATTATATTCACGTTCACGTATTATTCTATTTGTCGGTGCTCACACTTTTTCATTGTACCATCCATGCTTAGATTTATTTTCTTGCTTTCTTCTTGTGTGTTTGAAAAACTTTAGAAAACCCAAAAAAATAGTTGTAGTTAATTTACTTTCTATGCATGCTTAGTAGTAGTACTAAAAATAAAATCCAAAAAGATTTCCTTGTTCTTCTTTTGCTTGTTGGGAGCTTTCCCGTGTACATAGTTTTTCTCGTTTTTGCTTGTTCAAGAAAACCAAAAACTCCAAAAATATTTCAGTGTGTTTCTATGAATTTCTTTTCTTTTTACTCGAGACTTACTGAGGAGAAGACCACGACGAAAATGTTGAGTGGCTCTCATATGAATAACTGTTGAACTAATAAAGAGCACCTTTTACCTTGTCTTCTCCCATTGAATAAAATGTTTGCAGATTCCAGCTTAGTTCACGGCTTTCTTGCACTATTATTATTTTCATATCATTTGGTCGTGCAAGTGAAAGGCAATAATGAAGATATTCAATGAACTGGCCGTGGCATAGAGAAACTGGTATGAACTTGACTTGTTCTGTTTGTGTAAATATGTTTAACCTAGTATCCAGGCTTCAGCCCGTTATGATTAAACATGTTTGCAATGACAAATAAAGATTATAGTTTCTCATGCCATGCATAAGTAGATGGGAGTTAATAATGATTTATCTTGGATATAAACATAGCGTTAAAATGATTGTGATGTAGTATGATGATATGGTATCCTCCTCTGAATGTTTGAGTGGCTTGACTTGGTACAGGTTCATGCATGTAGTTGAATCAAAACCAACATAGCCTCTATAATATTTATGTGCATGGTGTTCATATCCTACTCATGCTAGTGTCCAATGCTACTTACGCATAATGCATGGTTATGATCGTTGTTGCTCTCTAGTGCCGCTTCTCAATCTTAATTGCTAGCCTTCGCCTGTACTAAGTGGGGATTCTGCTTGTACATCAAAAACCTTGAACCCAAAGTTATTCCAGATGAGTCCACCATACCTACCTATATACGGTATTACCCTATCGTCCTATGTAAATTTGCATGTGCCACCTCTAAAAACTTCTAAGAAAAATATATGTTTTGTGTGCCTGGATCATTCATGGAACGATAGGAGGTGGTCGATATCTTCCGTGCTAAGCGGGTTATCCTCAGGTCGAGTGTTTATTCACTCGCCATCGCATGAGGAAATGAGCGGTAATAGGGATGCCCAGTCCCAAACTGCAAACATGAAAAGGAGTTCATCTCTTGAATAATCAAACAAAATCTCCCAATGGAGTCAAAACCTTTACTTTTTGCTTGGGAACCGCCACTAGCGTGCTTAGCATGGAAGATGTTGATAATTGATGGTCGTGAAGTGAATAAGAAGGATGCGTGTCTCAAAATAGCATTTATCTCTATTTTAAAAATTGAGCTCTGGCACCTCTGCAAATCACTGCTTCCCTCTGCGAAGGAACTTTCCATTTACTTTTATGTTGTGTCATCACCTTCTAAGAAACAAGCGCCAGAAACTGAGTAGAGCACAACTGTCATGATTTATGCATTGTGTGTAGCTAATGTTGGGTGAATCATGAATGGATCTTTTCTACCATGAATTACAATGTTTAGTCACTGCTTGAACTTTGGAGGTGCTCTGCATTTATGTTTTGCGCTCTCAGAAAGGGCTAGCGAGATACCATTATTGTCATATTATATCATGGTTGTTTTGACAACATGTTGCCATTTGAGATATCTTATTATTTCTCGCTAGCTGATTATGTCATTGATATGAGTCATTATAATCTTTAAGAGTTATTGTTGACATGGTTAGTTATAATGTTGGCTGAAAACCTGGGTGCTGTTTAAGCTTATTTATGCAAACAAGAGCAAAAGAGTTTGTAAAAGTTTTTCTTTCTCACTTTCAGTTTATCAACTGAATTTCTTGAGGACAAGCAAAGGTTTAATCTTGGGGGAGTTGATACGTCCCCAACGTATCTACTTTTTCTCATGCTTTTCCTCTTGTTTTGGACTCTAATTTGCATGATTTGAATGAAACTAACCCCGAACTGACGCTGTTTTCACCAGAACTACCATGGTGTTGTTTTTGTGCAGAAATAAAAGTTCTCGGAATGGAACGAAACTTTGTGAGGATTTTTTATATCAATAATAAGAATTTCTGGAGCCAAGACCCACCGGAGAGGGGCCCCTGGGTGGGGAGAACCCACCTGGGCGCGCCCCCCTCTCCTGGCGTGCCCAGGTGGATTGTACCCACTTGGTGGCCCGCTGATGACCCCCTGATACTATAAATTCACATATTTCCAAAAAAATCAGGGAGAAAGAATTATCACGATCCACGAGACAGAGCCGCCGCCAAGCCCTGTTCTTCCTCGGGAGGGCGGATCTGGAGTCTGTTTGGGGCTCCGGAGAGGGGGGTCTTCGTTCTTCGTCATCACCAACCCTTCTCCGTCGCCAATTCCATGATGCTCCCCACCGGGAGTGAGTAATTCCTTCGTAGGCTCGCTGGTCGGTGAGGAGTTGGATGAGATTCATCATGTAATCGAGTTAGTTTTGTTAGGGCCTGATCCCTAGTATCCATTATGTTATTAGATTGATGTTGCCATGACTTTGCCATGCTTAATGGTTGTCACTTTGGGCCCGGGGGCCATGATTTCAGATCGGAACTGTTTATGAATTCATCATTAAATCCATGTTCTAGATCTGATCTTGCAAGTTATAGTCACCTACTACAGTTATGATTCGGCAACCCCGGAGTGACAACAACCGGGCTCACTCCCAGTGATGACCATAGTTTGAGGAGTTCGTGTATTCACTATGTGTTAATGCTTTGTTCCGGTTCTCTATTAAAAGGAGGCCTTAATATCCCTTAGTTTCCAATATGGACCCCGCTAGCACGGGAGGATAGGACAAAACATGTCATGCAAGTTCTTTCAATAAAGCACGTATGACTATTTACGGAATACATGCCTACATTATATCAATGAACTGGAGCTAGTGTCGTATCGCCCTAGGTTATAACTGTCACATGATGAATATCATCCAACAAGTCACCGATCCAATGCCTACGAACTTTTCATTATTGTTTCTGCTAAGTTACTGCAGCTATCATTACTGTTACATGATACATCTCCAACGTATCTATAATTTTTGATTGTTTCATGCTATTATATTATCTATTTTGGATTTTTAATGGGCTTTATTATGCACTTTGATATTATTTTTGGGACTAACCTATTAACCGAAGGCCCAGTGCAAATTGTTGTTTTTTGCCTATTTCAGTGTTTCACGGAAAAGGAATATCAAACGGAATCCAAACAGAATGAAACCTTCGCGAGGATCCTTTTTGGAACAAACGCAATCCAGGAGACTTGGAGTGGACATCAATGAAGCAGCGAGGCGGCCACGAGGTAGGGCGGCGCGCCCCCACTCTCGTGGGCCCCTCGCAGCTCCACTGACCTACTTCTTTCGCCTATATATACTCTTATACCCTGAAAACATCCAGGGAAGCCACGAAACCACTTTTCCACCGCCGCAACCTTCTGTACCCGTGAGATCCCATCTGGGGACCTTTTTCAGCGATCTGTCGAAGGGGGATTCAATCACGGAGGGCTTCTACATCAAAACCATAGCCTCTCCGATGATGTGTGAGTACTTTACCACAGACCTTCGGGTCCATAGTTATTAGCTAGATGGCTTCTTCTCTCTTTGGATCTCAATACAAAGTTCTCCTTGATGTTCTTGGAGATCTATTCGATGTAATTATTTTTGCGGTGTGTTTGCCGAGATCCGATGAATTGTGGGTTTATGATTAATATAATCTATGAACAATATTTGATTCTTCTCTAAATTTTTATATGCATGATTTGATATCTTTGCAAGTCTCTTTGAATTAGCAGTTTGGTTTGGCCTGCTAGATTGATCTTTCTTGCAATGGGAGAAGTGCTTAGCTTTGGGTTCAATCTTGAAGTGTCCTTTCCCAGTGACAGTAGGGGCAGCAAGGCACGTATTGTATTGTTTCCATCGAGGATAAAAAGATGGGGTTTATATCATATTGCTTGAGTTTATCCCTCTACATCATGTCATCTTGCCTAATGCGTTACTCTGTTCTTATGAACTTAATACTCTAGATGCATGCTGGATAGCGGTCGATGTGTGGAGTAATAGTAGTAGATGCAGAATCGTTTCGGTCTACTTGACACGGACGTGATGCCTATGTTCATGATCATGCCTAGATATCATCATAACTATGCGCTTTTCTATCAATTGCTTGGCAGTAATTTGTTCACCCACGTAATATATGCTATCGTGAGAGAAGCCACTAGTGAAACCTATGGCCCCGGGGTCCACTTTACATCATATTATTTTCCCGTCAACTAGCTATTTCTGTCACCGTTTATTTGCAATCTTTACTTTTCAATCTATACAACAAAAATACCAAAAATATTTATCTTATTATCTCTATCAGATCTCACTTTCGTAAGTGACTGTCAAGGGATTGACAACCCCTTTATCGCATTGGTTGCGAGGTTCTTGTTTGTTTGTGCAGGTACTAGGTGACTTGCGTGTAGTCTCCTACTGGATTGATACCTTGGTTCTCAAAAACTGAGGGAAATACTTACGCTATGTTGCAGCATCACCCTTTCCTCTTCAAGGGAAAACCAACGCATGCTCAAGAGGTAGCAAGAAGGATTTCTGGCGCCGTTGCCGGGGAGATCTACGCCAAGTCAAGACATACCAAGTGCCCATCACAAACTCTTATCCCTCGCATTACATTATTTTCCATTTGCCTCTCATTTTCCTCTCCCCCACTTCACCCTTGCCGTTTTATTCGCCTCCTTTCTATTCGCCTTTTTCCCGTTCATCTCTTTTTGCTTGCCTCTCATGTGTCTGTGTGTTAGATCGTTTGTTTCATCTTCATGGCGAGCCCTTCTTCTCTTCCTTTGTCTCCCGATTTTGAAGTTCTTCACTTCAAACAAAGACAAGGAGAAAACTTAAAAGATGCTTAGTACAGGTACCTATATGCGGTATTCTTTTGCCGTTCTAAGCAAATTTGCATGTGCCATCTCTAATTTTCAAAATGAACTTCTCTTTTGTGTGTTCGTTTCGCTCGCGGAGCGGTGAGGGGTGGCTAATATTTTCCATGCTAGATGTGTTATTCTCACGATGAGTGTTTATTCACTTGTCATTGCATGAGAGTAACGCAAAGGTATTAGGGATGCCCAGTCCCGAAATGAAAAATGAATTTACTTTATGTTGTCAAATAATAAATTCCTTGGAAAGTGTTGGTATGGAGGGCACCCGTGGATATGGTTAGCCATGGAAAGTGAAAGTATGGTGGAAAAAGGAATAAACTTTATTTTCTGTTTGAGAACCGCCTATGATATATCTAGCATGGAAAGTGTTGGGAACTCTAAGTCGTTTTCGTTGGTGGGATGGATACACCTCCCAAAATGTTTTATCTCTAAGTTTTTCACTTTGAGCTCTGGCACCTCTACAAATCCCTACTTCCCTCTATGAAGGGCCTTTCTTTTACTTTATGCAATTTTTATTTTTGGAATTTGAGTCTCCATCTTTTCTTACAAAAGCACCAACTAGGAGGCAATATGATCGTACTTGAGTATTGGGTGTAGCTAATATGCGAGTGTCTTTCATGAATGGATCAATGGTTGAGCATCATGGGCTAGGTATAACTTATTTTAGCGTTGATATTTTGAAAGACATGGTTGCTTGTTGATCTGCTTGAGTATTTACATTATCATGTCAAAACTAGACTATTTCTTTGAACAATATAAAAGTCCAAATGTCCATGCTATGAAGAAAAGAAATATGATATGACATGTTAGGCAGCATTCCACATCAAAAAAATCTGTTTTTGTTACTTCCCTACTCGAGGACAAGTGGGAGTTAGGCTTGGGGATGCTGATACGTCTCCAATGTATCTATAATTTTTGATTGTTCCATGCTATTATATTATCAATCTTGGATGTTTTATAGTCATTTTATATCATTTTTTGGTACTAACCTATTGTCATAGTGCCAAGTGCGAGTTGTTGTTTTTCCATATTTTTTACATTACAAAAAATCAATATCAAACGGAGTCCAAATGCCATGAAATTTTACGGAGATTTTTTATGGGCTAGAAGGAACAGAACGGGCCCTGGCTGCGCCTAGGGGGTGCCCCGAGGGGAGTGCTACCTCTTAAGCACTGCGTCGGTTTTCCCTTGAAGAGGAAAGGGTGATGCAGCAAAGTAGCTTAAGTATTTCCCTCAGTTTTTGAGAACCAAGGTATCAATCCAGTAGGATATCATGCTCAAGTACCACGCACCTACACAAACAAATAAGAACCTCGCAACCAACGCGATAAAGGGGTTGTCAAGCCCTTCAGGGTCACTTATGAGAGTGAGATCTGGTAGATATGATAAGATAATATTTTTGGTATTTTTATGATAAAGAGAAATAAAGATGCAAAGGAAATAACTAAGTGTTGGAAGATCAATATGATGGAAGATAGACCCGGGGGCCATAGGTTTCACTAGTGGCTTCTCTCAAGAGCATAAGTATCACGGTGGGTAAACGAATTACTGTCGAGCAATTGATAGAATTGAGCATAGTTACGAGAATATCTAGGTATGATCATGTATATAGGCATGCTACCTCTTGAGCACTTGCGTTGGTTTTCCCTTTAAGAGGAAAGGGTGATGAAACAAAGTAGCGTAAGTATTTCCCTCAGTTTTTGAGAACCAAGGTATCAATCCAGTAGGAGGCCACGCACGAGTCCCTCGCACCTACACAAACAAATAAATCCTCGCAACCAACGCGATAAGGGGTTGTCAATCCCTACACGGTCACTTACGAGAGTGAGATCTGATAGATATGATAAGATAATATTTTTGGTATTTTTATGATAAAGATGCAAAGTAAAATAAAAGGCAATAAAAATAACTAAGTACTGGAAGATTAATATGATGGAAGATAGACCCAGGGGCCATAGGTTTCACTAGTGGCTTCTCTCAAGAGCATAAGTATTCACGGTGGGTAAACAAATTACTGTTGAGCAATTGACAGAATTGAGCATAGTTATGAGAATATCTAGGTATGATCATGTATATAGGCATCACGTCCGAGACAAGTAGACCGACGCCAGTCTGCATCTACTACTATTACTCCACACATCGACCGCTATCCAGCATGCATCTAGAGTATTAAGTTCAAGAGAACAGAGTAACGCTTTAAGCAAGATGACATGATGCAATATGAAATAAACCCCATCTTGTTATCCTCGATGGCAACAATACAATACGTGCCTTGCTGCCCCTACTGTCACTGGGAAAAGACACCGCAAGATTGAACCCAAAGCTAAGCACTTCTCCCATTGCAACAAAGATCAATCTAGTAGGCCAAACCAAAGTGATAATTCGAAGAGACTTGCAAAGATAACCAATCATACATAAAAGAATTCAGATAAGATTCAAATATTGTTCATAGATAAACTTGATCATAAACCCACAATTCATCGGTCTCAACAAACACACCCCAAAAGAAGATTACATCGAATAGATCTCCACAAGAGAGGAGGAGAACTTTGTATTGAGATCCAAAAAGAGAGAAGAAGCCATCTAGCTAATAACTCTGGACCTGAAGGTCTGAGGTAAACTACTCACACTTCATCGAAGGGGCTATGGTGTTGATGTAGAAACCCTCCGTGATCGATGCCCCCTCCGATGGAGCTCCGGGAAAGGCCCCAAGATGGGATCTCATGGATACAGAAAGTTACGGCGGTGGAATTAGGGTTTTGGCTCCGTATCTGGTAGTTTGGGGGTACGTAGGTATATATAGGAGGAAGGAGTACGTCGGTGGAGCAACAAGGGGCCCACGAGGGTGGAGGGCGTGCCCAAGGGGTAGGCATGCCCCCTACCTCGTGGCCTCCTAGTTGATGTCTTGACGTAGGGTCCAAGTCCTCTGGATCATGTTCGTTCCGAAAATCACGTTCCCGAAGGTTTCATTCTGTTTGGACTCTGTTTGATATTCTTTTTCTGCGAAACTCTGAAATAGGCAAAAAAACATCAATTCTGGGTTGGGCCTCCGGTTAATAGGGTAGTCCCAAAAATAATATAAAAGTGTATAATAAAGCCCAATAATGTCCAAAACAGAATATAATATAGCATGGAACAATAAAAAATTATAGATACGTTGGAGACGTATCAAGCATCCCCAAGCTTAATTCCTGCTCGTCCTCGAGTAGGTAAATGATAAAAACAGTGTTTTTGATGTGGAATTCTACTTGGCATAATTTCAATGTAATTCTTCTTAATTGTGGTATGAATATTCAGATCCGAAAGATTGAAGATAAAAGTTCAATATTGACATAAAAATAATAATACTTCAAGCATACTAACTAAGCAATTATGTCCTCTCAAAATAACATGGCCAAAGAAAGTTCATCCCTACAAAATCATATAGTTTAGTCATGCTTCATTTTCGTCACACAAGAATGCTCTCATCATGCACAACCCCGATGACAAGCCAAGCAATTGTTTCATACTTTAGTAATCTCAAACATTTTGAACCTTCACGCAATACATGAGCGTGAGCCATGGATATAGCACTATGGGTGGAATAGAATATAATGATGGGGGCTATGTCGAGAAGACAAAAAGGGACAAAGTCTCACATCAACGAGGCTAATCAATGAGCTATGGAGATGCCCATCAATTGATGTTAATTCAAGGATTAGGGATTGCCATGCAACGGATGAACTAGAGCTATAAATATATGAAAGCTCAACAAAAGAACCTAAGTGGGTGTGCATCCAACTTGCTTGCTCAGAAAGACCTAGGGCATTTGAGGAAGCCCATTGTTGGAATATACAAGCCAAGTTCTATAATGAAAAGTTCCCACTAGTATATGAAAGTGACAAAACAAAAGACTCTCTGTCATGAAGATTATGGTGGTACTTTGAAGCACAAGTGTGGTAAAAAGGATAGTAACATTGTCCCTTCTCTCCTTTTCTCTTTTTTTGGGCCTTCTCTTTTTTATGGCCTTTCTCCTTTTTTATTTTTTTCCTCACTTGGGACAATGCTCTAGAAAATGATGATCATCACACTTCTATTTATTTACAACTCAATGATTACAACTCGATACTAGAACGAAGTATGACTCTATATGAATGCCTCCAGCGGTGTACCGGGATATGCAATGAACCAAGAGTGACATGTATGAAAGGATTATGAATGCTGGCTTTGCCACAAATACTATGTCAACTACATGATCATGCAAAGAAAAATGACAATGATGAACGTGTCATGATAAACAGAACGGTGGAAAGTTGCATGGCAATATATCTCGGAATGGCTATGGAAATGCCATAATAGGTAGGTATGGTGGCTGTTTTGAGGAAGGTATAATGAGGTTTATGTGTGAAAGAGTGTATCATATCACGGGGTTTGGATGCACCGGCGAAGTTTGCATCAACTCTCAATGTGAGAAAGGGCAATGCACGGTACCGAAGAGGCTAGCAATGATGGAAAGGTGAGAGTGTGTATAATCCATGGACTCAACATTAGTCATAAATAACTCACATACTTATTGCAAAAATCTACAAGTCATCAAAAACCAAGCACTACGCGCATGCTCCTAGGGGGGATAGATTGGTAGGAAAAGACCATCGCTCGTCCCCGACCGCCACTCATAAGGAAGACAATCAAAGAACACCTCATGTTTCAAATTTGTTACATAACATTTACCATACGTGCATGTTACAGGACTTGCAAACTTCATCACAAGTATTTTTCAAATTCACAACTACTCAACTAGCACAACTTTGATAACACTACCTCCATGTCTCAAAACAATCATCAAGCATCAAACTTCTCTTAGTATTCAACACACTCATAAGAAAGTTTTTCCTAGTCTTGAATACCTAGCATATTAGGATTATTTAAGTAAATTACCATGCTATTTAAGACTCTCAAAATAATCTAAGTGAAGCATGAGAGAATGATAGTTTCTATAAAACATAACCACCACTGTGCTCTAAAAGATATAAGTGAAGTACTAGAGCAAAAACTATATAACTCAAAA
The DNA here is from genome assembly GCF_018294505.1 of Triticum aestivum. Taxonomy (NCBI): domain Eukaryota; kingdom Viridiplantae; phylum Streptophyta; class Magnoliopsida; order Poales; family Poaceae; genus Triticum; species Triticum aestivum. Next base: position 597,021,701 of record NC_057794.1, read on the forward strand.
GATATAAGTGAAGCACATAGAGTATTCTAATAATTTCCAAATAATGTGTGTCTCTCTCAAAAGGTGTGTACATCAAGGATTATTGTGGTAAAATAAAAATCCAAGACTCAAATCATACAAGACGCTCCAAGCAAAACACATGTCATGTGGTGAATAAAAATATATCTCCAAGTAAAGTTACCGATGGAAGTAGACGAAAGAGGGGATGCCTTCCGGGGCATCCCCAAGCTTTGGCTTTTAGGTGTCCTTAGATTATCTTGGGGTGCCATTGGCATCCCCAAGCTTAGGCTCTTGCCACTCCTTGTTCCATAATCCATCAAATCTTTCACCCAAAACTTGAAAACTTCACAACACAAAAACTTAAAGTAGAAAATCTCGTGAGCTCCGTTAGCGAAACAAAACAAAACACCACTTCAAGGTACTGTAATGAACTCATTCTTTATTTATGTTGGTATTAAACCTACTGTATTCCAACTTCTCTATGGTTTATAAACTATTTTACTAGCCATAAATTCATTAAAATAAGCAAACAATCACATGAAAAACAGAATCTGTCAAAAACAGAACAGTATGTAGTAATCTGTAGCTAACGCAAGATCTGGAACCCCAAAAATTCTAAAAGAAATTTCTGGACGTGAGGAATTTACCTATTAAACATATGCAAAAATAATTAACTAAATATCACTTTCGAAATAAAAATGGCAGCAATTCTTGTGAGCGCTAAAGTTTATGTTTTTTACAACAAGATTAAAAAGACTTTCCCCAAGTCTTCCCAACGGTTCTACTTGGCACAAACACTAATTAAACACAAAAAACACAACCAAAACAGAGGCTAGATAAATTATTTATTACTAAATAGGAGCAAAAAGCAAGAAATAAAAATAAAATTGGGTTGCCTCCCAACAAGCGCTATCGTTTAACGCCCCTAGCTAGGCATAAAAGCAAGGATAGATCTAGGTATTGCCATCTTTGGTAGGCAATCCATAAGTGGATCTCATAATAGATTCATATGGTAATTTTATTTTATTTCTAGGAAAGTGTGCCATGCCTTTCCTTAACAGAAATTGGAATCTAACATTCCCTTCCTTCAATCAATAATTGCACCAATCGTTCTAAGGAAAGGTCTACCAAGAATAATAGGACATGAAGGATTGCAATCAAGAACAATAAAATCTACGGGCACATAGTTCCTATTTTCAACAATAAGAACATCATTAATTCTTCCCATATGTTTCTTAATAGTGGAATCCGCAAGGTGCATGTTTAAAGAGCAATCAGCAAAATCACGGAAACCTAGCAAATCACACCAAGTCTTCGTAATCGTGGAAACACTAGCACCCAAATCACACAAAGCATAGCATTCATGATCTTTAATTTTAATTTTAATAGTAGGTTCCCACTCATCATAAAGTTTTCTAGGGATAGAAACTTCCAAACTCAAGTTTTTCTTCATAAGATTGCATCAAAGCATCAACGATATGTTTAGTAAAAGCTTTATTTCGACAATAAGCATGAGGAGAATTTAGCACAGATTGCAACAAGGAAATACAATCTATCAAAGAGCAATTATCATAATTAAATTCCTTGAAATCCAAAATAGTGGGTTCATTAATATTTAAAGTTTTGACTTCTTCAATCCCACTTTTAACAATTTTAGCATCAAGATCTAAAAACTCTGAATTTTTGGAACGCCGTCTAGGCAAAGGTGGATCATATTCAGTCCCATCATTATCAAGATTCATATTGCAAAACAAAGATTTAATAGGGGACACATCTATAACTTTTAGATCTTCATCTTTATTTTCATGGAAACTAGAAGAACATGCTTTTATAAAGCAATCTTTCTTACCACGCATCCTAGCGGTTCTTTCTTTGCACTCATAAATGGAAATTCTCATGGCTTTGAGAGACTCACTGATATCATGCTTAGGTGGATTAGATCTAAGTTTCAAAGAATCAACATCAAGAGACGTTCCTAGCCAACTCATCAATCTTAAGCAATTTTTTTTCAATCAAAGCATTGAAATTCTTTTCCGAAGTAATAAATTCTTTAATATTAGATTCAAAATCAGAGGGCATCTTATTATAATTTCCGTAAGAATTGTTGTAGGAATTACAATAATTATTAGAGGAATTACTAGGATACGGCCTAGGATTAAAGTTTCCTCTATACGCGTTGTTACCAAAATTATTCCTACCAATAAAATTCACATCCATAGATTCATTATTATTCTCAATCAAAGTAGACAAAGGAATATCATTAGGATCATAAGAAACACTTTTATTAGCAAATAATTTCATAAGTTCATCCATCTTTCCACTCAAAACATTAATTTCTTCTATCGCATGCACTTTCTTATTAGTAGATCTTTCAGTGTGCCATTGAGAATAATTAACCATAATATTATCTAGGAGTTTACTAGCTTCTCCTAAAGTGATTTCCATAAAAGTGCCTCCCGCGCCCGAATCTAAAAGATTTCTAGAAGCAAAATTCAATCCGACATAAAATTTTTGTATAATCATCCACAAATTCAAGCCATGTGTAGGGCAATTATGTATCATTAATTTCATCCTCTCCCAAGCTTGTGCAACATGTTCATGATCAAGTTGCTTAAAATTCATATCGTTTCCAATAGAGATAATCTTAGTGGGAAGAAAATACTTACAGATAAAAGCATCTTTGCACTTATTCCAATAATCAATACTATTTTTAGGCAAAGACGAAAACCAAGCTTTAGCACGATCTCTAAGCGAAAAAGGAAATAACTTCAATTTAACAATATCATTATCCACATCTTTCTTCTTTTGCATATCACACAAATCAACGAAGCTATTTAGATGGTTTGCAGCATCTTCACTAGGAAGGCCGGCGAATTGATCTTTCATGACAAGATTCCATAAAGCAGTATTGATTTCACAAGATTCAGTATCGGTAAGAGGAGCAATCGGAGTGCTAAGGAAATCATTGTTGTTGGTATTGGTAAAGTCACACAATTTAGTATTATCTTGAGCCATTGTGACAAGCAAGCAATCCAACACACGAGCAAACAAGAGACATGCAAAAAGAGGCAAATAGAGAAAGAGAGGGAGGATGGAGAGAGAGGGCGAATAAAACGGCAAGGGTGAAGTGGGGGAGGGAAAAACGAGAGGCAAATGGCAAATAATTTAATGCGGGAGATAAGGGTTTGTGATGGGTACTTGGTGTGTTGACTTTTGCATAGACCTCCTTGGCAACGGCACCAGAAATCCTTCTTGCTACCCCTTGAGCACTTGCATTGGTTTTCCCTTGAAGAGGAAAGGGTAATGCAGCAAAGTAGCATAAGTATTTTCCTCAGTTTTTGAGAACCAAGGTATCAATCCAGTAGGAGGCCACGCACGAGTCCCTCGCACCTACACAAACAAATAAATCCTCGCAACCAACGCGATAAGGGGTTGTCAATCCCTACAATCCCTACATGGTCACTTACGAGAGTGAGATCTAATAGATATGATAAGATAATATTTTTGGTATTTTTATGATAAAGATGCAAAGTAAAATAAAAGGCAAAAAAATAACTAAGTATTGGAAGATTAATATGATGGAAGATAGACGCGGGGGCCATAGGTTTAACTAGTGGCTTCTCTCAAGAGCATAAGTATTCACGGTGGGTAAAAAAATTACTGTTGAGCAATTGCCAGAATTGAGCATAGTTATGAGAATATCTAGGTATGATCATGTATATAGGCATCACGTCCGAGACAAGTAGATCGACTCCTGCCTGCATCTACTACTATTACTCCACACATCGACCGCTATCCAGCATGCATCTAGAGTATCAAGTAACGCTTTAAGCAAGATGACATGATGTAGAGGTATAAACTCATGCAATATGAAATAAACCCCATCTTGTTATCCTCGATAGCAACAATACAATACGTGCCTTGCTGCCCCTACTGTCACTGGGAAAGGACACCACAAGATTGAACCCAAAGCTAAGCACTTCTCCCATTGCAGGAAAGATCAATCTAGTAGGCCAAACCAAACTGATAATTCGAAGAGACTTGCAAAGATAAACCAATCATACATAAAAGAATTCAGAGGAGAATCAAATATTGTTCATAGATAATCTGGATCATAAACCCACAATTCATCGGATCTCGACAAACACACCGCAAAAGAAGATTACATCACATAGATCTCCAAGAAGATCGAGGAGAACTTTGTATTGAGATCCAAAGAGAGAGAAGAAGCCATCTAGCTAATAACTATGGACCCGTAGGTCTGAAGTAAACTACTCACACATCACCGGAGAGGCCATGGAGTTGATGTAGAGGCCCTCCGTGATCAATGCCCCCTCCAGCGGAGCTCCGGAAAAGGCCGCAAGATGGGATCTCTCGGGTACAAAAGGTTGCGGCGGTGGAATTAGGTTTTCATGGTGCTCCTGGATGTTTGGGGGTACGTGGATATATATAGGAGGAAGAAGTACGTCGGTGGAGCAAGGGAGGGCCCACGAGGGTGGAGGGTGCGCCCAGGGGGTAGGCATGCCCCCCTGCCTCGTGGCTTCCTCTGTTGTTTCTTGACGCCCACTCCAACTCTCCTGGATCATGTTTGTTGAGAAAATCACGTTCCCAAAGGTTTCATTCCGTTTGGATTCCATTTGATATTCCTTTTCTTCGAAACCCTAAAATAGGCAAAAAAAACAACAATTTGGGTTAGGCCTCCGGTTTGTGGGTTAGTCCCAAAAATGATATAGAAGTGTAAAATAAAGCCCATTGACATCCAAAATAGATAATATAATAGCATGGAGCAATCAAAAATTATAGATACATTGGAGACGTATCAGGAAGCACAACCCACAAAGGCGCTAGGAGGCCCAAGCGCGCCCTGGTGGGTTGTGCCCACCTCGGGTGCCTCCCAGACCACCTCTTTGCTCTATAAATACCCCAATATTCCCAAAACCCTAGGGATGTCAACGATATATTGATCCAGCCGGCGCAGAGTCCAGAACCACCAGATCCAATCTAGACACCATCTCGGATGGGGTTCACCACCTCCATTCGTGCCTCTCCGATGATGTGTGAGTACTTCTTTGTAGACCTTCGGGTCTGTAGTTAGTAGCTAGATGGCTTCATCTCTCTCTCTTGATTCTCAATACAATGGTCTCTTGGAGATCCATATGATGTAACTCTTTTGGGATGTGTTTGTTGGGATCCGATGAACTTTGAGTTTATGATCAGATCTATCTCTTTTTTATATCCATGAAAGTATTTGAGTTTCTTTGATCTCTTTTATGCATGATTGCTTATAGCCTCGTATTTCTTCTTCGATATTTGGGTTTTGTTTGGCCAACTTGATATATTTATGTTGCAATGGGAAGAGGTGCTTTGTAGTGGGTTCGATCTTACGGTGCTTGATCGCAGTGACAGAAGGGGAACCGACACGTATGCATCATTGCTACTAAGGATAAAATGATGGGGTCTATCTCTACATAGATAGATCTTGTCTACATCATGTCATCATTCTTATTGTTACTCTGTTTCTCCATGAACTTAATACACTAGATGCATGCTGGATAGCGGTCGATGTGTGGAGTAATAGTAGTAGATGCAGGCAGGAGTCGGTCTACTAATCTTGGACATGATGCCTATGTAATGATCATTGCCTGGATACCGTCATGAGTATTTAAAGTTATATCAATTTCCCAACAGTAATTTGTTCACCCACCATTTGCTATTTTTTGAGAGAGAAGCCACTAGTGAAACCTACGGGCCCCGGGTCTCTTTCTCATATTATTTGCCTTTGCGATCTATTTTCCTTTGCGTTTATTTTCAGATCTACTAAACCAAAAACCCAAAAATACTTTGCTACAATTTATTCTTAATTATTTATTTATTTGGCGTTATATCTATCAATCTACTACAAATTTACCTCACGTCCATTTGCCTATCTTGAGGCACCGTACCCCGGAAGGGATTGACAACCCCTTTAACACGTCGGGTTGCGAGAAGTTGTTATTTGTGTGCACGTGTTGTTTACGTTGTGTTGCTTGGTTCTCCTACTGGTTTGATAACCTTGGTTTCACATCTGAGGGAAATACCTACCGCCGCTGTGCTACATCATCACTTCCTCTTTTGGGAAATACTGACGTAACTTCAAGCGACATTAAGGACGCCTCTGACGACGAGCCAGCGCCACCCTCCTCTTCCTTCGTGGTACCCTACCCCTATGCTCCACCCTCTATGGTGCATTGCACCCTGACCATCGGTGAGGCCCGTGCCCATTATATGCACATGGTGCAGGAAGAGCAGGAGGAGCAGTTCCGGGAAGTGCATGCCTACGCAAAATACAACCACAACCTCCTCCAGGAGCATCTGCAGGTGGACGAGCAGGTCGCCGCCGGCAGGGCGGTCGCGCCGGATGCTGGCCTGGTGGAGCAGGAGGCGCTGCTCGAGTCCTACTGGTCCGCCCGCGAGATTCGCCTCGCCAGTTGGCGGTACTGGCAGCGGGTGGCGGAGGTGGCGGCTGCCGGCATGGAGTGCGACGATGACGCGGGCGATGTGTTGTTCGACGACACCAACAAGGAGGACATCGCCGAGACTGCACCCTGGCACCACGACCACTAAGAAGCCGACACGTCTGCGGGTGTCGCCGGTGCAAGGAAGAGTTGTGCACGGTAGGTCACCACCGCTTGTGTCCCGGGAAGGCCACCGCTCCTCCCTTCCTGTCGACGCCAAGCTTGGTGGGCTCAACATCTTCAGCCGATTAGTCGCTTGGCGGCGACGTGGAGTCGGACAGCTTCAGTTCCTGGGGCTCCGGAGGCGGAGGTCATGGAGGCGGAGCTGGAGAGCACCGAGGCGGAGCTGGAAAAGGTGAAGATTTTGTTCTCTTGGTTCAATGCCGGACACAGGTACAGGACACCGACGATCATTTAGATTAGGTATTAATTATATCCCAGAGCCCGCCTAGGACCGCTTTGATTATTTGTAATGAAAGTAGTCATGTTTATATGAAATCTGTGATGTTTGTATGAAATCCGGCCATGTTTGCACGAATTTCGTCCGGTTAGTTTGAGTTGTTCTCAAAATGTATGCGGCTAGCGTTGGATGGCTGCCTCCCGCATCCATGTCCATCGACTGGTCCCCCCTGTCCGCGGTCGGATGCAGAGTTTTTTGTGGGCTGCCGTTGGAGATGCCCTTATAGCTCCAATTATGTTCTGCAATCTTGGCTCAGAGAACCACGCAGCTCTAGCAAAGTTGCAGAGGAAGGATAAGGGCGTGTTTGTTTCAAGTTTTGAACAGTAGCTGCATTGCATATACTTCTCAACCCAGCCTGGTTGAGCAAAAACAACCCCAAATGCGTCATCTGCAAGTTGTTTGGTTGCCTGCATCTAGGGTCCCTGCATTAGGTAATATGCAAGTGCAGTTTGTTTGGTTGCTTGCATTGGCCCAAGCGGCACATGAACACGACATTTGGTTGCATATGGCGTACATGGTCTGCTTACCTTGTACCCTAGTTGGTGAGCTTACCCACAATGATCACACCTAGCACACCAATGCCACATCACAGCAATGGTGATGAACTGGGCGAAGATGATGACATTCTTCAGCTTCAGCCCAAACTAACGATCCACCCTAGCACCTTCCACTTTGACACCTCCAACATTGTCACTGTCAACACTATCGCCTCCGTGCTTTCGCACCCAGTCGGAGTAAGCTTGCTCTACTGCCTGCCTAGTCTTGAACCCTCTATGGATGTTGTTGCTATAGAAGCCACTTGTGCACTAGCTTCTTCCCATGAACTGTAAACCCCTGGAGACTTACCGATGAACACGGCATACCACTTGCCCTAGCAATGCACAAGAGCAAGAGTTGAAGCAGAAAATCAATGGAGCACACAAGTAGCAAGCAAAGTAGCACACAAACAACAATGGAGCAGAAGAGAAGAATTAAAGCATGCATGATCATATGGCATAGCAAGTTCTACCTAGCACTACCATGGTGTTATCCTACCACCACATCCCAAAGAGGGTGTTGTCCTACCACCACAAGTTCACCATCATCGTGAGGGCTTAGTATGTACCACCTCACCAAAATATACAGACCATCAAATAGTTTTCTAGCCCTAGCTACACAAAATGTACGTCGTCATCATCATCGCCGTCGCCACCGCCATCGCCGTCGAGGATCATGCGCGCTCACAGGTAGCACTACTGTAGTAGTTGTGCTTGCCTAGGCAGCTCCTAAGCCATAGCACCCTGTGAGCGTCTGCCATGGCAACGAACCCAACACCATGGGCCTTGTTGTCAAGCAGGTGGCTGAGAGCTGCCATGAGAGCCTCGTCGCTGAAGCCACTCTGGGTCATGACAGCGCCATACAGGTCAGGCTAGACGTCAAGGGACTTGCACTCCCTGGTAGCTATTGCCACCTCCTTCACCGCCTCAGTCATGCTGCAAAAGACATTGATCTCCTCCTCCATAAGGCCTCCTCTCTTCCTCTTCCTATCATGGACGGGGTCAAATGGCTTGTCGAAGGGCTTCTCGAAGGGCTTGTCAGGGCCATCAAGGACCTCGACGGCCGCGGTCCCATGGAAGTCTGGCATGGGAGAACCAAGATGCCAACATTCAAGTTTTCAGCAAAGATTATGAACTAACCATATTCACAACAACATTTAGGTCTCATGTTTACTAATATCAATGACTTAATCAACTAGCGAGCAATAATAATAAATCTCGGATGACAACACTTTCTAAAAACAATCATAATATGATATAACAGGATGGTATCTCGCTAGCCCTTTCTGAGATCGCAAAACATAAATGCAGAGCACCTTTAAAGATCAAGGACTGACTAGACATGCTAATTCATGGTAAAAGAGATCCAGTCAAGTCATGCACAATGTAAACCAATAGTAATGGATGCAAATGACAGCCGTGCTCTCCAACTGGTGCTTTTTAATAAGAGGATGATGACTCAACATAAAAGTAAATAGATAGGCCCTTCGCAGAGGGAAGCATGGATTTGTAGAGGTGCCAGAGCTTAGTTTTGAAATAGATATGAATAATATTTTGAGCGGTATACTTTCATTGTCAACATAACAACCGAGAGATCTCGATATCTTCCATCCTACACACATTATAGGCGGTTCCCAAGAAGAATGGTAAAGTTTATACTCTCCCACCACCAACAAGTATCAATCCATGGCTTGCCCGAAACAACAGGTGCCTCCAACTAACAACAATCCTGGGGGAGTTTTGTTTGCAATTATTTTTATTTGATTTTCTTAAAGCATGGGACTGGGCATCCCAGTGACCAGCCATTTTCTCGTGAGTGAGGAGTGGAGTCCACTCCTCTTGAGAATAACCCGCCTAGCATGGAGGATACAGACAACCCTAGTTGATACATGAGCTATTCGAGCATACAAAACAAAACATTTATTTGAAGGTTTAGAGTTTGGCACATACAAATTTACTTGGAACGGTAGGTAGATACCGTATATAGGTAGGTATGGTGGACTCATATGGAACAACTTTGGGGTTTATGGAATTGGATGCACAAGCAGTATTCCCACTTAGTACAAGTGAGGCTAGAAAAAGACTCGGAAGCGACCAGCTAGAGAGCGATAACAGTCATGAACATGCATTATAATTAATCAACACTGAATGCAAGCATGAGTAGGATATAATGCACCATGAACATAAATATCGTAGAGGCTATGTTGATTTTGTTTCAATTACATGCGTGAACATGTGCCAAGTCAAGCCACTCGAACCGTTCAAAAGAGGATACCACCCTATCATACCACATCACAACCATTTTAATAGCATGTTGGCACGCAAGGTAAACCATTATAAACTCCTAGCTAATTGTAGCGACCCGACTCGGTAAGAGTCGAAGTCTCTGTGCTTACCGTGCTAGTCCCTGGATCGACTTGCTAGCACACACAATACTCGATGAAATAACAGAAATAACACACATCTCTTTATTACATCGATAGTCCAGGAGCAATACATTTATTACAAAATAGGGCATAGAGTCAATAAGCAAATACTGCGGAAGCAAAGAAGTAAATGAGTCCAACTCCACGAGCAAGGTTGAGTGTAGAACATCGACCTATCGCACCTTAATCCTCGTCGGATATATCTGCAACGTGATAAGTTGCAGCCAAATGGGTCAGTACATTGAATGTACTGGCAAGTCACATCATAGTGTAATGAACATACTTTTATATGCAATTTGGCTGGTGGAAAGCTCTAAGTTTAGTTTTTGCATAAAGCTAGTTTTTCCCTATTAGAAAAGATGTTATTCTACTACTACACATTTGCATAGGATGAGTTGGCAAACCCAACTCCATCCGTCCCCAAGTTTCATTTAAAACCCAACTGTTTAATTAAAGGTGAGGAGATCTCCCGGCATTTCCACTACTAGATGCTCAAGTTGTCCGTAACCGGGGACATGGCTAATCGATTAGGTTGAAACTCTGCAGAGGTTGTGCACTTTTCCCCACAAGACTCGACCACCTCCATGATCAGAAGATCGAGACATAGCCTTTCGAAAATGTTCCCCCTTAACACCCGGATAGGCCGGTACACCTACATCATTCTACATCTGCTAGCCCATCCCGGAAGGGGTCACACTAACTACTCAACTAATCCAGAGCCCATATTGGCCTGTGGCTGCACACGTAAGCTTCTAGACATGGGAATACGATTGATCTCTTTGAGCCTGAGCGGACGGTCCACTAGTGGTGCACCACCATGGATTTCCCATGCGTGCCCCACTGTACTTCGCCACCATTCCCACAAGTTTCCGCCTAGGTAGTTCATTATTTAACTTAGGTCCTATTTACTACATTGTCACTCAGACTGCACAATGATCACTCCCCAATCCACGTCTACTTAGCATAGCAACATGAAGTAAAACGATGGTGACAAAGTTATATGGTTCAGACCTACCTCAATGAACTACTGGGTGAAAAGTAAAGTCATGCGGCACCATTTTCCTACCATGCAGTCCTACCACAAAGAACTAGGTGCATAATAAAAACATACGTAATGAAACATGATCAAGATGCAACTTGCCTTGGTACTGCTGGTTGAATTCTAAAGACTGATAATATTCTGCTTCGCACTCCGGGCAATCTATCGCAAAGAAGATAAACAAACATAAGCAACATTCCAGAGACCAAAAGAACATGCATAGCAAAAAGTCTCGGAAAAACCAAATGAACATACAACACACTAAGCTACTACAGAAATATTCTAAGTGCAAAACAACATAGTCCTATGGTTCAAAGAGTGATGTGAAACATAGTGCATACTATGCATACTAGTAAAAATATTAAAGGGCGGAATCTAGTGTGTGAAAATTATTGTGACAAAGGTCCAGGTGATAGGGCTTTGCTACGGTGACAGCATGCAAAAGGAATCAACTTAATCGGAGCTACGGTTTGGGAGATATGGATATTTGAAGTTCGAATTCAAATCTGAATAAATTCAAATTTGAATCCGAAAAAAGTTTGCAACAACTATGCTACTAGATAGATCTAAACAATACGAATAATTTGCCACTGGTTTCATCGAGTTTGGATCTACGGTTAAAAAGTTATGGCTAATCTAAGATCAGGGACTAATCTGCTATTTACAGGGACTAAATGGTGAAGAAAACTACTGCAAACAGGTCCCTGGCCATGTGGCGGCTCCTGGCTGCCGAGCAGCGTCCGCTGCGGAGGCTATACGGTGAACGGCCGCTAAATAAAAAAACAACGGCGGTGGCTAATTAAAGAAAACTGACGCTTGGTTTAAATAAACCGCACGGTCTAAGGGAACCTCGGTTAACCGCGTACCTCTTTGCAAAAGAAAAAAACGGACCTAATATAATATGGGCCATGGATCTACGATCTAACGAACGAGGGGACATGCGGCGGCTTACAGTGGCTGGCGACGTCGGCGACGAGCAGAGGACGGCGGCGCGGCGTCGGTGACGGAGGAGGCGGCGGCTGCGGTGGTCCTCGGCATCGGGGAAGAAGACAGGGAGGTGCGACGCGTCTTGGGCATCCGGATGGTGGCGTCGGGGTGCGTCGGCGGCGTCCGAACGGGGCGGGGCGAAGATGGCGGCTTTCGGTGCTCCGACGGCTCCGGCGTCGATGGTGCGGCGTCTCCGACGGAACCTAGGGGAGGAAAAGGTGTCAAACGGGTGTGTTTTTCCGCGGGGAGCCATTTGACGAATAAGGGGAGGCCAAGGTGGCTTACTAGCGACGGAAAGGACGAGGGAGCGGCGCGGCTCCGGCGAGATGCAAACGGCGACAGCGGCGGCTAAGGGCGGCGTGGGGAGAAGCGGGACGGCGAGGTCAACAGAGGGGAGCTCGGGGCATTTATAGGCGAGGGGAGGGCGTGCGGGTGCCGCGGATATGCACTATCCGCGAGGGCCTTGCCCGGCGGTTGCGGGAGCGCGGCGGCGAGCTCACCCGAGCGGGGAAAGCGGGAGGTTGGGGACGAGGTAACGAGCGGGGCCCGCCTGGCAGCGACAGCGAGAGGAGTGAGCGAGAGGGGGCGCGGGCGGTCGACCGGTGCGAGAGGGTTTCGGGCGCGCGGGTGCTGGGTCACTGGCCTTGGGCCAAAATGGCCAGCTGGGCCGGTCGGGCGCTCCTGGGCCGAACCTAGTTTCGGTCCAGGTTGCGTGCGTGTGTTTTTTTAACAGGAGACCAAAATGTTCATAACTAATTCAATTAAATTAATAAAAACATTTCTAAAATAACTACATAATATTTAGAGCCTAATGAACATTAACTTAAGCACAGAACATTTTGAAAATAATTTTCCTAATGCAACTAATGCACTTTTTGCAAATAAAATAAATACCAAACAACTCCAAAACTTAACTAATAGTCAAAATAAAATTTTCCACTCTTTTTATATTTTGAGGAAGTCATCTTATCCCCTCTCATTTGTTTTTCTCGAGTGGAAAACTATTATTTGAATATTTCAAAAACTCCAAAATGCTAAGAAATATGTGATGCATTGAATGATTCTATTAACATCCAAATTTAATAAAATTGGGATGTTACACTAATTAAGCATGGCATAAGCAACTACAATCTCTAATTGTCATTGCAAACATGTTTCTTTCATAATAGACTGAATCAGGAATGATGGTCTAATCATATTTACAAAAACAAGAGAGGTCGAGTTCATACCAGCTTTTCTCATCTCAATCAGTTCATCATATATCATCATTATTGCCTTTCACTTGCACAACCGAATAGTGTGGATAATAATAATAGTGCACGTGCATTGAACTAAGCTGGAATCTGTAAGCATTCAATTCAAGAGAGAAGGCAAGGTAATATGGGCTCTTTGTTGGATCAACAATAATGCATATGAGAGTGATACGTCTCCGTCGTATCTACTTTTCCCAACACTTTTGCCCTTGTTTTGGACCCTAATTTGCATGATTTGAATGGAACTAACCTGGACTAACGCTGTTTTCAGCAGAATTGCCATGGTGTTTTTTATGTGCAAAAACAAAAGTTCTCGGAATGACCTGAAACTCCACGGAGCGTATTTTTGGAAATAATAAAAAATACTGGCAAAAGATCAAGGCCAGGGGGCCCACACCCTAAACACAAGTGTGGGGGTCACGCCTGCCCCCTGGGCGCGCCCCCTACCTCGTGGGCCCCCTGGAGCTCCTTCGACCTCAACTCCAACTCTATATATTCACTTTCGGGGAGAAAAATATAGAGGAGAAGGATTCATCGCGTTTTACGATATGGAGCCGCCGCCAAGCCCTAAAACCTCTCGGGAGGGCTGATCTAGAGTCTGTTCGGGGCTCCGGAGAGGGGAATCCGTCGCCGTCGTCATCATCAACCATCCTCCATCACCAATTTCATGATGCTCACTGCCGTGCGTGAGTAATTCCATCGTAGGCTTGCTGGCGGTGATGGGTTGGATGAGATTTATCATGTAATCGAGTTACTTTTGTTAGGGTTTGATCCCTAGTATCCACTATGTTCTGAGATTGATGTTGCTATGACTTTACTATGCTTAATGCTTGTCACTAGGTCCCGAGTGCCATGATTTCAGATCTGAACCTATTATGTTTTCATGAATATATGTGAGTTCTTGATCCTATCTTGCAAGTCTATAGTCACCTTCTATGTGTTATGATCCGGCAACCCCGAAGTGACAATAATCGGGACCACTCCCGGTGATGACCGTAGTTTGAGGAGTTCATGTATTCACTATGTGTTAATGCTTTGGTACGGTACGCTATTAAAAGGGGGCCTTAATATCCCTTAGTTTCCGCTAGGACCCCGCTGCCACGGGAGGGTAGGACAAAAGATGTCATGCAAGTTCATTTCCATAAGCATGTATGACTATATTCGGAATACATGCCTACATTACATTGATGAATTGGAGCTAGTTCTGTGTCACCCTAGGTTCTGACTGTTACATGATGAACCGCATCCGGCATAATTCTCTCACTGATCCATTACCTACGAGCTTTCCACATATTGTTCTTCTCTTATTTTACTTTTCCGTTGCTATTGCTATCATCACAAAAAAATACCAAAAACATTACTTTTGCTACCGTTACCTTTTGCTACCGTTACCACTACTATCATATTACATTGCTACTAAATACTTTGCTGCAGATATTAAGTTACCAGGTATGGTTGAATTGACAACTCAACTGCTAATACCTGAGAATATTCTTTGGCTCCCCTTGTGTCAAATCAATAAATTTGCGTTGAATACTCTACCCTCGAAAACTGTTGCGATCCCCTATACTTGTGGGTTATCAAGACTATTTTCTGGCACCGTTGCCGGGGAGCATAGCTCTATTCTTTGAGTCACTTGGGATTTATATCTGCTTTTCATTATGAAGAACTTGAAAGATCCAAGAACCAAGATTTATCCCTCAACTATGAGGGGAGGCAAGGAACTGCCATCTAGATCTGCACTTGATTCACCTTCTGTTTTGAGTAAGCTTGCGACACCTAAACCTGCTTCTGCTATTCATTCTGATATGTGGCATGTTATTGATGATGCCATTTCTGCTATGCATGATACTTATGATGAAAGTACTTCTATGCTTGATACTACTGTGCCACTTGGTGAATTTCTTGATGAACAACTTGCTAGTGTTAGAGAGAATGAAATTATTGAAACTAATAATATTGATGAAAGTGATGATGAAGACTCTCCCCCTAATAAATATGAATTGCCTGTTGTTCATGAGGATTATGTTATGGATGAAGAAGCTACTAGAGCTATTTTAGCTTGTAATGATAGAAGTGATCTAAAGAGGTTATTAGCTAAATGGAAGCAGCAATCCCTTAATGCTAGAATGAAACCTGACCCTGCTTTTGCTACTTCACCTATCTATGTTACTGATATGGATTATGAATTCTCTGTTGATCCTGATATAATTACTTTGGTTGAACCTGGTCCTTTTTATGGCTATGAATCTGAAATTGTTGTGGCACATCTTACTAAATTAAATGATATAGCCACCTTGTTCACTAATGATGAGAGAACTCGCTACTTTTATATCCTTCAAATATTTTCATTCACATTAAAGGGTGATGCTAAGATATGGTCTAATTCTCTTGATCTTGGTTGTGTGCGTAGTCCCCAGGATATGATTTATTACTTCTCTGCTAAATATTTCCCTGCTCATAAGAAACAAGCTGCCTTAAGGGATATATATAATTTTATGCAAATTGAAGAAGAGAGTCTCCCACAAGCTTGGGGGAGGCTTCTCCAATTACTTAATGCTTTGCCTGATCACCCTCTTAAGAAAATGAAATAGTTGCTATCTTTTATAATGGACTAACCGATGCTTCCAGAGATTACCTGGATAGTTGTGCTAGTTCTATTTTCAGGGAAAGAACACCGAATGAAGCTGAAATTCTATTAAACAATATGTTGACTAATGAAAATAATTGGACACTTCCTGAGCCTATTCCTAAACCAACTCCGAAGAAGAGAGGTGTTCTATTTCTTAGTCCTGAAGATATGCAAGAGGCAAAGAAATCCATGAAAGAAAAGGGTATTAAAGCTGAAGACATTAAGAATTTACCTCCTGTTGAAGAAATACATGGTCTTAATTTACCGCCTGTCGAAGAAATGCATAATTTTAATCCATCTCCTATTGAAGAAATACATGGTCTTGATAACCCGACACAGGTAGTAAAGGTAAATTCTCTCTCTATATATATATATATATATGATAAAGCTGAAATCCCATTTACTAAGTTTGCTAGCCCATGCTTAGATGAGTTTGATAAATTTATGGTTAAGCAACAAGACTTCAATGCTTATTTTGGTAGAGAATTAAAACGCGGTGCTGATATGCTTGAACACTTGGGTGATTATATGGCTAATGTCAAAGGTGAACTTAAACTTATTAGTAAACATGCTTCTATGGTTACCACTCAAGTAGAACAAGTACTTAAAGCTCAAAATGATTTGCTCAATGAATTGAATAGTAAGAATAATGATTTTCCTGTTAGAGTGGCTACTAGAACTGGTAAAATGACTCGGGAACCTTTGTATCCTAAAGGCCACCCTAAGAGAATTGAGCAAGATTCTTAGAGAAATAATATAGATGCACCTAGTCCTTCTAAAAGGAAGAAAAAGAAAAATGATAGGACTTTGCATGCTTCTAGTGAACCTATTACAGAAACACCTGAGAATCCAAATGATATTTCTATTTCTGATGCTGAAACACAATCTGGTAATGAACCTGAAACTAGTGATAATGTTAATGATAATGTTCATGTTGATGCTCAACCTAGCAATGATAATGATATAGAAATTGAACCTGTTGTTGATCTTGATAACCCACAATCAAAGAATCAACGTTATGATAAGAAAGACTTTGTTGCTAAGAAACACGGTAAAGAAAGAGAACCATGGGTTCAGAAACCCATGCCTTTTCCTCCCAAACCATCCAAGAAAAAGGATGATCAGGATTTTGAGTGCTTTGCTGAAATGATTAGACCTATCTTTTTGCGTATGCGATTAACTGATATGCTCAAAATGAATCCTTATGCTAAGTATATGAAAGATATTGTTACTAATAAAAGAAAGATACCAGAAGCTGAAATTTCCACCATGCTTGCTAATTATACTTTTAAGGGTGGAATACCAAAGAAACTTGGAGATCCAGGAGTACCCACTATACCATGCTCCATTAAAAGAAACTATGTTAAAACTGCTTTATGTGATCTTGGAGCCGGTGTTAGTGTTATGCCTCTCTCTTTATATCGTAGACTTGATTTGAATAAGTTGACACCTACTGAAATATCTTTGCAAATGGCTGATAAATCAACTGCTATACCTGTCGGTATTTGTGAGGATGTGCCTGTTGTGGTTGCAAACGTTACTATTTTAACGGACTTTGTTATTCTTGATATTCCCGAGGACGATAGTATGTCTATTATTCTTGGAAGACCCTTTTTGAATACTGCAGGGGCTGTTATTGGTTGCAACAAAGGCAATGTCACTTTTCATGTTAATGGTAATGAGCATACGGTACACTTTCCGAGGAAACAACCTCAAGCCCACAGTATCAATTCTATTGGAAAAATTCCATTGATTATTTTTGGAGGTCTTTAATTTCCTCTTCCTACTGTCAAGAAGAAATATGATATTCTAATTATTGGGGATGTGCATATCCCCGTTGAGGGAACCTAGTGTCATTCGAAAATTCTACGGTTCCATGTTATTCGGAATGAGTTTGTTAACAAGACTTGATCAACCTTGTTAATGGATTCCTTTTGATGATCATGAGATGGATGAAGTTAGAAAACACAACTCTCTGTACCCTCTTTTTACTTTCTGTTATTTATATTAAATAAAATAAAAATAGCATTTTTTGTCTATTATCTGAATTATCCGTGCAATATAAAAATACCCCGAAAATAAAAGTTCTCCAAATGCCCTAAAATTTAAATATGATTTTTTTCTGGAATATTTGAGAATATATGGCACTGAGAACACAACATGGGGGCATCCACCTGGCCACGAGGGTGGAGGGTGCACCCTACCCCCCTGGGCGCGCCCCCCTGCCTCGTGGGCCCACGGTGGACCTCATCCACTTATTCCTGCACCCACACACTCATTCTTCCTCCCACAAACACCATCATCCAGCTCAAGCACGAGTTCTAGCTCATTTTGCTGCGATTTTCGATCTCCTTGCTCAAAGCACCTCTCACAAAACTGCTTTGGGGGATTGTTCCTTGGTATGTGACTCCTCCATTGGTCCAATTAGTTTTTGTTCTAGTGCTTTATTCATTGCACATTTTTGCTGCTTAGGTGACCCTGTTCTTGAGCTTGCATGTCAAATTTATATGGTTCCAAGTAGTTCTAATGCATGATATAGGCTCTAGGCACTTGTAGGAGTAGTTGCTATCAATTTTGTTGAGTTTGGTTCACTTTTATTTGAAGTTACTAAAAATTTCAGAATTTTTCAGAAAATAATGAAGAGATTTTTTAGGGGCTCATCGAGCCGAAGCTCGAAGGAAAAGCAAAAGGAAGAAGCAAAAATCCCAAATATAATCTGCCTCGCATCGCGGAGGTTCGGCCGTGTGAATGGCCTTGTGATGATTTCTTGAGAGCAGCCGGGATTTATGATGATTTCTATGAATTGGCTGAGAATGCAGGCCTCACTGCCTTCCTCCACGACCAGCACGAACAGTATCTCTTACTCACCAATATCTTTGTGCAAAACTTTCATTTCCATGCTAGGAGCTCACCACCTACGGTGGAGTTTTATTTATATGATGAGCATAAGGAGATGTCACTTTGTGATTTTTGTCGGGTTTGTTTGATCCCTTTCGACGGCATCATAGAAGAACCACATCGTGGCGATGTAGATGGGTTTATTGATACCATCATTGTAGGGGAAACAAGAAAGGTTTCCGATGCACGAACTACTAGCATACACTTTCCTGTTCTACGTTACTTTGCTATATTTGCTAGTAGATGCTTAATTGGGCGCGGAAACTGTGGAAACCTGAGTGCCCCTGATATTTTTATTTTGTGCCACGCCTTATTTCGTGATAATACATTCAGCATGGGTGCTATTATTGCAAAGTGGTTAGATCTTAACCGTACTAAGGGCCCCGTCTTTGGAGGCATCTTCGCCTCGCGCCTAGCTGCACATTTTAACACACCTATTAGGCATTATGAGAAGGAAGAAAAATTGTTGCCTCTTGTTTATTTAGATTATAAGAGTATGGTAGCACACGATTTTATTGTTAATAATAGAGCTCAAATACAAATTCTTCTTTGATAAACATCATCCTGAGACTATTACCCTGCCTGCTCCTTCCTTGTTTGATTTATCTGCAGGCAAGTACCTTGTTACGCTGGAGGCTATTCACGCCTACCGGAATCCTACATCAGCCACAGCGCCAGAGTCGGAACCACAAGTTGAGCCTCCATGACAGTCTAATTACCAGTGGGATCCAGAGATGATTGCCAACCAGTGGCAATCAGAGTCTTCTTCTTCGCAGTACGACCCCAACTATTACTATGGATATCCGCCAGGCCAACCGTGGCCATAGACCAACTTAGGCCAAAGCCTAAGCTTGGGGGAGTACGTATTTCTCACCGACGTTACATTCATGTTCACACACTCATTGCTAGATGTCGGTGCTCATACTTTTTCATTGTAATATCCATGCTAGTTTATTTTCTATTTTTATGCTTTCTTCTTGTGTGTTTAATAAACCTTAAGAAAAACCAAAAAATTAGTTGTAGCTTTTATCTAGTTCTAATTTCTATGCTTGTAGTAGTAGTTAAAAAGAAAACCCAAAAAGATTTCATGTTCTTCTTTTGCTTGTTGGGAGCTTTCTCGTGTAAATATTTTTATTTCTTTTCTTTTCTTTGGGGATCGATAGGAGAAGACCATGATTAAATTTTTGAAGTGACTCCTATATGCATTATTGTTGATTTAACCAAGAGTCCATATTGCCTTGTCTTCTCCTGTTTATTGAATGCTTGCAGATTCCAGCTTAGTCCAATGCACGTGCACTATTATTATTATTCACATCATTCAGTCGTGCAAGTGAAAGGCAATTATGACGATATATGATGGACTAATTGAGATGAGAAAAGCTGGTATGAACTCGACCTCTCTTGTTTTTGTAAATATGATTAGTTCATCGTTCCTGATTCAGCCTATTATGAATAAACATGTTTGCAATGACAACTAGAGATCATAGTTGCTTATGCCATGATTAATTAGCTAGGAGCTTATAATGGTTTACCTTGCATGCCAACATGCTATTAAAATGGTTATGATGTGGTATGATAGGGTGGTATCCTCTTTTGAACGATTCGACTGGCTTGACTTGGCACATGTTCACGCATGTAGTTGAAACAAAATCAACATAGCCTCTACGATATTTATGTTCATGGTGCATTATATCCTACTCATGCTTGCATTCGGTGTTGATTAATTTTAATGCATGTTCATGACTATTGTCGCTCTGTAGCTGGTCGCTTCCCAGTCTTTTTCTAGCCTTCACCTGTACTAAGCGGGAATACTGCTTGTGCATCCAATCCCATAAACCCCAAAGTTATGCCATATGAGTCCACCATACCTACCTATATACGGTATCTACCTGCCGTTCCAAGTAAATTTGTATGTGCCCAACTCTAAACCTTCAAATAAATATCATGTTTGTATGATCGAATAGCTCATGTATCAACTAGGGCTGTCTGTATCTTCCATGTTAGGCGGGTTATTCTCAAGAGGAGCGGACTCCACTCCTCACTCAGGAGAAAGTGGCTGGTCACCGGGATGCCCAGTCCCATGCTTTATGCAAATCAAATCAAAATAATTGCAAACAAAACTCCCCCTGGGACTCTTGTTAGTTGTAGGAACTCGTTGTTTCGAGCAAGCCATGGATTGATGCTTGTTGGTGGAGGGGCAGTATAAACTTTACCATTCTGTTTGGGAACCACCTATAATGTGTGTAGCATGGAAGATATTGCCATCTCTTGGTTGTTATGTTGACAATGAAAGTATACCGCTCAAAATATTATTCATCTCTATTTCAAAACCGAGCTCTCGCACCTCTACAAATCCCTGCTTCCCTCTGCGAAGGGCCTATCTATTTAATTTTATTTTGAGTCATCATCCTCTTATTAAAAAGCACTAGTTGGAGAGCACCACTGTCATTTGCATTCATTACTATTAGTTTACATTGAGTATGACTTGACTGGATCTCTTTTACCATGAATTACAATGTCTAGTCAGTCCTTGATCTTTAAAGGTGCTCTGCATTTATGTTTTGCGGTCTCAGAAAGGGCTAGCGAGATACCATCTTGTTATATCATATTATGATTGTTTTGAGAAAGTGTTGTCATCTGAGATTTATTATTATTGCTCGCTAGTTGATTATGCCATTTATATGAGTAAACATGAGACCTAAGCATTATTGTGAATATGGTTGGTTCATAATCTTTGCTGAAAACTTGAATGCTGGCTTTACATATTTACATCAACAAGAGCAAATAGAGTTTGTAAAAGTTTTTCTTTATCACTTTCAGTTTATCAACTGAATTGCTTGAGGACAAGCAAAGGTTTAAGCTTGGGGGAGTTGATACGTCTCCGTCGTATCTACTTTTCCAAACACTTTTGCCCTTGTTTTGGACTCTAACTTGCATGATTTGAATGGAACTAACCCGGACTAACGTTGTTTTTAGCAGTATTGCGATGGTGTTATTTATGTGCAGAAACAAAAGTTCTCGGAATGACCTGAAACTCCACGGAGCGTATTTTTGGAAATAATAAAAAATACTGGCAAAAGATCAAGGCCAGGGGGGCCACACCCTAGCCACGAGGGTGGGGGCGCGCCTGCCCCCTTGGGCGCGCCCCCCTACCTCGTGGGCCCCCTGAAGCTCCTCCGACCTCAACTCCAACTCTATATATTCACTTTCGGGGAGAAAAAAATAGAAGAGAAGGATTCATCGTGTTTTACGATACGAAGCCGCCGCCAAGCCCTAAAACCTCTCGGGAGGGCTGATCTAGAATCCGTTTGGGGCTCCAGAGAACGGAATCCGTCGCCGTCGTCATCATCAACCATCCTCCATCACCAATTTCATGATGCTCACCGCCGTGCGTGAGTAATTCCATCGTAGGCTTGCTGGACGGTGATGGGTTGGATGAGATTTATCATGTAATCAAGTTAGTTTTGTGATATGTCTCCAACGTATATGTAATTTTTGATTGCTCCATGCTATATTATCTACTGTTTTGGACATTATTGGGCTTTATTATCCTCTTTTATATTATTTTTGGGACTAACCTATTAGCCAGAGGACCAGCCCAGAATTGTTGTTTTTTTGCCTATTTTAGGGTTTCGAAGAAAAGGAATATCAAACGGAGTCCAAATGGAATGAAACCTTCGGGAACGTGATTTTCTCGCCGAACATGATCCAGGAGACTTGGACCCTACGTCAGGCAACCAACAGGGAGGCCATGAGGTAGGGGGCGCGCCTACCCCCCAGGCGCGCCCTCCACCCTCGTGGGCCCCCTGTTGCTCCACCGACGTACTTCTTCCTCCTATATATACCTATGTACCCCCAAACGATCAGATACGGAGCCAAAAACTTAATTCCACCGCCGCAACCTTCTGTATCCACGAGATCCCATTTTGGGGCCTGTTCCGGAGCTCCGCCGGAGGGGGCATCCATCACGGAGGGCTTCTACATCAACACCATAGCCTCTCCGATGAAGTGTGAGTAGTTTACCTCAGACCTTCGGGTCCATAGTTATTAGCTAGATGGCTTCTTCTCTCTTTTTGGATCTCAATACAATGTTCTCCCCCTCTCTTGTGGAGATCTATTCGATGTAATCTTCTTTTTGCGGTGTGTTTGTTCAGACTGATGAATTGTGGGTTTATGATCAAGATTATCTATGAACAATATTTGAATCTTCTCTGAATTCTTTTATGTATGATTGGTTATCTTTGAAAGTCTCTTTGAATTATCAGTTTGGTTTGGCATACTAGATTGATCTTTTTTGCAATGGGATAAGTGCTTAGCTTTGGGTTCAATCTTGCGGTGTCCTTTCCCAGTGACAGTAGGGGCAGCAAGGCACGTAATGTATTGTTGCCATCGAGGATAACAAGATGGGTTTTTTTATCATATTGCATGAATTTATCCCTCTACATCATGTCATCTTGCTTAAGGCGTTACTCTGTTTTCATGAACTTAATACTCTAGATGCATGATGGATAGCGGTCAATGAGTGGAGTAATAGTAGTAGATGCAGGCAAGAGTCGGTCTACTTGTCTCGGACGTGATGCCTATATACATGATCATACCTAGATATTCTCATAACTATGCTCAATTCTGTCAATTGCTCAACAGTAATTCGTTCACCCACCGTAAAATATTGATGTTCTTGAGAGAAGGCACTAGTGAAACCTATGGCCCCCGGGTCTATCTTCATCATATTAATCTTCCAATACTTAGTTATTTCCTTTGCTTTTTACTTTGCTTTTATTTTACTTTGCATCTTTATCACAAAAATACCAAAAATATTATCTTATCATATCTATCAGATCTCACTCTCGTAAGTGACCGTGAAGGGATTGACAACCCCTTATCGCGTTGGTTGGGAGGAGTTATTTGTTTTGTGCAGGTACGAGGGACTCGCGCGTAGCCTCCTACTGGATTGATACCTTGGTTCTCACAAACTGAGGGAAATACTTACGCTACTTTGCCGCATCATCCTTTCCACTTCAAGGAAATCCAACGTAGTTCTCAAGAGGTAGCAAGAAGGATTTCTGGCGCCGTTGCCGGGGAGTCTACGCAAAAGTCAACATACCAAGTACCCATCACATACCCTTATCTCCCGCATTACATTATTTGTCATTTGCCTCTCGTTTTCCTCTCCCCCACTTCACCCTTGCCGTTTTATTCGCCCTCTCTCTCTCTCTATCCTCCCTCTCTTTCTCTATTTTCCTCTTTTCGCTCGCTTTCCCCTCGCCATGTCAGAACCAAAAAGAATTGGGGGTTCTCTCCCAAGTTCTAGTGCTTTAGACAATCCTGCTATCTTATCTAAACTCATAAATCGGAATGCCATGGATCACTTTCCTAGAAAGAAAATTAAATTACCTGATGAATCTATTATGAGAGCCACTTATGGATTTCCTACCAAAGATGGCAATACCTAGATCTATCCCTGCTTTTATGCCTAGCTAGGGACGTTAAACGATAGCGCTTGTTGGGAGGCAACCCAATTTTATTTTTATTCATTGCTTTTTGCTCCTGTTTAGTAATAAATAATTTATCTAGCCTCTGTTTTGGTTGGGTTTTCTGTGTTTAATTAGTGTTTGTGCCAAGTAGAACCGTTGGGAAGACTTGGAGAAAGTCTTGTTACTCTTGCTGTAAAAAACAGAAACTTTAGCGCTCACGAGAACTGCTGCCATTTTTATTTGGGAAGTTATATTTAGTTAATTATTTTTGCAGATGATTAATAGATAAATTCCTCACGTCCATCAATTTATTTTAGAATTTTTGGGGTTCCAGATCTTGTTCTAGCTACAGATTACTACAGACTCTTCTGTTTTTGACAGATTCTGTTTTTCGTGTGTTGTTTGCTTATTTTGATGAATCTATGGCTAGTAAAATAGTTTATAAACCATAGAGAAGTTGGAATACAGTAGGTTTAACACCAATATAAATAAATAATGAGTTCATTGCAGTATCTTGAAGTGGTCTTTTGTTTTCTTTCGCTAACGGAGCTCATGAGATTTTCTACTTTAAGTTTTGTGTTGTGAAGTTTTCAAGTTTTGGGTAAACATTTGATGGATTATGGAACAAGGAGTGGCAAGAGCCTAAGCTTGGGGATGCCCATGGAACCCCCAAGATAATCTAAGGACACCTAAAAGTCAAAGCTTGGGGATGCCCCGGAAGGCATCCCCTCTTTCGTCTACTTCTATCGGTAACTTTACTTGGAGCTATATTTTTATTCACCACATGATATGTGTTTTGCTTGGAGCGTCTTGTATTATTTGAGTCTTTGCTTTTTAGTTTACCACAATCATCCTTGTTGTACACACCTTTTGAGAGAGCCATACATGATTTGGAATTTGTTAGAATACTCTATGTGCTTCGCTTATATCATTTGAGTTATATAGTTTTGCTCTAGTACTTCACTTATATCTTTTAGAGCACGGTGGTGGAATTGTTTTATAGAAACTATTGATCTCTCATGCTTCACTTATATTATTCTGAGAGTCTTAAATAGCATGGTAATTTGTTTAAATAATCCTAATATGCTTGGTATTCGAGAATAGTAAAAACTTTCTTATGAGTGTGTTGAATGCTATGAGAAGTTTGATGCTTGATAATTGTTTTGAGATATGAAGATGGTAATATTAAAGTTGTGCTAGTTGAGTAGTTGTGAACTTGAGAAATACATGTGTTAACGTTTGTGATTCGCGTAGCATGCACGTATGGTGAACCGTTATGTGATAAAGTCAGAGCATGATTTATTTTTTGATTGTCATCCTTATGAGTGGCGGTCGAGGACGAGCGATGGTATTTTCCTACCAATCTATCCCCCTAGGAGCATGCGTGTAATACTTTGTTTTGATAACTTGTAGACTTTTGCAATAAGTATATGAGTTCTTTATGACTAATGTTGAGTCCATGGATTATACGCACTTTTCTTCCTTCCACCATTGCTAGCCTCTCTAATACCGCGCACCTGTCGCCGGTATCATACACCCACCATATATCTTCCTCAAAACAGCCACCATACCTACCTATTATGGCATTTCCATAGCCATTTCGAGATAGATTGTCATGCAACTTTCCACCATTCCGTTTATTATGACACACTCCATCATTGTCATATTGCTTAGCATGATCATGTAGTTGACATCGTATTTGTGGCAAAGCTACCATTCATAATTCTTTCATACATGTCACTCTTGATTCATTGCATATCCCGGTATACCGCCGGAGGCATTCATATAGAGTCATATTTTGTTCTAAGTATCGAGTTGTAACTGTTGAGTTGTAAGAAAATAAAAGTGTGATGATCATCATTATTAGAGCATTGTCCCAGTGAGGAAAGGATGATGGAGGCTATGATTCCCCCACAAGTCGGGATGAGACTCTAGACGAAAAATAAAATAAAAAGAGGCCACAAAAAAATAGAAAAGGCCCAAATAAAAAAGAGAGAAAAAGAGAGAAGGGACAATGTTACTATCCTTTACCACACTTGTGCTTCAAAGTAGCACCATGATATTCATGATAGAGAGTCTCTCATTTCGTCACTTTCATATACTTGTGGGAATTTTTCATTATAGAACTTAGCTTGTATATTCCAATGATGGGCAAAATGCCCTAGGTCTTCATGAGCAAGCAAGTTGGATGCACACCCACTTAGTTTCTTTTGTTGAGCTTTCATATACTTATAGCTCTAGTGCATCCGTTGCATGGCAATCCCTACTCACTCACATTGATATCTATTGATGGGCATCTCCATAGCCCGTTGATACGCCTAGTTGATGTGAGACTATCTTCTCCCTTTTTGTCTTCTCCACAACTACCATTCCACATATAGTGCTATATCCATGGCTCACGCTCATGTATTGCGTGAAGATTGAAAAAGTTTGAGAATGTCAAAAATATGAAACAATTGCTTGGCTTGTCATCGGGGTTGTGCATGATTTAAATATTTTGTGTGGTGAAGATAGAGCATAGCGAGACTATATGATTTTGTAGGGATAACTTTCTTTGGCCATGTTATTTTGAGAAGACATGATTGCTTTGTTAGTAAGCTTGAAGTATTATTATTTTTATGTCAATATGAAACCTTTATCTTGAATCTTTCGGATCTGAATACTCATACCACAATTAAGAAGAATTACATTATAATTATGCCAAGTAGCACCTCACATCAAAAATTACCTTTTTTATCATTTACCTACTCGAGGACGAGCAGGAATTAAGCTTGGGGATGCTTGATACGTCTCCAATGTATCTATAATTTTTGATTGCTCCATGCTATATTATCTACTATTTTGGACATTATTAGGCTTTATTATCCACTTTTATATTATTTTTGGGACTAACCTATTAACCGGAGGCCCAGCCCAGAATTGTTTTTTTTGCCTATTTTAGGGTTTCAAAGAAAAGGAATATCAAACGGAGTCCAAACGGAATGAAACCTTCGGGAATGTGATTTTCTCACCGAACATGATCCAGGAGACTTGGACCCTACGTCAAGCAACCAACAGGGAGGCCACGAGGTAGGGGGCGCGCCTACCCCCCCCCCCAGGCGCGCCCTCCACCCTTGTGGACCCCCTGTTGCTCCGCCGACGTACTTCTTCCTCCTATATATACCTACGTACCCCCAAACGATCAGATACGGAGCCAAAAACTTAATTCCACCGCGGCAACCTTCTGTATCCACGAGATCCCATTTTGGGGCCTGTTCCGGAGCTCCGCCGGAGGGGGCATCCATCACGGAGGGCTTCTACATCAACACCATAGCCTCTCCGATGAAGTGTGAGTAGTTTACCTCAGACCTTCGGGTCCATAGTAATTAGCTAGATGGCTTCTTCTCTCTTTTTGGATCTCAATACAATGTTCCCCCCCTCCCTTGTGGAGATCTATTCGATGTAATCTTCTTTTTGCGGTGTGTTTCTTGAGACTGATGAATTGTGGGTTTATGATCAAGATTATCTATGAACAATATTTGAATCTTCTCTGAATTCTTTTATGTATGATTGGTTATATTTGCAAATCTCTTCGAATTATCAGTTTGGTTTGGCCTACTAGATTGATCTTTCTTGCAATGGGAGAGGTGCTTAGCTTTGGGTTCAATCTTGTGGTGTCCTTTCCAAGTGACAGTAGGGGCCGCAAGGCATGTATTGTATTGTTGCCATCGAGGATAACAAGATGGTTTTTTTAGCATATTGCATGAATTTATCCCTCTACATCATGTCATCTTGCTTAAGGCGTTACTCTATTTTCATGAACTTAATACTCTAGATGCATGCTGGATAGCGGTCGATGAGTGGAGTAATAGTAGTAGATGCAGGCAGGAGTCGGTCTACTTGTCTCGGACGTGATGCCTATATACATGATCATACCTAGATATTCTCATAACTATGCTCAATTCTGTCAATTGCTCAACAGTAATTCGTTCACCCACCATAAAATACTGATGTTCTTGAGAGAAGCCACTAGTGAAACCTATGGCCCCCGGGTCTATCTTCATCATATTAATCTTCCAATACTTATTTATTTCCTTTGCTTTTTTACTTTGCTTTTATTTTACTTTGCATATTTATCACAAAAATACCAAAAATATTATCTTATCATATCTAGCAGATCTCCCTCTCGTGAGTGACCGTGAAGGGATTGACAACCCCTTATCGCGTTGGTTGCGAGGAGTTATTTGTTTTGTGCAGGTACGAGGGACTCGCGCGTAGCCTCCTACTGGATTGATACCTTGGTTCTCAAAAACTGAGGGAAATACTTACGCTACTTTGCCGCATCATCCTTTCCTCTTCAAGGAAATCCAACGCAGTGCTCAAGAGGTAGCATTTTGTTAGGGTTTGATCCGTAGTATCCACTATGTTCTGAGATTGATGTTGCTATGACTTTGCTATGCTTAATTCTTATCACTAGGGCTCGAGTGCCATGATTTCAGATCTGAACCTATTATGTTTTCATGAATATATGTGAGTTCTTGATCCTATCTTGCAATTCTATAGTCACCTACTATGTGTTATACTCCGGCAACCCCGAAGTGACAATAATCGGGACCACTCCTGGTGATGACCGTAGTTTGAGGAGTTCATGTATTCACTATGTGTTAATGCTTTGGTCTGGTACTCTATTAAAAGGAGGCCTTAATATCCCTTAGTTTACGCTAGGACCCCGCTGCCACGGGGGGGGTAGGACAAAAGATGTCATGCAAGTTCTTTTCCATCAGCACGTATGAATATATTCGGAATACATGCCTACATTACATTAATGAATTGGAGCTAGTTCTGTGTCACCCTAGGTTATGACTGTTACATGATGAACCACATCCGGCATAATTCTCTATCACTGATCCATTGCCTATGAGCTTTCCATATATTGTTCTTCGCTTATTTACTTTTCCGTTGCTATTGCTATCATCAGTACAAAATACCAAAAACATTACTTTTGCTACCGTTACCTTTTGCTACCGTTACCACTACTATCATATTACTTTGCTACTAAATACTTTGTTGCAGATATTAATTTCTAGGTGTGGTTGAATTGACAACTCAGCTGCTAATACTTGAGAATATTCTTTGGCTCCCCTTGTGTCAAATCAATAAATTTGGGTTGAATACTCTACCCTCAAAAACTGTTGCGATCCCCTATACTTGTGGGTTATCAGAGAGCCACTCAACATTTTCATTATGGTCTTCTCCTCTCGACCACCAAAGAAAAGAAACAAAACTATTTACACGGGAAAGCTCCCAACAAGAAAAAGAAGAACGAGAAATCTTTTTGGGTTTTCTTTTTAATTACTACTACTACAGGCATGGAAAGTAAACTAACTAAAACCTACAACTAATTTTTTTGTTTTTTCTTAAGGTTTATTAAGGCACACAAGAAGAAAGCTAAAAAGGAAATGACTATCATGGATGATACAATGAAAAAGTATGAGCACCGACAGCTAGCATGAGTGTGTGAACATGAATGTAATGTCAGTGAGAAATACGTACTCCCCCAAGCTTAGGATTTTAGCCTAAGTTGGTCTATGCCCAAGGATGGCCTGGTGGATATCCGAAGTTGAAGCTGGGGTTGTACTGAGATGCATCAGCTATTGCCTAGCAAGCTGCAGCTTGGAGGCGAGTTGCCTCCGTCCTCCTCTCGTACTCGGTCACCTCCTCCCTGGTTATAACATATCTCCCTTTTTCCTGAAAGTTAAAGAAGGCGGGAGCAAGGAGAGCGACGTGATAGGTGTGTCGTATGTCAAAGATTAGTCGGTACTGGAGGAACTGATTGTTCCTCTCAACAAACTGATGACGAACCATGGCATTATAATCTAGATAAGCAAGGGGCAACTCAATATCATCTCCACGTATGGGTATCTCGAGAAAATCGGCTAAACGGGTTGCGTAAATTCCACCAAAGAAGTCTCCATTAATTTTGTTATTATGCAACCTGCGTGCAACAATGGCCCCCAAGTTATATTGTCTATCTCCTAATACAGCACTCTTGAGAACACTAAGATCTGGCACACACATGTGACATGCCTCATCCTTACCATTTATGCATCTACCTATAAAGAGAGCAAAATAATGTATAGCAGGAAAATGAATGCTCCCTGTGGTAGCCTGCATGATTTCCCTAGATTCCCCCATAGTTATACTAGCAAGAAAGTCTCTATATTCAGATTTGCGAGGTTCACTAACATTACCCCACTGTGGGAGTTTACAAGCAGTGTTAAAATCTTCTAAGTCCACGGTATAAGATTTATCATAAAGATCAAACATGACAGTTTGAGAATTGCGTGATGATGAGAATTCAAACCTTCTCACAAAGGAATCAGTGAGGTAGTGGCACTAACAGCACTTATCTGCCATGAAGCTCTCAAGATCGGCATTACACACATATGCTTCAAATTCCTCCTTGATTCCTGCTCGAACCATGAAGTCCTCTGACGGCCATTCACAAGGCCACACTTGAGCATTCCTTGGTGGTTCATTGTCCGGCTCGCGTATTGCGGGCCTGGGTCCTTGCTTCCTTGAGGAACCAACTTGGTACATTTTCCTAAACATATTTCTTCCTTTGAAAAATTTCTGAAATTTTTAGTAACTTAAAATAAAAGAGAACCGAACTCAACAAAATTGATAGCAACTACTCCTACAAGTGCCTAGAGGCTATATCATGCATTAAAACTACTTTTGACCGCAAAAATTTGACATGCAAGCTCAAGAACAGGGTCACCTAAGCAGCAAAAATTTGCAATAAATAAAGCACTAGAACGAAAACTAATTGGACCATTGGAGGAGTCACATACAAAAGAACGATCCCCCAAAGCAGTTTTGTGAATGGAGCTTTGAGCTAGGAGATCAAAAATGTCAGCAAGATGAGCTAGAACTCGTGCTTGAGCTGGTTGATTATTTTTTGGGAGGAATAAGGAGTGTGTGGTTGCTGGAATAAGTGAAGGGGGACCACCAGGGACCCACGAGGCAGGGGGCGCGCCCAGGGGGGTAGGGCGCGCCCTGGACCCTCGTGACCAGGTGCTAGCTCCCCTGATGTGTTCTCAGTGCCAGATATTCTCAAATATTCTAGAAAAAATCATATTCAAATTTCAGGGCATTTGGAGAACTTTTATTTTTGGGGTATTTTTTATTGCATGGATAATTCAGAAAACTGACAGAAAATACTATTTTTTTCTTTATTTAATATAAATAGCAGAAAATAAAAGGAGGGAACAGAGAGTTGTGTTTTCTAAATTCATCCATCTCATGATCATCAAAAGGAATCTACTAACAAGGTTGATCAGGTCTTGTTAACAAACTCATTTCGAGTAACATGAAACCAGAGAAATTTCGAATAACACTAGGTTACCTCAACGGGGATATGCATGTCCCCAACAATAAGAATATCATATTTCTTATTGAGAGTAGGAAGAGGAAATTCAAAACCTCCAATAGTGATTGTTGAAATTTTTCCGATAGAATTGATACTATGGACTTGAGGTTGTTTCCTCGGAAAGTGTACCCTATGCTCATTACCATTAACATGAAAGGTGACATTGCCTTTGGTGCCATCAATAACAGCCCCTGCAGTATTCAAAAAGGGTCTTTACCACCTGTGTCGGGTTATCAAGACCATGTATTTCTTCAATAGGTGGTAAATTAAGACCATGTATTTCTTCAACAGGCGCTAAATTCTTAACATCCTCAGCTTTAATACATTTTTCTTTCATAGATTTCTTTGCCTCTTGCATATCTTCAGGACTGAGAAATAGAATACCCCTTTTCTTCGGAGTTGGATTAGGAGTTGGTTCACGAAGTGTCCAATTATTTTCATTAGTCAATATATTATTCAATAGCCATTCAGCTTGATCAACAGTTCTTTCCCTCCCCTCGTAGTTGAGGGATATATCTTGGTTCTTTGATCTTTCAAGTTCTTCATAGTGACCAGCAAATATAAATTCCAAGTGACTTAAATAATAGAGCTATACTCCCCGGCAACGGCGCCAGAAAATAGTCTTGATAACCCACAAGTATAGGGATCGCAATAGTTTTCGAGGGTAGAGTATGCAACCCAAATTTATTGATTCGACACAAGGGGAGCCAAAGAATATTCTCAAGTATTTGCAGCTGAGTTGTCAATTCAACCACACCTGGATAACTTAATATCTGCAGCAAAGTGTTTAGTAGCAAAGTAATATGATAGTAGTGGACGATAGCAAAAGTAATATTTTGGGTTTTATAGTGATTGTAACAGTAGCAACGGAAAAGTAAATAAGTGAAGAACAATATATGGAAAGCTCGTAGGCATTGGATCGGTGATGGAGAATTATGTTGGATGCGATCGATCATGTAACAGTCATAACATAGGGTGACACAGAACTAGCTCCAGTTAATCAATATAATGTAGGCATGTATTCCGAATATAGTCATACGTGCTTATGGAAAATAACTTGCATGACATCTTTTGTCCTACCCTCCCATGGCAGCGGGGTCCTATTGGAAACTAAGGGATATTAAGGCCTCCTTTTAATAGAGTACCGGACCAAAGCATTAACACATAGTGAATACATGAACTCCTCAAACTACGGTCATCACCGGTAATGATCCCGATTATTGTCACTTCAGAGTTAACGGATCATAACACATAATAGGTGACTATAGACTTGCAAGATAGGATCAAGAACTCTCATATATTGATGAAAACATAATAGGTTTAGATCTGAGATCATGGCACTCGGGCCCTAGTGACAAGCATTAAGCATAGCAAAGTCATAGCAACATCAATCTCAGAACATAGTGGATACTAGGGATCAAACCCTAACAAAACTAACTCGATTACATGATAAATCTGATCCAACCCATCACCGTCCAGCAGGCCTACGATGGAATTACTCATGCACGGCGGTGAGCATCACGAAATTGGTGATGGAGGAAGGTTGATGATGACGATGGCGACAGATTCCCCTCTCCTGAGCCCTGAACGGACTCCAGATCAGCCCTCCCATGAGTGTTTAGGGCTTTGCGGTGGCTCCGTATCGTAAAACGCGATGAATCCTTCTTCCTGATGTTTTTCTCCCCGAACACAAATATATGGAGTTGGAGTTGAGGTCGGTGGAGCGTCAGGGGGGGCACGAGGCAGGGGGCGCGCCCCCACCCTCTTGGACAGGGTCTGGGCCCCCTGACGTGGATTCTTCTTCCAGTATTTTTTATATATTCCAAAAATAATCTCCGTTGATTTTCAGGTCATTCCGAGAACTTTTATTTCTACACAAAAATAACACCATGGCAATTCTGCTGAAAACAGCGTCAGTCTGGGTTAGTTCCATTCAAATCATGCAAGTTAGAATCCAAAAAAGGGCAAAAGTGTTTGGAAAAGTAGATATGACGGAGACGTATCAGTGTATTGAGGAACTCAGCGTGCCTTGGGTGGTCCTAAGAATGAAACACAAGTGTTGTTAGTTGCGATTAGGTGTAGGCAATGGTGGACAGTATGAAAAGGAAGAGGGTTGTGAGATAACCGCGACATGGCCGGCGTAGTGCTCTGCCTCTAGAACTATGGAGCAAGTGTTCTCATCTCATGAGGCGCCGCTAAGGTCTCTCAGCTTGGACACTTGGATCCATCGACCTCTCCACTTCCTCAGGTGGTTGTACACCTGGGTGGTGGACACCTCCTGCCCACAGAACTCGAACACCTGGTTCGCAATGGTGTTCAAGTGTACCTCCTTGAAGCCCTTGTTAGTCCTAACTCCACTAGAGATGAGCTCACACATCTTGTTCAGCACGAACGTGGACATGAACGGCTGCCACTTCATGTTGTTCGACCTACCATCCTTCTTTGCCTTTGTTGTTGCTACCTTGAGTGCAGCGACAGCAGCAGCAGGAGGAGTTTGCTCAATGAGCACTACTGGCACATAGACAGAATCAGACACGAACACCTCTGAATCAGGTGCCATCTCGGACATAGGCTGCGAGTCCTCGAGAAAACAATGGAGCAAACTGGCTACCGGACATGACAAGGGCCATACTAAGATCTTGCGTATGCGTGGTCGTGTCCTACAATGGTAGCACACATTGATAGTAAGCATAGCACACAACATACCGGACAATCCATGAAAGCAGGAGCATGCCAGACTAATATCTTGCGTCCGTGTGGTCATGTCCTATAAGGAACAGAGAGAAAGGGGGATTGAACTCACAGAGGCCATGGCTGCAGCTCGAGGACGAGGGTGGAACGGTCGTAGAAGATCACCGCCGGCCGGAGAAGGATCGCCGATGTCGTGGACCGCCGGCCGATGAAGATGCATCGCTTACCTACTCGTCGGTGCCGATGCGCGTCGGCGGGAAAGCTTGAAGGGAGGGAGAATGGCGGAGGGAGTTGGGGCGATGAGGGGGGGGGGCTAAATAGGGGCGGACTTGGCGGGAGGTGAGCCGAAATCCTCCTGCCGGTTTTTCGGCGACGCGGACGAGCTCGCGTCATCTCCTTGGTCGCACGAGGAGAGAAGCACGTCGCTCTCCCTTGCGTCGCCCGAGTCAGGCTCGCGAGCTACTACCGATTCAGGCGTTTCTCCTGGGCCTGACCTGGAGGTACTTTAAGTTTCATGCCATGCGGACCGCATAGTAAACACAGGCAACCAAACGAGTCAATTTCTTTCCGTGCGGGTCAGTCTGGGTCATATACAGGCAACCAAGCGGACCAATTTCTTCCAGCACAGACCAGACTGAGCCATATGCAGGCAACCAAATACACGCTATGTGAACATCCAACAAACAACCAATGTGACAACAAAACCAGGAGATGGAGACCGCCGATAATGATCGGGAATTGATTGATCGATTGGTCCACTGATTGCCAGTCGTACTTACTCTTCCTCCTGAGTTTTTGTCTGGTTGCAGCTATTAGCTAGCTATTTCTTTCATTCCAAAATAAATGACTTAACTTCGTATTAACAGAAGTTACCATCTACTTCCTTTGTCTTATAATATAAAAGCGTTTTTGATACGAGTGTCAAAAGTGCTCTTATATTATGGGATTGGATGGAGGGAGTAACAAATTAAGGGAAGCAAACCGAGCAGCACCAATTTGTAACTGTAATGACGTGTTGGGGTCCAGCGATTGTGACAGTCATAGCACCATTGATGTATCTAATCGTGCTATGCTTATCAGCACTCGCATTTGACGCCTATGCATTGCAAGACAAGTAGTAGTAGTACGTACGTACACGTGTTGCAGGCACACCTGTACATATGGAGGACCAACGAAGGAAGGAATCTCAATCTCTCGGGTACTCCTACGTAAACGTAGTGGGGCGTCCACGCAGGAGCTAGGCAGTACTGGCCAGAACTAGCCAAGCTCGGCCCGGCTGGAAGTGTTGGACGTGACGGTACAATGGCGCACGTACATCACAGGATGGCAACCAACAACACCCAACCGTCTCCCGCTCAACACGTAGCACTGCCCGTTTTAGGAACAGTCGTGCTTGCCAGTTGCTACGTACTCTACCATTGCACTCCCTCCGTTTCCAAATACAAGTCTTTTTAAAGATTTCAACAGATGACTACATACGGAACAAAATAAATAAATCTATGCTTCAAAATATGTCGGCTTATATTTAGAAATGGAGAGAGTACACTCCTACTCCTATGAGGCTCTCATGCATGCATGCATGGCATGTAGCCACGTGGTTCCCTTCCCTGGGTGGTTTGCAGTCCGTATCGGTTCCCATTTCTGGATTGCCTCTTTCGCTTGTATCGACCGCCTCACATCACATATCTTTACACCATCTACATATCTTGTTGAGAGCATTCACGAGCAATTAAGTAAGGGCCTCTTTGATTCGTAGGATTTTAAAAATGCAGGAATAGAAAAAGCATAGGGTTAGAGTGGCATGCCCACTTGAATCCTATAGAATTAGAAATGAGTGTTTGATGCCACAGAAAATATGAAAAAAAGTTGGTGTGGATGTTAGATTTTCTATGAAATGTAGTCCAAAAGATTTCATAAAAAAAAATTCTATGAAATCTAATCCTATGAAACAAAGGACCAACATTGAAAAAAATCTCAACAATTTCAATCCTTCAGCTATAAAATTTCTTTGAATCAAAGGAGCCTTAAAAGGCAGTAGGGCAACGCAACGACACGCCGGCCCACCGATCGATCCGTATTAGCATGCATGCAACCTCCCTGCAGCCAGCGTCGACCTGTCACGTACGCAAGTACTGTATTTCTTTATTTATTCTTCATCCCATGCATGCATGCATGCATGCATGCATCTATCCCTGTTGATAGTCCCACACGCAAGCTACATATGTATGGCTAGGATTCCACCAAGTAAGTCCACGTGCCGATGCGCGTGCGTATGTAGTAGGTACCGCGCCAAGTTCTAATCCAAGACGAGCATGATGCAAGTTGCAAGATGCGTGAGAACCAGATCGTTCTGCCAAAAGAATGGTGCTCCTACTATTTCACCATTCACTAATTATTTCTTTATGTGTTAGCGCGCAGAACTAGGTGCTCCTACTACTAGGTCAACTGAGTTAATTAATCCCCCCTACAAGCTCTCTGTCATGGAGGTGCTTTTCTCTTCTAATACTACGTACTCCCTCCGTCCATGTGCATAGGGCATCTAAGAATGGACAGCACAATTTAGGTGCGTAGAGATTGGACGAGGAAAAAAATTAGATGATGCATTTTATGGAGTAGGAGGGGTCACCCTATGAGTCACCGATTCCACAATTTTTGTGGATTCATATCTTAGGGGGGTGGGGGAGCACAGCCCCCAGCAATGCCCTAAGCTCCGCCCTTTTTTTCTGAACAACAAAAGGCGCTCGAAGCGCCAAATTCATTTCAGCTCAGAAACAATGTATAATGTGAATTACAAACTCCTGAACCTGGAAATTTGAGAGAAGAGACACCACGGGACAGGAACTATGTCTATGAGCTGAAGCGAAGCAACAAACTTGAGGTTCAACCCTAGAATGAAGAACCTAATGAGCTACATTGTGTGCTATGCCATTGATTTCCCTAGGAATGTGAAACACTCGAGGTTGCAAACTGTTAGCATGCTTGAAGAAATTAGCCAAAGGCTTCCTGATGCTCCAAGGGGTGGTAGATTCAACAATCTTGCTGGTAGCAGCCACCAAAGATAAAGAGAGGCATCCATGAGAAAGGTTGGCTGAAGAATATTGAGCTTACTAGCCACTTGAGCTACAAAAGAAAGAGCTAGAGCTTCTGCATGTAGAGGAGAAGTAGTGGGAGGAGCTGATGCTTGAATTTGCACCTTGATCTCAAAACGATCTCGAGACAAAGCAAGATATACCCCTACTCCATTAGCAACTGCTCCCTGTAATAGACCAGGAACTTTTGAACTTCTGAAAGCGGCGTCAGAAAATATTTTGGGCCCCGTAATGAGCAAATCCGACTTAAGAGTTTGACCCTGCGTAAGATGATTAGGAGGAGGTAGAACTTGTGGCATCACCCGCATCTTAGAAAAATGAGGCAAGTCATTATAAGAATCAGAGGTCAAGGCCATAGTAGCAATGTGCACATGATGAGGAAGAGCCCTTTTCCTGTCAAAAATAAAATCATTTCTAGCCTTCCAAAGACACCACAAGAAATTAAGAATGTTAGAGATAGAACCATTAGGATGTCCCATTTGAAGCAAGGCAATAAGGATAAAATGCATGGAAGTATGACCTTGGATTAAAACATCAGACCTAATAAACCAAGGATAGTCAAACCAAGCCGCACGAGCAAAGGGACAAAGAAAAAGTAAATGGGATTCATCCTCCTAATGGCCACACTACAACAGTTTTTAGATATACGAATAGAGAATTGACTAGCTCGCAAACCTGTAGGCAAAGCCCTTCTAAGAAGCCTCCACGCAAAAGTTTGTACCCTAGGCAAAACTGTTTTTGTTTCCAAACCATCTTGAGAAGATTCTTCAATTCCAAAGAAAGTACAGAAGGAGCATTCCTGGGAACTGCATGAATGTCCTACAAACAAAGCTTATAAGCAGATTTGAAGAAGAGATGACATTCGGAGTGAGATCCCAACAAAGCAAATCTGGACCATCATCATTGATAATATCAGTTTAGAGAATAATTGAGGCCATAGGTTGCTGGAAAAGTAAATGAACAAGCTCAGTATTCCAATTTTTTGTCCAAGGAGCCAAAGATCCTTAACTAAAGAAGGATATCTAAAGCCCGGTTCCTAAATATTGAGATGATCATGAATGGAGGCCCGAAGGACGCACCAAGGTGTGCTCCAAATAGAGATATTACCTTGAGTTAATTGGTAAAAAGAATGAGCTTTCAATTTAGGAATCATTTTTAGTGCCGAAGCCCAAAAAGAAGATTTAGGAGTAGAAGAATGAGCAACCCAGATGGAGGAGTCATGAAAATATTTAGCCTTAAGAACTAAGTACAGCTAAGAAAAAGGGGATTTAGCAATTCTCCAAGCAACTGCAAGAACAAGACTCTCATTTATAGCCTTCAAATTTCTAATGCCCAGTCCACCTTCTTCTTTAGAATTGCATATGTCTTTCCATGCATGAAGACAAAGACTCCTTGTAGAATCATTCTCCCTAACACCTGTCCACCAGAAATTTCTAATGACAGCAGTGAGCTTTGCAATAAACTTCTTTGTGAACAAGATGTTAGCCATATAATAAATAGGAATAGCAGAGAAAACAGAGTGAATCAATTCAAGCCTCGTAGCATGAGAAAGCATATTGGCTTTGTAAGTGGGCAATTTATTCATAAATTTATCAAGAACGAAGTTATAGGCGGCAGTTCTATTTTTAGCAGGAAGAATAAGCGAATGACCAAGATGGGTGAAATTGCTATCCAAGGAGGAAACAGGAAAAACTTGCTTAATCTCTTGCATTATAGGTTGGCTAACTCAAGAACTAAAAAGAATGGCAGATTTGGCCCAGTTTAGAGTTTGACCTGAAATAGAACAAAACTCGTGAATGAGCTGAGCCATAGCATTGGCTTCCTAAATAGTGGCTTGACCACAAACCAACAAATCATCTGCAAACAACAGAGAATGACTAGAAGAGCAATTTGGTCCAAGCAAAATTCCTTGAAGATTTTGAGCAGCAAGAGCTTCACTGAGAGCAATAGACAATTCATTGATAGCAATAACAAATAAATAAGGCGACATGGGACAGCCTTGACGAATACCACTGAAACTTCTAAATTTATGCGAAGGCTGCCCATTAACAAGCATAGAGAAAGTAGGAGAGGAAATGCATGCATGAACCAAATTAATGAAATGACGATGCATCCCTTTACGTGCAAGAGCAGACACAATGAAGTTCCACTCAATACGATCAAAAGCTTTAGCCAGATATATTTTTAGCATGAAAGCATGATGATTCCACGAAGCAAGAGAGAAAGAGTGAGTAATCTCTTGAGCAATAATAATGTTGTCGCTAATTCTTCTACCCTCAATAAAGGCTTGCTGAGTAGGATCAATATAGTCCGGAAGATGAGGCTTAATCCTATTAGCTAGCGATTTTGCAATGATTTTATAGACAACATTAAAGGCTAATGGGACGATAATCCATAGGAACCTCAGGAACTAACTTCTTTGGGATTAGAGCAATATTAGTATCATTAATGTGGGGATCCAAACAGATTTTCGTGGTTGTCTTGACTCTTTCCGTTGAGACATGGTGTGCACGAAACATTCTAGGCTTTGGAAGATTATTCTTCTACGTTTTTTTCATTGTTCGTAAATTCCATCCTTTACTTTGCAGGGGAGAGTGGGTCACCGAAATCGCGCCTCTTACGAACCTAGAGTTGGATGTAATTTCATATAAAAAAATTGTATGGCTTTGAGTAATTTTTTCTGTTTAATGTCTTGTGCTTTTTACTAGTTCCTACGCACATTTAGAAAGATGTGAGTGTTGACATTGATTATAATCCAAATTGATATTATTTATCTAGGTTAGAATTTTCGTACAAACAAGATGTACATTCTTTGTATTGTAATTTCAACGTTCTAAAGTTGTATTCTTACTAAAACTATGCAACTTGTATTGAATTATTGTACCTTGGAATTAAATCTTTTGCTGATAATGAGAGCCTGGGATGACGAAGATCCTGTTTAGCACTAAGATAGCTGCATATTTTTTGAGCGGAATGCAGCAGTTTGGTTCTTCCAGTTTTGGGAACATTCCGGAAACTTTCACCGCTCGATTGTTTTGGTTTTTCCATTTCCTGTGTTTTCTTTGTTTTTCTCGGGTTTCTATTTGAACTTTTATTTTCTGTTGTTTCTTTTCTTTTTAATTTGCAAACCTATTCAATTTTGTTGTTTTCTTTCAAATTCGTTATTTTCTGAATTCAATTACTTTTTATGCTTTCATGACATTTTTTAAAACTCTTAATATTTTCAAAATCCTAATTTTTATTCAATCCTGTGGACATTTTCAAAATTCATGAAATTTCTAAAAATTAGGGAAAAATGCAAATCACGAACTTTGTTGAAGTTCACAAACCTTTACTTGACTTTGTGAACTTTTTCAAATCAGTGGATTTTATTGCAAAGCTAGGAATTATCTGTTAAAGTCTGCTTTAAAAATCAATGGTCAAAATGTTGGCGGCGTGTGAGCTCCTCAGGCGAGCGAGGAAGCGAATACACCTAGCTAATGGGCCGCGACCCACCTACCTACGCAAGCGCTTACTAGGAAATCTTCGCAATTTCCTTCCTATTTGACGCACTCGTCATTGAATTGCTGTCGAAACGCACAGGGAGACGGCGACCCATTTAGGACCCAACCTACTGCAGCTCCAGGTTACAAAATTCATCAAAGACATTAAACGTTTTGACATTAAAAACTGTTCAAAAATCAAAAATATTGGAATTTCGAAAAATGTTCCAAATTTAAAAGCATACCGGTGTTTCAAAAATGTTCACTTTTTATTAGAAGTATGAAAAATTCAAAAACTTTACGTGTTTTAAAAATGTTCATTTAAAAATAAAAGTGAGTTATAAAAATGGTGAAAATATCCAAAAACAATCGTATTTCAAGCAATATTCAGTTTTTGAAAAAGATCATTTTTTAAGAAAAATGTTTTCACATCCTAAAAATAGTATTTTACTTTTAAAAAATGTTCATAGATATTTTAAAAATGAATGGAAAACCCGCTACATTGCCAACAACTACAATAGCTTTCTGAGAATAAA
Source organism: Triticum aestivum (assembly GCF_018294505.1). Lineage (NCBI taxonomy): Eukaryota > Viridiplantae > Streptophyta > Magnoliopsida > Poales > Poaceae > Triticum > Triticum aestivum. The sequence goes on from NC_057794.1 coordinate 597,063,109, forward strand.
ACAACTACAGTATCATGAGCTAGCCCAGTCGAGAGCTGCTCGTGCCTCGGGGTCGCTATTGACCATGAAATTTCAAACTAGGTCGGCCTAGAGCGCGAGGCCACAGGCCACAGCCTTGTTTTTTTTTTCATATTTTATGGTTTTCGTGTTTTTCTTTCTTTTCTACTCCTACCTTTCTTAAAAATTTCCCACAATTTTGAATATGTATATTACAAAAACATGTTACCTAAAACATTTTAAAAAATCAAACCTTTGAAAACTGTTAAATGTGTAATGAAAAAAGGTTTCTCACATATACGAAAAATGAATACAATATTAATGAAAAAAGTTGATCATGTATTCAGAAAATATTAATCGAACATTTGAAAAATGTTAATCAAGTACTTGAAAAATATTAATCCAGAATTTGGAAAATAGTAAATCTGTATACAAAAAATTCCTCTCATGTATATGAAAATTGTAAACAAACAAACTACAATATGTATGAAAAACAATATTGATCATATTTTTAAAATGATAATCAAGCATTTGAAAAATGTTAAATCTGTGCAAAAAAATGTTTCTCGTGTATATGACCAATGTATACAAAACATTTACTCTATGTATAAACAAATGTTGATCATGTATTTTAAAAAAATCAACATGTATAAAAAAAATTCTGATGTATACGAAGTAATACATACATTGAATAAAGAAGGCATAAAAAACATATATTAAAACAAGTTAATTCTATACTTAAGAAATGTTAAACATGTATATAAAAATATTCCTGATGTGCATACAAAAAATGTACATTATGTGTGAAAAAAATGTTTATTCACATTTAAAAAATATTCATAGTGTATTTGGAAAATTTGACCATATCCAAAAAAGTATTCAAAACTTGTAATTAAGAGAAAAAGTACTATGAGGCTTCTGGCCAAAGAGTGAATCGTGAGAAAATGTCTATCTTTTTCGCAAAGGATGCCCCCAAGCTTTGAGACAAGATGTCATGAACTCTCTTAATGTGCAGAACGAGTACCTGAGTGAAAGGTACTTGGGATTACCTACAGATCTATGCCACTCAAAGATCAAATACCTCACAGACAGAGTATGGAAGAAAATCAGAGGATGAACAGAGAAACAAATTGGCTGCTAGGAAGAAAGTGCTAACAAAATCGGTGGTTCGAGTGATACCCGTTTTTCCATGGCTTGTTTCGAACTTCGTAGAGGGCTATGCGAAAATGTGGCATCAATCATCCGACAGTTCTGATGGGGCAGCAAGCAGGGCAAACAGACACCTCGTTGGGTATCATGGGATATTTTAATGAGTCCAAAGAATCTTGGAGGTTTGGGCTTCCGAGATTCAAAGGGTTTTAACTTGGCTCTCTTATCTCGCCAGGCATGGCGGGTTCTACAGGAGGCCTATTCATTAAGTGCGAGAATTTTGAAGGCTAAATACGTGTTTTTTGGATGCCGAGCTCGACTCCCAACCATTGCAGATGTGGAGAGCAATCATTGATGGGAAGGACATTCTCAAACCAGGAATTGTGAGAAGGATGGGTGATGGTGAGACAACAAATATCTGGATCGACAAATGGATTCCTCGTGATAGGTTGTTGCACCCTCTGACACCTTGGGTCGTGACTCCCCCTCTGAGAGTTCATCGGTTGATTGATGCCTCGTCTACGACTGGGAAACAGGAGCTCGCGAGGGAGGTTTTTGTTCCCTTTGATGCGAAATCTATTCTAAAAATCTCTCTGTGTACTTGGAGAATTGATGACTTTTGGGCATGCCGTGCAGACCTGAATGGTTGCTCCTCTATTAGGTCAGCGTATAAGATGATGATGGAAACAAAAAAATCCCCAGGGAGAATCGTTTGGAAGATCAACACGGGCGTCCAATGATGATCTGGATGTTGGAAATATGTCCCAAAAAACCATCTAGTGAATAGCTCCTGTGATTTCTATTTGTCGCTCGTGTGCGGCAAACAAAAATGAGTGGCCGGTGAACACGGGCTGGCCCACTTCGAGGAGTAACCGGTAATCGGGTTTATGTTTTATTTTTTATTGGTATTTTCGGTTTTCTTCATTGTTTTTGATTTATTTGTTTATTAATCCTTTATGCATATTTTTTCTTTTCTTTTTGTTTTTTTGTTTACCATACATTCCAAATTTTGAAAACAAATTAATAATTACATAAAAAATAAATTTTAAAAATTGTTCTAAATGATTTGGAAAATTGTTAATTGTTTCCAAATTTGATTTGCAATTCCCTAAACTTTTCACATTTTGCAAAATTTTCTTCATGTTTTCAAAGATTGTTCATGAATGAAAAAATGTTTGGAATTTCAAATTTGCTCGCAATTTCTAAAAATGTTTGGATTATTTCATGTTCACGGTACAAAAACTGTGTTTTCAAACATTGTTCACCTTTTACAAAAATATTCACAGTTCAGAAATAATAATTCCAAATTTGTTCACAATTCGGAACAATGTTAACGTTTTTATAAACATTGCTTTATGTATTTTAAATATAACGTTTTTAAAATTTTGTTCATATTTTAAAAAATTGTTCACAATTCAAAAAAATGTTAAATATTCAATATTTATTCACAATTTTCGAAAATATATTTCTATTTTTAATAGATTTTTATAATCTGTAGCTTCTAAAGCCATTTTTTGTGAAAAAATCAATGAAAAGCCCAAATGGAAAAAAAATAGGAAATCGTTCACAAGCAAAGTGGGTAAGTCCATTTGCGCCACCCTTCTATAGGTAAAGAAGGGTGTGAAAAGATAGAGGAAGGGATGGCTCATTTCTTCTAAGGGGATGTAGTTGGTGTTGAAATGTGAGGTGGTATTTAGGGAGGGTTGAGGTTAATAGAGCAAGGTGTTCAAATTGAGTGGAGAGAACAAAATTTTTGAGGGAACGCTAAGTGGGGGGCAACAAAAAAATTGAGCTTTAAGTAAAAAAAATCTTAACTTTTTGTGAATGCTTCAAGGAAAACTTTAACCATGTGAAGGATTTGCAAGACTATGAATCAGAACACACTTCATACCTTGTAATCACGATGTATACCACATGGTGAAGAGGATTTTAAAAAATCATCGTGTAGATCTCATTAGGGAGTTTTAAGGCTGTCTCTTAATTTATAGCCATTTTTCATATGAAAAAAAATAAGACACGTTCATAAGGCATGGAAAAAGCTTAAGTTTTGCATGGTATAATATATTGGACATATGTGTTGTTAAAAAAATATCTACATATGACATTTGTTTGGTTCTACTTTTTTTATAATGTGTTCATTTAGTAGTATGTTCTTCACATATTTTTTTGGTGGGCCTAAGTGGTGTGCAATGCACAAACATTTTGTTCATGAACATAACTTCAACAAAGCACATATATCACGTAAAGTGTCATGAGTGTTTACAAATGCAAGTTCGTGGTGCCGGTTGCCATGGCATACTTGAAATCGTACTTTACGGATAGCTACTGATGTCCTAGAAGTGCACGGGACTTTGTACAATTTCGAGCCCAGTAAGGTTTGTCGATCCCACAAGGAGCGAATAGGAAGGCCCTACAGACCCCACAACTACGTCGTCGCTTACACAGTTCCGTATGCACCCAAACCAAAGTTTGAAAATACTCTACTTTAGTCGATTGGTTGGAGGACGAATAAAAAGGGTGGTTTTACTGATGTACAAATGGAAAGATAAAAGTAGGAAAATAAGAAGGACAAAACTAGGCGGAGCGGTGCTTGAGTACTAAAGCGTTTTCGAGGGATATGGTGATGAGGACAAGAAAATCATTGAACCCTTAGAGTCGAGGACGACTCCTTTTCAAAAGGAGGAGGATGATATGGACATGGCAACCATTGATACACCCCTTGACATCAAAGGAGAAATCACAATAATTTGCGTCAAACAAACACATCACAAGGTGAATGCTAACTTAAGTTCATACTACAATCTTGAACACGTGGCTGCACTTTCATCTCCTTGTTGTTGGTTATTTCAGGTGCAATACCGAAGGAAGCAAATAATATCTCAGCTCATGAAGAAACAAATTTGAAGAGATAAGTTTTGCCAAAACAAGTTCCAACTGAAGTTGATGCTGTTAGTTTTTACCTCTGATGTTTCATTGTGCCACACCTGTTCGGAGGAGAGACGAGGCCATATGGGTCATCACCAGAAGGTACATCAAATTTACTTTCCAATGGAGAAAACATCATATCTTTTGGAGTTGTGAGTCAAAAGTTCTAGTCATTGTCGTGAAAGGTGTCCAGACAGTCAGGACTTCGCGAATTTCGGAGGAGCTAGCTCACCAACAACTCCCAAAGTTGACTGCTTATTCCACCAAGGAAGCCATGCAAATCTGCTTACCTTTGAATCCTTTTCACACCTAGCTAAGGGGGGTTGTCCCTGCTATAAAACCACATCTCCCCCATCCTTTTAAAAACCTTTTGTCAAACCTTTCAGCTACAAGCTTATGTAGCAAGACTGCAAGAGAGATCCGAGAGATCCTTACTACCTCTTGCGAGTTCATCTGGATTCGCGAGAAGGATCCTCTGGTTCCGCCTAATTCGTGCTCTACAGTTCCGGTTGTTTTGTGTGGGTTAGTCCTAGCTTGTGGTTCTGGGATTTTTTGGACAACAGGTTGGAGTTCTTGTAGCTCGGGTCAACCATCCCCAACGTATGGGTTTCATCCAACCTTGAAAGGTATAAATCTAGTTATCCCGACAGCTTGCAGCTAGTTATCCTCCTGATTCGATCCTACGACATGAAGATCGGGTCACCTTCGGGCGTCAACTTGTTCATCAGGTTCCCACCTATCATATGGCGTCATCACCACAAGTATGATGCTAACAACACATGTGAAAGCTTGGCTCTAGGTTTGTATTATAATCTAGTTCACACACGTCAACAACAACATTATATCCCCACTCCGGTTTCCACAATGGTGATTAACAGTTTCCCCATGAACACGACATAAAGCTCTATGGTTCTTCGTTACTCCCTATTGCAACGATCAACAAAGGTGAGAGATAAGCACCATCACTACCAACCTCCACTTCCCACCATCACACCAATAGTAACTCCCTCAAGTCCAAAAGGGGCTAATGTTGAGTGAGGCCTCTTCAGAACACCATGAGGAAATCAACACAACACATATAAAGAACATGATCGGATCGCTTATAAACATTAAGTGCTAATCATGGAAGGGTTCATTCAAATACTCAAGAACTAGTGCAACTACTCAAACATGTGAAGGGTAAACATAGCGGAGAGGGCTGATACAAGACGACATTGGGTCGGTGAAGGAGAAGGCATGGCGCACCGGTGGAGCGAAGACACCAACTGGGCTTGTAACCCTTCCTTCGATGAGTTCCAGCGATATGGAGCAACGACCACAGGTGCCTGCAATAGGCAGGGACTGATGTTGAGGGGTAGGCAATGTTGTGCCGCGAACAGTGCCCACCGGTGGTGGCAGCTGTGTTGCCGAGGGGTAGGCGATGATGTGTTGCAAGCGCTGTGACCAACGAGACATTTTGCTAGGAATGACGACTGCCAGATCTACAACCGGCAAACCCGTTTTTCTGGGAAGGGCAACGATCGAAGCTGCACTCCGCATGCCATGGTGCTGGGAATAACCACCCCTTTGTTGGGGAACGTTGCAGAAAACAAAAAAATTCCTACGGTTTCACCAAGATCCATCTATGAGTTCATCTAGCAACGAGTGATCGGATTGCATCTACATACCTTTGTAGATCACGCGCGGAAGCGTTCAAAGAACGGGGATGAGGAAGTCGTACTCGACGTGATCCAAATCACCGGAGATCCTAGCGCCGAACGAACGGCACCTTCGTGTTCAACACACGTACGGTCTGCGTGACGTCTCCTCCTTCTTGATCCAGCAAGGGGGGAGGAGAGGTTGATGAAGATCCAGCAGCACGACGGCGTGGTGGTGGATGCAGGGGTCACTGCAGCAGGGCTTCACCGTTCTACTACGAGAGGGAGAGGTGTAGCAGGGGAGAGGGAGGCGCCAAGACTCAAGGGTGCGGCTGCCCCTCCCTCCCCCCTTTTATATAGGCCCCCTAGGGGGTGCGCCGGCCCTAGGAGATGGGATCTCCTAGGGGGGGCGGCGGCCAAGGTGGGGAGTGCCCCCCAAGCCAGGTGGGGCGCCCCCCCCACCCTAGGGTTCCCAACCCTAGGCGCATGGGGTGGGCCAAGGGGGGCGCACCAGCCCACTATGGGCTGGTTCCCCTCCCCACTTTAGCCCATGGGGCCCTCCGGGATGGGTGGCCCCACCTGGTGGACCCCCGGGACCCTTCCGGTGGTCCCGGTACAATACCGGTGACCCCCGAAACTCTCCCGATGGCCGAAACTGCACTTCCTATATATAATTCTTCACCTCCGGACCATTCCGGAACTCCTCGTGACGTCCTGGATCTCATCCGGGACTCCTAACAACTTTCGGGTTACTGCATATTCATATCTCTACAACCCTAGCGTCATCAAACCTTAAGTGTGTAGACCCTACGGGTTCGGGAAACATGTAGACATGACCGAGACGGCTCTCCGGTCAATAACCAACAGCGGGATCTGGATACCCATGTTGGCTCCCACATGCTCCTCGATGATCTCATCGGATGAACCACGATGTCGAGGATTCAAGCAACCCCGTATACAATTCCCTTTGTCAATCGGTACGTTACTTGCCCGAGATTCGATCGTCGGTATCCCAATACCTCGTTCAATCTCGTTACCGGCAAGTCACTTTACTCGTACCGTAATGCATGATCCCGTGACCAGACACTTGGTCACTTTGAGCTCATTATGATGATGCATTACCGAGTGGGCCCAGAGATACCTCTCCGTTATACGGAGTGACAAATCCCAGTCTTGATCCGTGTCAACCCAACAGACACTTTCGGAGATACCCGTAGTATACCTTTATAGTCACCCAGTTACGTTGTGACGTTTGGTACACCCAAAGCACTCCTACGGCATCCGGGAGTTACACGATCTCATGGTCTAAGGAAAAGATACTTGACATTGGAAAAACTCTAGCAAACGAACTATACGATCTTGTGCTAAGTTTAGGATTGGGTCTTGTCCATCACATCATTCTCCTAATGATGTGATCTCGTTATCAATGACATCCAATGTCCATAGTCAGGAAACCATGACTATCTGTTGATCAACGAGCTAGTCAACTAGAGGCTTACTAGGGACATGTTGGTGTCTATGTATTCACACATGTATTACGATTTCGGATAACACAATTATAGCATGAATAAAAGACAATTATCATGAACAAGGAAATATAATAATAATCCTTTTATTATTGCCTCTAGGGCATATTTCCAACAGTCTCCCACTTGCACTAGAGTCAATAATCTAGTTACATTGTGATGAATCGAACACCCATGGAATTCTGGTGTTGATCATGTTTTGCTCTAGGGAGAGGTTTAGTCAACGGATCTGCTACATTCAGGTCCGTATGTACTTTACAAATATCTATGTCTCCATCTTGAACATTTTCACGAATGGAGTTGAAGCGACGCTTGATGTGCCTTGTCTTCTTGTGAAACCTGGGCTCCTTGGCAAGTGCAATAGCTCCAGTGTTGTCACAGAAGAGTTTGATCGGCCCCGACGCATTGGGTATGACTCCTAGGTCGGTGATGAACTCCTTCACCCAAATTGCTTCATGCGCTGCCTCCGAGGCTGCCATGTACTCCGCTTCACATGTAGATCCCGCCACGACGCTCTGCTTGCAACTGCACCAGCTTACTGCCCCACCATTCAAAATATACACGTATCCGGTTTGTGACTTAGAGTCATCCAGATCTGTGTCGAAGCTAGCGTCGACGTAACCCTTTACGACGAGCTCTTCGTCACCTCCATAAACGAGAAACATTTCCTTAGTCCTTTTCAGGTACTTCAGGATATTCTTGACCGCTGTCCAGTGTTCCTTGCCGGGATTACTTTGGTACCTACCTACCAAACTTACGGCAAGGTTTACATCAGGTCTGGTACACAGCATGGCATACATAATAGAACCTATGGCTGAGGCATAGGGGATGACACTCATCTCTTCTATATGCCGTGGTCGGACATTGAGCTGAGCTCAATTTCACACCTTGCAACACAGGTAAGAACCCCTTCTTTGATTGATCCATATTGAACTTCTTCAATATCTTATCAAGGTATGTGCTTTGTGAAAGACCTATGAGGCGTCTTGATCTATCTCTATAGATCTTGATGCCTAATATATAAGCAGCTTCTCCAAGGTCCTTCATTGAAAAACTCTTATTCAAGTAGGCCTTAATGCTGTCCAAAAGCTCTATATCATTTCCCATTAAAAGTATGTCATCTACATATAATACGAGAAAAGCTACAGAGCTCCCACTCACTTTCTTGTAAACGCAGGCTTCTCCATAAGTCTGCATAAACCCAAACGCTTTGATCATCTCATCAAAGTGAATGTTCCAACTCCGAGATGCTTGCACCAGCCCATAAATCGAGCGTTGGAGCTTGCACACCTTGTCAGCATACTTAGGATCGATAAAACCTTCCGGCTGCATCATATACAATTCTTCCTTAAGGAAACCATTAAGGAATGCCGTTTTGACGTCCATTTGCCATATCTCATAATCATAGAATGCGGCAATTGCTAACATGATTCGGACGGACTTCAGCTTCGCTACCGGTAAGAAAGTCTCATCGTAGTCAACCCCTTGAACTTGTTGATAACCCTTAGCGACAAGCCGAGCTTTATAGATGGTCACATTACCATCCACGTCTGTCTTCTTCTTAAAGATCCATTTATTTTCCATGGCTCGCCGCTCAACGGGCAAGTCAGTCAAAGTCCATACTTCGTTTTCATACATGGATCCTATCTCAGATTTCATGGCTTCCAGCCATTTGTCGGAATCCGGGCCCGCCATCACTTCTTCATAGTTCGAAGGTTCACTGTTGTCTAACAACATGATTTCCAAGACAGGGTTGCCGTACCATTCTGGTGCGGAACGTGTCCTTGTGGACCTTCAAATTTCAGTAGGAGCTTGATCAGAAGTATCTTGATCATCATCATTAACTTCCTCTCTAATTGGTGTAGGCACCATAGGAACATTTTCCTGAGTTGCGCCACTTTCCGGTTCAAGAGGTAATACTTCATCAAGTTCTACTTTCCTCCCACTTACTTCTTTCGAGAGAAACTCCTTCTCTAGAAAGGATCCATTCTTGGAAACAAAGATCTTGCCTTCGGATCTGAGGTAGAAGGTATACCTAATAGTTTCTTTAGGGTATCCTATGAAGACGCATTTTTCCGACTTGGGTTCGAGCTTTTCAGGTTGAAGTTTCTTGACATAAGCATTGCATCCCCAAACTTTTAGAAACGACAGCTTAGGTTTCTTCCCAAACCATAATTCATACGGTGTCGTCTCAATGGATTTTGATGGAGCCCTATTTAAAGTGAATGCGGCAGTCTCTAAAGCATAGCCCCAAAAAGATAGCGGTAAATCGGTAAGAGACATCATAGATCGCACCATATCTAATAGAGTGCGATTACGACGTTCGGACACACCATTACGCTGAGGTGTTCCAGGCGGCGTGAGTTGTGAAACTATTCCACATTTCCTTAAGTGTGTGCCAAATTCGTGACTCAAGTATTCTCCTCCACGATCTGATCGCAGGAACTTGATTTTCCTGTCACGTTGATTCTCAACCTCACTCTGAAATTCCTTGAACCTTTCAAAGGTCTCAGACTTGTGTTTCATTAAGTAGACATACCCATATCTACTCAAGTCATCAGTGAGGGTGAGAACATAACGATAACCACCGCGAGCCTCAACACTCATTGGACCGCACACATCAGTATGTATGATTTCTAATAAGTTGGTTGCTCGCTCCATTGTTCCTGAGAACGGAGTCTTGGTCATTTTACCCATGAGGCATGGTTCGCATGTGTCAAATGATTCGTAATCAAGAGACTCTAAAAGTCCATCTCCATGGAGCTTCTTCATGCGTTTGACACCTATGTGACCAAGGCGGCAGTGCCACAAGTATGTGGGACTATCATTATCAACCTTACATCTTTTGGTACTCACACTATGAATATGTGTAGCATTACGCTCGAGATTCATTAAGAATAAACCATTCACCATCGGAGCATGACCATAAAACATATCTCTCATATAAATAGAACAACCATTATTCTCGGATTTAAATGAGTAGCCATCTCGTATTAAACGAGATCCTGATACAATGTTCATGCTCAAACTTGGCACTAAATAACAATTATTGAGGTTCAAAACTAATCCCGTAGGTAAATGTAGAGGTAGCATGCCGACGGTGATCACATCGACCTTGGAACCATTCCCGACGCGCATCGTCACCTCGTCCTTCGCCAGTCTCCGCTTATTCCGCAGCTCCTGCTTTGAGTTACAAATGTGAGCAACCGCACCGGTATCAAATACCCAGGAGCTACTACGAGTACTGGTAAGGTACACATCAATTACATGTATATCACATATACCTTTCGTTTTGCCGGCCTTCTTGTACGCTAAGTATTTGGGGCAGTTCCGCTTCCAGTGACCACTTTGCTTGCAACAAAAGCACTCAGTCTCGGGCTTGGGTCCATTCTTTGGCTTCTTCCCAGCAGCTTGCTTGCCGGGCGCGGCAACTCCCTTGCCATCCTTCTTGAAGTTTTTCTTACCCTTGCCTTTCTTGAACTTAGTGGTTTTATTCACCATCAACACTTGATGTTCCTTTTTGACTTCTACCTCTGCTGATTTCAGCATTGCAAATACTTCAGGAATGGTCTTTTCCATCCCCTGCATATTGAAGTTCATCATAAAGCTCTTGTAGCTCGGTGGAAGCGACTGAAGGATTCTGTCAATGACCGCGTCATCCGGGATATTAACTCCCAGCTAAGTCAAGAGGTTATGTAACCCAGACATAGTGAGTATGTGCTCACTGACAGAACTGTTTTCCTCCATCTTACAGCTGAAGAACTTGTCGGAGACTTCATATCTCTCGACCCGGGCATGAGCTTGAAAAACCATTTTCAGCTCTTCGAACATCTCATATGCTCCGTGTCTCTCAAAACGCTTTTGGAGCCCCGGCTCTAAGCTGTAAAGCATGCCGCACTGAACGAGGGAGTAATCATCGGTATGTGTCTGCCAAGCGTTCATAATGTCTTGTTCTGCAGGGAGAACAGGTGCTTCACCTAGCGGTGCTTGTAGGACATAATCTTTCTTGGCAGCTATGAGGATGATCCTCAGGTTCCGGACCCAGTCCGTATAGTTGCTGCCATCGTCTTTCAGCTTGGTTTTCTCTAGGAACGCGTTGAAGTTGAGGACAACGTTGGCCATTTGATCTACAATACATGTTGTAAAGATTTTAGACTAAGTTCATGATAATTAAGTTCATCTAAATCAAATTATTCAATGAACTTACACTTAGATAGACATCCCTCCAGTCATCTAAGTATAACATGATCCGAGTTAACTAGACCGTGTCCGATCATCACGTGAGACGGACTAGTCAACATCGGTGAACATCTTCATGTTGATCGTATCTTCTATACGACTCATGCTCGACCTTTCGGTCTTCTGTGTTCCGAGGCCATGTCTGTACATACTAGGCTCGTCAAGTCAACCTAAGTGTTTGCATGTGTAAATTTGTCTTACACCCGTTGTATGTGAACGTTGGAATCTATCACACCCGATCATCACGTGGTGCTTCGAAACAACAAACTGTAGCAACGGTGCACAGTTAGGAGGAACATTTTCTTGAAATTATTATGAGGGATCATCTTATTTACTACCGTCGTTCTAAGTAAACAAGATGCAAAAAAATGATAAACATCACATGCAATCAAATAATAATAGTGACATGATATGGCCAATATCACATAGCTCCTTTGATCTCCATCTTGGGGCTCCATGATCATCTTGTCACCGGCATGACACCATAATCTCCATCATCATGATCTCCATCATCGTGTCTCCATGAAGTTGCTCGCCAACTATTACTTCTACTACTATGGCTAACACATTTAGCAATAAAGTAAAGTAATTTACATGGCGTTTCTCAATGACACGCAGGTCATACAAAAAATAAAGACAACTCCTATGGCTCCTGCCGGTTGTCATACTCATGGACATGCAAGTCATGATTCCTATTACAATAGCATGAACATCTCATACATCACATATATATCATTCATCATTCATCACAACTTTGGCCATATCACATCACAAAACACTTGATGCAAAAACAAGTTAGATGTCCTCTAATTGTTGTTGCAAGTTTTACGTGGCTGCAATAGGGTTCTAGCAAGAACGTTTTCTTACCTACGTGAAAGCCACAACGTGATTTGTCAACTTCTATTTACCCTTCATCAGGACCCTTTTCATCGAATCCGCTTCAACTAAAGTGGGAGAGACAGACACCCGCCAGCCACCTTATGCAACTAGTGCATGTCAGTCGGTGGAACCGGTCTCACGTAAGCGTACGTGTAAGGTTGGTCCGGGCCGCTTCATCCCACAATACTGCTGAAGCAAAATAAGACTAGTAGCGGCTCGAAAGTTGACAACATCTACGCCCACAACAAATTGTGTTCTACTCGTGCAAAGAGAACTACGCATAGACCTAGCTCTGATACCACTGTTGGGGAACGTTGCAGAAAACAAAAATTTTCCTACGGTTTCACCAAGATCCATCTATGAGTTCATCTAGCAACGAGTGATCGGATTGCATCTACATACCTTTGTAGATCACGCGCGGAAGCGTTCAAAGAACGGGGATGAGGAAGTCGTACTCGACGTGATCCAAATCACCGGAGATCCTAGCGCCAAACGGACGGCACCTCTGTGTTCAACACACGTACGGTCTGCGTGACGTCTCCTCCTTGATCCAGCAAGGGGGGAGGAGAGGTTGATGAAGATCCAGCAGCACGACGGCGTGGTGGTGGATGCAGGGGTCACCGCAGCAGGGCTTCGCCGTTCTACTACGAGAGGGAGTGGTGTAGCAGGGGAGAGGGAGGCACCAAGACTCAAGGGTGCGGCTGCCCCTCCCCCCCCTTTTATATAGGCCCTTAGGTGGGGCGCCCCCCCACCCTAGGGTTCCCAACCCTAGGCGCATGGGGTGGGCCAAGGGGGGCGCACCAGCCCACTATGGGCTGGTTCCCCTCCCCACTTTAGCCCATGGGGCCGTCCGGGATGGGTGGCCCCACCAGGTGGACCCCCGGGACCCTTCCGGTGGTCCCGGTACAATACCGGTGACCCCCGAAACTCTCCCGATGGCCAAAACTGCACTTCCTATATATAATTCTTCACTTCCGGACCATTCTGGAACTCCTCATGATGTCCGGGATCTCATCCGGGACTCTGAACAACTTTCGGGTTACTGCATATTCATATCTCTACAACCCTAGCGTCACCGAACCTTAAGTGTGTAGACCCTACGGGTTCGGGAGACATGTAGACATGACCGAGACGGCTCTCCGGTCAATAACCAACAGCGGGATCTGGATACCCATGTTGGCTCCCACATGCTCCTCGATGATCTCATCGGATGAACCATGATGTTGAGGATTCAAGCAACCCCGTATACAATTCCCTTTGTTAATCGGTACGTTACTTGCCCGAGATTCGATCGTTGGTATCCCAATACCTCGTTCAATCTCGTTACCGGCAAGTCACTTTACTCGTACCATAATGCATGATCCCGTGACCAGACACTTGGTCACTTTGAGCTCATTATGATGATGCATTACCGGGTGGGCCCAGAGATACATCTCCGTTATACGGAGTGACAAATCCCAGTCTTGATCCGTGTCAACCCAACAGACACTTTCGGAGATACCCGTAGTATACCTTTATAGTCACCCAGTTACGTTGTGACGTTTGGTACACCCAGAGCACTCCTACGGCATCCGGGAGTTACACGATCTCATGGTCTAAGGAAAAGATACTTGACATTGGAAAAACTCTAGCAAACGAACTATACGATCTTGTGCTAAGTTTAGGATTGGGTCTTGTCCATCACATCATTCTCCTAATGATGTGATCTCGTTATCAATGACATCCAATGTCCATAGTCAGGAAACCATGACTATCTGTTGATCAACGAGCTAGTCAACTAGAGGCTTACTAGGGACATGTTGGTGTCTATGTATTCACACATGTATTATGATTTCCGGATAACACAATTATAGCATGAATAAAAGACAATTATCACGAACAAGAAAATACAATAATAAACCTTTTATTATTGCCTCTAGGGCATATTTCCAACACCCTTTTGTTGGGACCGATGACTACCAAACATATAATCAGTGGACCATTTTGCTGGGACCGGTGACTACCAGAACTTCAAATGGCATGCCAAGATGATGGGAACTACGAACCACTTTGTTGTCAAGACAAGACTACCGGTGTCTGGAGGGACTCCTGCTAACAAACTTAGATCATGTAACCCTAGACCCCAATATCTATATACACTTGGGTCATGCTAGTTGAATAGAGATATCAAAAAGACCTAGACCTTTGCTCAATCCCTGGACCTTGTACACCACTATGCAATCAATAGACACATGCAGGAATAGGGTATTTCCTCGTCCACCGAGGGCCCGAACCTAGGTAAACTCTGCCCCTGTTGCCATATGATCTACTCGTCTGAGAAAGGGAGCACATGAATGGTGGAGGAGTGGGGAGAAGGGGCGACCCACAATGGCTTCAGTGTGGAGGAGCGGGAGAAGAGGAGATGAGCACTACTGGAATCAGAGGTATTGTTGTCTGTCAGTTCTTTGCCATCAGCTTGCAGACGGCAAAGAACTGGTTGATGGCAAATACGCAATTTGCCGCCAGCCTATTTTTTGTCGTCAGCTAGCGGACGACAAATGATCTTTGTCATCCGCTAGCAGACGGCAAAGAGGTGGGTGGGGTCTGCTAGCAGACGACAAAGAGCTGAAAAGCAGACGACAAAGAGGTTTGACCCTAACGGCTCTAACGGGCACCCCCAAATCCTTC